>NC_083579.1:13833502-14140168 GCF_027579695.1 Neoarius graeffei | reverse complement strand
AGAAGCCATGTAGGGGACACAGCAAACATGTGGAAGAAGGTGCTTTGGTCAGATGAGACCAAAGTTGAACTTTTTGGCCTAAATGCAAAGCGCTGTGTGTGGTGGAAAACTAACACTGCTCATCACCCTGCACACACCATCCCCACTGTGAAACATGGTGGTGGCAGCATCATGCTATGGGGAGGCTTTTCTTCAGCAGGGACAGGGAAGCTGGTCAGAGTTGATGGGAAGATGGATGGAGCTAAATACAGGGCAATCCTGGAAGAAAACCTGTTGGAGGCTGCAAAAGACTTGAGACTGGGAAGGAGATTCACCTTCCAGCAAGAGAATGAGCCTAAACATACAGCCAGAGCTACAATGGAATGGTTTAGATCAAAGAATATTCATGTGTTAGAATGGCCCAGTCAAAGTCCAGACCTAAATCCCATTGAGCATCTGTGGCAAGACTTGAAAATTGCTGTTCACAGACGCTCTCCATCCAATCTGGCTGAGCTTGAGCTATTTTGCAAAGAAGAATGGGCAAAAATTTCAGTGTCTAGATGTGCAAAGCTGGTAGAGACATACCACAAAAGACTTGCAGCTGTAATTGCAGCAAAAGGTGGCTCTATAAAGTATTGACGCAGGGGGGCTGAATATTAATGCACATCACATTTTTCAGATTTTTATTTGCTTAAAATTTTGAAGACCATTTATCATTTTCGTTTCACTTCACAATTATGTGCTACTCTGTGTTGGTCTCTCACATAAAATCTCAATAAAAAACTTTTAGGTTCGTGGTTGTAAGGTGGAAAAATGTGAAAAAATTCAAGGGGTATGAATACTTTTGCAAGGCACTGTAGATGGGAGAGAACTTGGTTCAAGCTGGATTATAGGAGTAAAAGTGAAATCCCCATTTATGTGCGACTTAACCTGGATGTTATTGATGTCTATAGATCTAAACTTGATGAACTGGTATGTTTGACTTTAAGATTACATTCAGGACATCAGTTGGTAGTTTGTGGTGTTCATCATCTGCCTGAATATAACTATAAAGAATCTGACTTTATGAACGATATAACTGAACTTGTGGACAGTGTCTTAGATTCCCTTCCTGACAGGGTTTTTATTTGCGGTGATGATGTGAACTAGATGGATATTAACCAACTGCAACAATTATCTGGATGGAATGCACTTGTTGACTTTCCAAAAAGAGGAAATTTGTGTTTACATAATGTGTTGAAAAATCACAAACACCTTTTTGGAAAATGCTCTCCTTTGAATAAACTAATTAACACTGATCATTCTGAGGTTATTTTGCCAGTGGGGTACAAGCTTAAATCTACTCGCTGTCAAGTTTTGATTCGGGATTGCCGTGAACGTCACAAGATCCCTTTTTATCAAGCTCTTGAGAATGAAAATTGGGACCAAATTTTGCCTGCTAATGATCTGGATCAAGTGGTTGAAAAACTGGAAGCCATTATTTTGGGACCTTTGGAAAGCTGTATGCTTCAGCGATTGATGTCTGTCCTCACAGGATCCATTCTGGATGTCTCCCTTGGTTAAATTTATACTCAAAATCATAAATAGAATTTCAACTTCTAATTTGGAAGTTTGGCATTTGAAAAACCGTATTTCCCATCTTATAAATGAGAACAGAAGCACTTGCTCACAGCTCCAATAGGTAACCATAAGTGGTGGAACGAAGTCGAGTCACAATTGCAGCGCCATATCCCCGCTGCCAGTATTGGCCTGGATAATGAGAGATTAGTCCAGTTAAATGGCTACTTTGGAACTCGATGTATCGATGACACCTAAAGTTGTGGTCAGAATTTTACATACAGTGATATGAATGTCATCTTGGATATGAATGTCATGGCAATATTTGGGCTTTCTGTAATTTCTTTGAACTGTTCTTTTTTGTGCCAGAATGATTGTACAGCATACATCTTTAATTTAAAAAAAAATTGAATTTGGTGCACAAGTTAAAATTTTCTTTGGGTTTTCTGAAATCAACACAAGGTCAAAATTATACATACATGGTCAAAAATGTACATACGCTCATTTAGATTATTAATTCAGAGGTGCTGAAACTTCCAAAATGTCTTTTATCTTGCCAAGGCTGAGGTCTCTTAACTTCCTTTTGGTGATCATGGTTGATTACAGCTGGTAGCTTTTCTGTGCCTTCACAGAAAGGGTTTGTTTACAGCACTCATTGGATTGACCAACACAGAGTAAAATGGGAAAGTCCAAGGAGCTCATTGCAGATCTGAGAAAGAGGATCGCAGATATACACAACTCTGGAATGTCTCTTGGAGCCATTTCTAAACAACTGCAAATTCTAAGATCAGTTCAAACAATTGTATTCAAGTTATTGTAGGGTGTAGTCACTTTGCCAAGCCACTTTGCTTCAAGAAATCCCAAACTGTCACCCTCAACTGAAAGGAAATTGGTTTGGATGGTCAGGAACAACCTGGAAACCACCCTGGCACAGCCCTGTCATGAACTGGAAGCTGATGGATCACTGTCTACAGTTCAGATCACCATTTTTTCCGAAAGAAATCCTGAGAGACCAAGGCACTACATTTATGTCACACACACTGCGTGAACTGTATGGGTTATTGGGAATTAAGTTTATCCACTCCAGTATCTATCACCCACGAACGGATGGCTTAGTGGAAAGCTTTAATCAAACACTCAAAAACTTAATTCGGAAATTTGTAAGTGAGGATGCACGTAATTGGGAAATGGCTCATGTCCCTGTTATTTGCAGCACGTGAGGTCCCACAAGCCTCCACAGGTTTCTCACTGTTTGAGTTATTATATGGGTATAAGCCGTGTGGCATTTTGGACATGCTATGAGAAAATTGGAAGGAGGGACCTTTGCCTAGCAAAAATGAAATTCAATACGTTCTCGACCTGTACACAAAACTCCACACCCTCTTAACCCAGGAGAATTTACGGCAGGCACAAGAATGTAAAATCCGGCCATGTGACAGGGGCACGTGCCTTAGAGAGTTCACACAGGGAAACAAAGTGCTCCTATTATTGCCCACGTCGAGCTCCAAATTAATCGTCAAGTGGCAAGGGCCCTTCAAGGTCACACGGTCAGTTGGGGACGTCGACTACGAGGTGAGGCGAGTGGATCGGGCTGGGGCACTGCAAATTTACAACTTCAACCTTTTAAAACATTGGGATGAGGGGGTCCCTGTGGTACTGGCGTTGGTAGTTCCAGAGAAGGCAGAGCTGGGGCTGGAGGTAAAAAAAAAAAAGTAACATCTTGAACCACTCCGGTCCCTTGTGGGGACCACCTCTCACTGGCACAACTCACGAAGGTAGCCAAGTTGCAGAAGGAATTTTCTGACGTGTTCTCACCCCTTCCCGGCCGCACCCACCTCATAGAACACCACATTGAGATGCCCCCAGGGGTAGTGATGCATAGCCGCCCTTACCGCTTGCCTGAACACAAAAAAAATGGTGGTTTGGGATGAACTCAAGGCCATGCTCGAAATGGGGATAATCATCCTAGAAGGTGGAGGGCAAGGAGCGTCCCATGCTGTACATCAGCCGCAAGCTCTCGTTGCATGAAAGCAAGTACAGCACTATTGAAAAGGAGTGCCTGGCCATCAAGTGGGTGGTCCTTGCCCCCTAATACTACCTGCTGGGGCACCCTTTCACCCTCTGTTCAGACCACATGCCCTTCCAGTTGCTCCACTGCATGAAGGATCTCAACACACGAATCACTCGTTGGTATCTCACCCTCCAGCCGTTTAAGGTTGAGGTGGTCCACAGGCCAGGGGCACAGATGGTGGTGGTGGACTTCCTGTCCCATCGGGGGGGAGCCCACTGCAGGCTAGACGGCTCCTCGGCCTGGGTCGGGCAGTGGGGGTATGTGTCAGCGGGGGCGTGGCCGAGCATCAGTTTGTGAATGGAGGGCGGGGTCTGGGAAGGTGAGTGGCCAGGTTATTACACCTGGTGTCAATTAATGTGTGTGTGTGTGTGTGTGTGTTTGTTGCAGGGATGGTCGAGCATAAAAGAAGGGGGAGAGCAGAGAAGAGGTCTCTCCCTGACCAGAATATGTGTGTGTGTGGCATGTGTGACTGTGAGCGAGTAAAGCTGAAAAGCTAAGAAAAAGAAGGAAAATAAAGCATGTGTGTGAAATCAACTCCCGCCTGCCATGCTTCTGTGCTCCACCCACATCAGGATACTGTTACACCTGGCTTATTCGTTGCTTCCACCAAGGTTCATTCTTCTCAGTCCTCTAGTTTGACAGTACTTACGGTATAGTACTGTATGTTTACGGCTTTTCTTATGTTTGCCCTTTCATTCTCTTTCCATTATGTTAATGTGTCTTGTTACTGTGTCAGTATCCTGGGTCATTTGTCACTTCTAACAAGGTTTGTTCTCAGTCCTCTTGCTTTCCTTAAGCCATCAATTTTTGGCTATGTGGTTTTCCGCAGCCCTAATTACTTAATTTATTTCAGTGATCAAAGCCATTTTAATATGACAGAGGACCGCATTTATTTGTAATGGAAGCCAATCTTGTTCTGTCAGTTTTTCGGAAGGGTTTTAGTCCTCCAAAGACCATATTCTTTCGCAATGTCCAAAATTCTGTTTAGTGTCTCCAGGTTCTCTCCCTCAAGTGTCTGACCTTCTAAAATGCTAATGTTGAACATCCTCAGTTTCCTCTATTCCATTTTCTTGTCTGTCTACTCTTCTATTTTCTGGGTCTTCAATAGCTATGGCTTGCCGATCTTCATCCTCATTGTTGTGGACACCCACCTTCAATGTCAAGACTCGTCTTCTGATTGATTCTAAATCCAGCTCTGTCAACCAACCATTGCTGACAATTGCCCTTCTTTGATCACACAACCTTCGCTCAGACACAGCAAAGATTTCCCTTTCCTTCCATAATACATGAAATCATCTCTTGTATCCTTGAACAGGATTTCCCTAATCATCCAATGATTTATTTGTGTAAAAACTGCAACGTTAAGCTCTTTAGTCCACTTCTTCCTCCTTTCCATAGTAGCTTGATGACGACCAGGCCTACCCTGCTTTACAGTAGGAAACTTGCCGGGCAAGAGACCTTCACTGTTTGCAATTCTGGCCTCATTCACGCCATTATCCAATAAATTTTGGTGAAACATTTCACCTATGGGGTGGCACGGTGGTGTAGTGGTTAGCACTGTCGCCTCACAGCAAGAAGGTCCGGGTTCGAGCCCCATGGCCAGCGAGGGCCTTTCTGTGTGGAGTTTGCATGTTCTGTCCATGTGGAATTCCTCTGGGTGCTCCGGTTTCCCCCAAAGACATGCAGGTTAGGTTAACTGGTGACTCTAAATTGACTGTAGGTGTGAATGTGAGTGCAAATGGTTGTCTGTGTCTATGTGTCAGCCCTGTGATGACCTGATGACTTGTCCAGGGTGTAGTCAGCTGGGATAGGCTCCAGCTTGCCTGCGACCCTGTAGAACAGGATAAAGCGGCTAGAGATAATGAGATGAGATTTCACCCATAGGGGGTGGCGCTAGTGAGCAGAAAATGTGGTAGGTTGTGTTTTCGACAAGCTCTGCTAAAATCCTGTTCAAAATAGTTTTTTAGGCACTTTATACACAAACAAACATTGTTTAAGTATAAATTTTGTCATTTATAGTTTTCATTAGTTTTATTTTAACACTGTTGCGTCAGTGGCCAACAATTTACGAAAGTTTAACTTTACCGGAGGAACTTTCGCTACTGGGCCCAAAGCCTCAAGCTCGAGCATTACATCCAGCGGGAGCAGCGACAGTTCTCCTCAGCAGCAACCTGGCGTACATATGGAGGTAGCAAACTTGAAAGTTGAAATCCTCACTTCTCTAAAAAACGACATTGCAACTCTGCTTAGATCGGAGATGAAAACTGTGCTGGCTGAGGAACTTGAGATCGTAAAATCCAAACTACAAGCAGTAAAATCAGAGGTTGCAAACAACACTGCAACAATCCACTCTGTTGTGGAAACTATGAAAGCAACCATATCGGACATGGAACATGGGCTATCATCATGCTCAGACGACATGGCTTTGCTGCAAAACAAGGTGGGCAAGCTCGAGATGGAGGTAACCAATTGTGGCAGTGGGGGCGTGGTCAAGCATTGATCTGTGACCGGAGGGCGGAGTCAGGGAAGGTAAGTGGCGGAATCACTACACCTGAGGGGGGGAAGAGACAGACACAGAAGGGAAAAACGGGAGGGCACTGCAGGTGCGACAGGCCGGCTGGGGTGGGGCCGGCCCCCGTCTCCGCGGTGGGGGAACGGGGCGAGGACGAGACACAGGAGGAGAGGGGGAGAGAGAGAGAGAGGAGAGGGAAGAAGTGGATGTCCACTGTCCTGCCGTCGGAACAGCCACCAATTGGTCCTCTGCCAGCTTGATGGCCTGATCCAGCGATGCCGGGCGGTGGCACTGGACCCACTCCGTGGTCCCCTCTGGTAGGCGGGTGATGAACTGCTCCAGTACCACCTGATCGATGATTCCCTCGGCTTTGCGGTTGTCAGCCCTCAACCACCTCCAGCAGGCGTCCCGGAGCTGCTGGCCAAACGCGAACGGCCAGCCGACTTCCTCCAGGCACAGAGCGCGGAAGCGCTGTTGCTGCTGTTCGGGGGGTGCGCCCCACCCGCTGGAGGACAGCCCTGTGAAGGTCCGCATAGACCAGCCGGTGGTCGCTGTTGCGTGGCCAGCTGCGCCTCACCCATTAGCAGGGGGAGGAGGCAAGCCGCGCGCTGTTCCACCGGCCAGCCTGAGGCCTCTGCTGCCTGCTCGAAGAGCGTGAGGAAGGCCTCGGGGTTGTCATGCGGGCCCATCTTAGTTAGGGTGAGGGGAGAAGGGCCTGCGGCGGTGGAGGTGGTGGACCCCGCTGACGCGAGGAGGTGCCGGAACGCCTGTCGATCTTCCTGCTGTGCCAACACCAGGGCCTCGAACCAGTGCTCTTGCTCCTTCCGGAGGGCGACTAGTGCCTGGTGCTGGCTCTGCTGGGCCGTGGCGAGGGTGTGGACCAGGTCTGCGAAGGGGGAGGACTCCATGGGGCTGTTCTTTTCCTGTGCTCCCTTCCCGGGTTTCGGCACCATTGTGGCATTTCGTATGAATGGGAGGAGCACAGAAAGATGGCAGGCCAGAATTAAGTTCAAAAACTCTTTTTATTTTCAGCTTTTCAGCTTGAACACTCTCCCAGCCATGCACGCACACACACAAGTCTTCTGGTTGGGGAGAGAGCTCTCCCTCTGCTCTCGCTCTCTCTTTTTAAATAGGGCACGGTCACTGGGGAAAACACACAAACACACGTTAATAGACCTCAGGTGTAGTGATTCTGCCACTTACCTTCCCTGACTCTGCCCTCTGGTCACAGACTGATGCTTGACCACGCCCCCGCTGCCACACCAATCTACAAGAAAAATGTCTTGACATGGAGGGAAGATTGAGACGCTGTAACATCTGTATATTAAATGTTCCTGAAACACTGGGCTCAAGCACTCCAACCAATGTTTTGAGATTCCTGAAAGAAGTTTTAGGCATGGACAAAAATGTCCTGGTCGACAGATCACACAGAGGTCCCTAGGCAAGGAGACCAGATGGTAAACCCCGCATCATAGTGGTGAAATTACATTATTTTCAGGACTGTGTCGAGGTTCTTCGTCGTGCCCGGGAGTCCGTTTCAAAGAAACCGACGTTTCAAAGAAACTCTTCGTTTCAAAGAAACCGCCGTCTCCATATTCCCAGATTTCCCTCCCGCTGTTGTACAAGCTAGGTCTGCTTTTAGCAAAGTCAGGCGACTACTCTGTGGATGGATTGGTGTTCGATTTGGCCTTTCTTACCCTGCACGTCTCTGTGTCATGCACAATGGAACTGAGAGACAATTTCAAAGCTCAGAAGATGCCATGGTTTACGTGAGAACCAGAATCCTGCAGGACGCACCAAAAGGTTAATTATGTTTTAAGTAAGCGATACCTAAATTCAAAGTTATGTTAAAGGATATAGGACATGGATTTTTACCTGGGCATAATTATGTATAAAGGACATAAGAAATGCCATCTAAATCACTGCAGGGCGTCAAAAATGTGAAAATCATCACATTATTCAAGTTTTTCTATACATCAGCGTAAAACAAGGATTTGTTAATGAGCTAGGTGGTCACGTGACCCGTGACGTCACAAAAACTTTCCAAGGAGCCAGCGCTTGGGAATCTAATGTAAACAGGTTACCGAAATGGACACCATCGACAGTGATATTCCCGATGTTTCACAGAGATGTGAAGTTAGACCCTATCAATTCGAACCGATAGCTGGAAATTCACATGAATATGGATCTTGTCTTTACTCTGACGGGTCAGATGATTCTGAGAGTGAGAGTTCATTCAGCCCTCATGAAACTGAAAGCGGTCGGCTGGATAACACTTCCTGGTAAGTTAAAAACAATTCTGCTCAAAGGCTAATGATCTGTTGAAAGAAGTATTATTTTTGTATCATACATTGAAAGTTCATCATAGATCTAGCTAAAGTCCGTTGCAAGCTAGTTTTTTTTTTTTGCTGATATTTTTTGAGATTGATTGAGATACAATGCTTCCAGAGTCCGAGATGAAAACATTCAAAATGGCGAAATGAGTCAGAATTATGATAATCAATAATTGATTATCCCAACATTATAATACTAACACCCAAAATTATAATACTAATCCTTACCTCGGCTTTCAGTCGCTTAGCACAGAGGTCTTCAACAGGGGGGTCGCGAAATCGCACCGGATCACTCATATCAACAAAAATATTCCTGCCCTGTCCCCTGGCCTCGGTGCAGGGATGCAAACAGCACGCCTTTCGGTGGATGCCGCCTTTTTCACGGCTGAATCGCGCAGATCCGATTTAAAACAAACAAAAAAAATAGCGATGTTGGTTCATGGAGCATGAGGCATGAAGTGTAAGGATGAGAGAGAGGCGGTTTGGGTCGGGAAGCTGCGCGCATTTGTCCAGCCTGGCGCAGGTGTACGCGGCTTCCCGATTTTAACTGTTTTTTTTTTTCTCATCCTTATGCTTCCTGTTTCATGAATTAATATCGCTCAGTACCTGAGTATTAATGTTGAAAGAATCCTCAGTGAAATGGTCCGAATACAGTTTGTGGGAAACAGTAGGTGCAAAGTTTTTTTCAACAGGTGTTCTGTAAAGTTGTCCTACCAAGCCTACTGCACATGCGCGAAGCCTACTGCGCATGCGCAGGTGAGCCCACACTTTCCTCAGCTTTGGGTCCTTGGGGAATGCAAAAAAACTTACTCCAGGGCATTTCCCATTGGAATTATTGCAACCGTAAGCAGCACAATACACCATGATGTCCAATGTATGATGTCCAATGTACTTTAAAGACTATAAAAACAATTTTCTTGTCATCCACTTCTCCATTCTTCTACCCGCTTGTGCTGTGCCCGAAAGTTTTTGTGATGTATGATCACGTGACAACGGCTCTTCTGGTTGCAAAAAATGCATATCGGAAGTCGAACAGAAATGCCATATAATCATCACGAATATAACGATTTTGCTGAATTTAATAGATGATTTTGTATTTGATGATGCAATTAATTCATATTTTTAATGGAAAGAAACTGATATAGCGTGCATTTATGTTTCATGTCCCATATCCTTTAATGCTGTTCAGTGCAGTGAGTAGACAGTGTAGGTTGCACTGTTTACAAACGTTATAAATGCCACACATTTACTTTACTGTCTCATTCTCATCTCATTATCTCTAGCCGCTTTATCCTTCTACAGGGTCACAGGCAAGCTGGAGCCTATCCCAGCTGACTACGGGCGAAAGGTGGGGTACACCCTGGACAAGTCGCCAGGTCATCACAGGGCTGACACATAGACACAGACAACCATTCACACTCACATTCACACCTACGGTCAATTTAGAGTCACCAGTTAACCTAACCTGCATGTCTTTGGACTGTGGGGGAAACCGGAGCACCCGGAGAAAACCCACGCGGACACGGGGAGAACATGCAAACTCCACACAGAAAGGCCCTCGCCGGCCCCGGGGCTCGAACCCAGGACCTTCTTGCTGTGAGACGACAGCGCTAACCACTACACCACCGTGCCACCCTACTTTATTGTTCATGTAAAAAAGTAAGATATGTGGACAGCACCCATCTAGCTACTGATTGTTTTTTTTCTCCCCTTACTATGCTTACAATTACAGCTGTGTAAATGTTTAATTTTGGTTATAATACATCATTTTATGAATAATACCTACTCAATTAAGAGAGAGGATGATAAGTGTGGGGAGCACTTATTAGGCTGTTTGTTTTTATTCAGTCATTTACTTGTAGAAGAATCTCATCTCATTATCTCTAGCCACTTCATCCTGTTCTACAGGGTCGCAGGCAAGCTGGAGCCTATCCCATCTGACTATGGGCGAAAAGCGGGGTACACCCTGGACAAGTCACCAGGTCATCACAGGGTTGACACATAGATACAGACAACCATTCACACTCACATTCACACCTACGGTCACTTTAGAGTCACCAGTTAATCTAACCTGCATGCCTTTGGACTGTGGGGGAAACTGGAGCACCCAGAGGAAACCCACGCGGACACGGGGAGAACATGCAAACTCTGCACAGAAAGGCCCTCGCACCCGGACCTTCTTGCTGTAAGGCGACAGCGCTAACCACTACACCACCATGCCGCCCTGTAGAAGAATCAAAATGTAATAAGACAAATGCCAGCAACACCCAGTGCTGGCTGTCCTTTGTTTCTCATTTTTGTTCTTTTATGACATTTACATTTAACTAACCATGCAACTCCGGCTGGTTGGTATAACTCTGCCTTTCGAGCATAGCATCTTGTTATTCATCTCATCTCATCTCATTATCTCTAGCCGCTTTATCCTTCTACAGGGTCGCAGGCAAGCTGGAGCCTATCCCAGCTGACTACGGGCGAAAGGCGGGGTACACCCTGGACAAGTCGCCAGGTCATCACAGGGTTGACACATAGATACAGACAACCATTCACACTCACATTCACACCTACGGTCACTTTAGAGTCACCAGTTAACCTAACCTGCATGCCTTTGGACTGTGGGGGAAACTGGAGCACCCAGAGGAAACCCACGCGGACACGGGGAGAACATGCAAACTCTGCACAGAAAGGCCCTCGCACCCGGACCTTCTTGCTGTAAGGCGACAGCGCTAACCACTACACCACCATGCCGCCCTGTAGAAGAATCAAAATGTAATAAGACAAATGCCAGCAACACCCAGTGCTGGCTGTCCTTTGTTTCTCATTTTTGTTCTTTTATGACATTTACATTTAACTAACCATGCAACTCCGGCTGGTTGGTATAACTCTGCCTTTCGAGCATAGCAGCTTGTTATTCAGTTTGCCTTAAATTATGTTCTATATACAGCAGAGTCGTGTACATTAGGACCCCATACAAGCAGTTAAATGTGTGGATACCTTTGCGTGGGGTTTGGGAGTTACCTTGTTCTAATAGATGAGGGGGGTTGGGAACTTATTGTACCAGGGTTACTTGAATATCCTTTTCTTTTTTTTCCTTTTTCTCTTTTATTCTTTTATTGATGAGTCCTTTCAGCACTGGAGAACCTCATTTATTAAATTTCAATATGCCTCTTATGTTTTTATTTTCTTAAACAAGATCATGGCTGACCTACACCTTTCAAGCGCATCAGTCGGTTGCGATCTAACCTTTGTAAGCTGGAATGTAAAATCACTAAACCATCCTGTTAAACGTAAAAATGTATTACTTCATCTGGAAAAAACTTAATGTAGGGATAGCTTTTCTTCAGGAGACGCATTTGGGTACTTTTGATCATTTTCGACTCGGGAAGATGGATAGGTCATTCGTACCATTCCAATTTTCATTCCAAATCCAGAGGGGTAGCGATCCTCATCAATAAAAATATCCAATTTGTCATGTCCAAGGTTGAAACAGATTCCTCAGATCACTACATTGTTGTGGTTGGCAGGCTATACAATACACCAGTCATCCTCGTTAATGTTTATGCACCCAATTGGGACGACAGTTCATTTTTTACAAGGCTTTTTGCCCAGCACCCAAATATGGATATGCACCATCTTATCCTTGGCAGAGATATGAATTGTGCTCTATCACCTGTCCTAGACCGCAGTTCGCCCAAGACTGACAAAATCCAAAGCTGCTATTACAATCCAATCATTTCTTGATGCGAATGGGAAATCTGATGCGTGGCGCTTTAGGAACCCTACATCTAAAAGTTATTCCTTTTTTTTGCTGGTCCATGGGACATATTCACGTATAGATTATTATTTTTTTGGAAAAGAAACTTCTACCATTTATAAATAAATGTGAATATCAGGCAATAATCATTTCAGATCATGCCCCTTTACTATTGACCCTACATATACCAACCTCCCACACCAATTACCGTCCTTGGCACCTGAATTCCTTACTGCTCTCTGATGAAAATTTTGTTAAATTTATTTCAACTGAAATCACCTTTCTTGAACAAAATCAGACCCCAGGAATGTCTCCCTCGGTGGTGTGGGAGTCAATGAAAGCATATTTGAGGGGACAAATTATATCATATAGTGCACAGTTCAAAAAAAGACAGAACGCAAGACTCGAGCAATTAACAAATTATATTTTGCGTCTTGATGCAACACTTGCCCCATCTAACGACTTAAACAATGATTAGTCCTTCAAACCGAGCTTGATCTCTTACTAACCAGACCCACTGAGAATCTCATTAATGAAACACAAGGTAGGACATATGAATTTGGTGAAAAGACTGGGAAAATCCTTGCTCATCGACTCCATCAGAAAACCACGCACAGAACTATAGCTGAGATAACTGACGAGTCAGGCGCCAAGCACACAGGTTATTTGGAAATTAATTTATGTTTTTACAAATTTTACTCAAAATTGTATACTACAGAATCTCTCGGGAAAGACTCTCTGTTTGATTTCATTTTTTGTAAAACTAGATAAACCCATAATTGATAATGATCTTGCTGCTGGTTTAGAAGAGACATTTTCAATAGCGGAGCTTAAAAATGCCATTAATTTCATGCAAAATGGAAAAACTCCAGGACCCGATGGGTTTCCAAGTGAATTTTTTAAGAAATTCTCCAATCAACTTGCCCCTATTTTGCTCTCTGTATTTGAGGAATAATTCATTATTGGCTCTCTTCCTCCAACTATGCAACAGGCGGTTATTTCACTTATCCTGAAAAAAGGAAAAAACCCTTTAGAATGCAATGCATATCGCCCCATTTCACTTTTAAATGTAGACAGTAAAATTCTTTCCAAAATGTTGGATAGCTGTGTAGAAGTTGTTCTACCATCAGTTATATCGGATGATCAAACAGGCTTTATTAAAGGTCGCCACTCCTTTTTCAATAGCCTATATGACGCCTTTATAATATCCTCTATGATCCCACTCCGCCCGATATGCCAGAAATATTAATATCGCTAGATGTTGAAAGGCATTCGATCGGGTGGAGTGGGATTATCTTTTTTATACCCTTAAACAGTTCGGTTTTGGTTCGGGATTTGTCTCCTGGATAAAAATGCTTTATTCTTCCCCGTTGGCGGCTGTCCGAACAAACAACAATCTCTCCCCCTATTTTTCACTCTGTCGTGGTACTAGGCAGGGCTGCCCCGTCGCCCCTGTTATTCGCTATTGCAGTTTAACCATTGGTGATTGCACTGCGTGGTGAAGCTGACATTAAGGGAATACAGAGAAATGGATTAGAGAATAAAGTATCCCTTTACGCTGATGATATGCTATTATACCTATCTGACCCCTTAATTAGTCTACCAAAAACACTTAATTTACTAGAAGACTTCGGCAAAATATCAGGCTATAAAGTTAATTTACAAAAGAGTGAGATCATGTCAGTCAATACTGCAGCCAAACTAATTAAATTGAATTTATTCCCCCTTAAAGTAAGCATACATAAATTTCAGCATTTAGGCATTTGGATTACACACGAATTTAAGGATGTTTTTGAGGCTAATTCCCCCATTGCTCTTTCTCCTGAAACAAGATTTGGAATGCTGGCACTTACTACCTTTATCACTAGGAGGGAGAATCAATACAATCAAAATGAACGTACTGCCAAAATTTTTATATGTATTTCAGTGTATTCCAGTTTTTTTAACCAAAACATTTTTTGTCCAAAGATAAATTAATATCTGGATTTATTTGGAATGGTAAAAACCCTCAAATACGCAAGAGTATCTTACAGCGGCATCGCCTATACGGCGGACTAGCCTTCCCTAATTTTCAGTTTTATTATTGGGCTGCTAACATTAGGATTATGTTGTATTGGAAGGAACCTTTAATCCATGATGCAACTCTGAAATGGTTACAACTGGAAAAACTTGCGACCTCACTTCCTTGTATGCCCTGTTCTGCTCAAAACTTCCATTATCTGAACCTTTGTCGAGGTACTGTACACTTTAAATCCGATCGTGAAGCATTCTCTTAAGATATGGATACAGTTTAGACGATCCTTCTTACTTAATGACTTTTCTATTTATGCTCCCATAGTGACAAATCATATGCTCACACCATCAATTATAGATGGAGATTTTGGTGTCTGGGTCAGAGGAGGGATATCCACAGTAAGGGATCTATTTATCGATAATACTTTCATGTCCTTTGACCAGATAATGCTGAAGTTTAACATTCCCCGCTCTCATTTTTTTTCGGTTCCTGCAGCTCCGTAATTTTATTTCCGCATCCTTTACTTGTTTTCCAACAATCCCACCCAGCTGTCTTTTGGACTCCATTCTGAGACTCGTGCCATGTTCTAAAGGGATAATTGGGGTTGTATATTCCTGGTTAAACTCACATAATTTGGAACCTTTGACTCTGTTAAAGAATCAGTGGGAGGAAGATTTAGGTGCTTGGATTGCGGATGGAGTTTGGAAGACAGCTCTAGATAGGATACATTCCTCTTCGATTTGTTCACAACATAGAATCATCCAGTTTAAGGTTTTTCATCGTCTGCACTGGTCTAAAGTAAAGCAAGCCAAGTTTACGCCTAATGTTGACCCCTTATGCGATCGATGCAGGCAAACAACAGCCACCTTCTCACATATCTTTTGGTTTTGTCCAAAGCTAAATAATTTCTGGCAATTAATATTTAAAACCTTCTCAGATGTTTTAAAAGTAAACATAGAACCTTCTGCCATTTATTGCAATATTTGGAGTAACTCCACAGGATATAAATTTTAGTCCGCAGGCGAAAAGTATGATCACTTTTTCAACTCTCTTAGCTAGACGACTTGTATTGTTTAAATGGAAGGAAACGCTCCCTCCCACCTTTAGTCTATGGGTTAAAGATCTTATGCACCATTTGGCATTGGAGAAAATTTGCTACACCACAAGAGGGTGTGCTCAGAAATGTTATGCTATATGGCAGCCATTTTTGACTTACATAGAGAGGGTTGACACCGCTGTCGTGGCTTTCTAGTGCTGACCCAATAACACATATAGCTTACTTGTTGGCAACTTATTTTTAAGTTTTACCTGATTGTATTTCTATCTTTTCTTAACACCACTCATTATTTATATATTTACTTGTTTCTTCATGTACTTTCTTTAATCCTATTGAATCCATGTAATATATTTCATTTGATATACTCCGTGTGTGTGTGTGTGTATATATATATATATATATATATATATATATATATATATATATATATATATATGTGTGTGTAGAAGAGACCCTGATGTGGGTGGAGCACAGAAGCATGGCAGGCAGTCATTTGCTTCTTAACCATTTTCTTTATTTTGGCTTTTCAGCACAAAACACTCAAACTCTTTCTCTCTCTCACACACACACACACACACACACTTATCAAGCCCTCGGCGCCGATCTCCCTTTCTCACTTCTTTTATATGGCGCAGTCATGGGCGCAGATAGAGGGGGGGACGGGGGGGGGATTCGTCCCACCCAGATTTAAATTCACCTCGTTCGGTCCCCCCCACTTATAGGGAGGAAAAATGTCTATGCTGTCTTTCTTTGCATAAGGCAAACCTCACGGAAAAATCAAAAGACTAATTACCATTCGGTTTATTGAGGTGCACAGCAGTACAGACATAGTTGCAACTGCGCAGACTGCACGGGTTGCGAGCTCGAGCTTGGTTGCTATGGTTACCCACAAGTTTGACAGGCATATCGGGGACAGCTCCTCCTAGTTCAGGACCCCAACACGGCAAGATGAAGGGTGCCAAAAGGCAGAAAACGATTGCATCGTTTTTTCAAAAAAAAAACAAACGACTGTAAGTAAACTGTGCCTTACTTTATCATATCACCTTGCAATTTTTTGATAGTCTGTTCAAAGTAATGTCGTAGTGAAAGTAAAGAGATGCCTTTCTGGTAGCCGCCTCCTTTCGGTGGCAGCCTGTAGATACAGTGCTCAGAAGGCAGTTTTAATGTTTAATCTGGCGGTCCCTGCCATAATTTCAGCGAGCATATTGTTTCATAAGGAAACTTTGCGAAGAGTTGTTGACTGACTGCCGCTCACGCAACACACAGGCATAGTTAGAAAGTCAGGATGCACTGGTTTACACTTTACACACACACACGTAGCCCAGCCTCTCGCTATGTTTAACAGTTGGAACTTAGCGGTTTTAAAACTAGTTTTGCAATTTCTGTGCGTGATGATAATGTGTAAACTTTGGATTTCCATAGGCTATGTTAAAATGTTATCATTGTCCTGGCCTGCAGGTAGTTCCTGGTGATGGCAGTGAGGGAGGTGAAATAACATGTATACACACTACCGTTCAAAAGTTTGGGGTCACCCAGACAATTTTGTGTTTTCCATGAAAAGTCACACTTTTATTTACCACCATAAGTTGTAAAATGAATAGAAAATCTAGTCAAGACATTTTTCTGGCCATTTTGAGCATTTAATCGACCCCACAAATGTGATGCTCCAGAAACTCAATCTGCTCAAAGGAAGGTCAGTTTTATAGCTTCTCTAAAGAGCTAAACTGTTTTCAGCTGTGCTAACATGATTGTACAAGGGTTTTCTAATCATCCATTAGCCTTCTGAGGCAATGAGCAAACGCATTGTACCATTAGAACACTGGAGTGATAGTTGCTGGAAATGGGCCTCTATACACCTATGGAGATATTGCACCAAAAACCAGACATTTGCAGCTAGAATAGTCATTTACTACATTAGCAATGTATAGAGTGTATTTCTGATTAGCACAGGGGCCACAACAGGGGCCAGGAGCAATTTTACAGGGGCACTGGCCCCCCCTGGCCCCCGTTTAAAACCGCCTATGTGTATATATACACACACACACACACTACCGTTCAAAAGTTTGGGGTTACTCTGAAATGTCCTTATTTTTGAAAGAAAAGCACTGTTCTTTTCAATGACGATCACTTTAAACTAATCAGAAATACACTCTATACATTGCTAATGTGGTAAATGACTATTCTAGCTGCAAATGTCTGGTTTTTGGTGCAATATCTCCATAGGTGTATAGAGGCCCATTTCCAGCAACTATCACTCCAGTGTTCTAATGGTACAATGTGTTTGCTCATTGCCTCAGAAGGCTAATGGATGATTAGAAAACCCTTGTACAATCATGTTAGCACAGCTGAAAACAGTTTAGCTCTTTAGAGAAGCTATAAAACTGACCTTCCTTTGAGCAGATTGAGTTTCTGGAGCATCACATTTGTGGGGTCGATTAAATGCTCAAAATGGCCAGAAAGATGTCTTGACTAGATTTTCTATTCATTTTACAACTTATGGTGGTAAATAAAAGTGTGACTTTTCATGGAAAACACAAAATTGTCTGGGTGACCCCAAACTTTTGAACGGTAGTGTGTATACATGTTATTTCACCTCCCTCACTGCCATCACCAGGAACTACCTGCAGGCCAGGACAATGATAACATTTTAACATAGCCTATGGAAATCCAAAGTTTACACATTATCATCACGCACAGAAATTGCAAAACTAGTTTTAAAACCGCTAAGTTCCAACTGTTAAACATAGCGAGAGGCTGGGCTACGTGTGTGTGTGTAAAGTGTAAACCAGTGCATCCTGACTTTCTAACTATGCCTGTGTGTTGCGTGAGCGGCAGTCAGTCAACAACTCTTCGCAAAGTTTCCTTATGAAACAATATGCTCGCTGAAATTATGGCAGGGACCGCCAGATTAAACATTAAAACTGCCTTCTGAGCACTGTATCTACAGGCTGCCACCGAAAGAAGGAGGCTACCAGAAAGGCATCTCTACTCCGTACGATTTTACTTTCACTACGACATTACTTTGAACAGACTATCAAAAAATTGCAAGGTGATATGATAAAGTAAGGCACAGTTTACTTACAGTCGTTTGTTTTTTTTTTTGAAAAAACGATGCAATCGTTTTCTGCCTTTTGGCACCCTTCATCTTGCCGTGTTGGGGTCCTGAACTAGGAGGAGCTGTCCCCGATATGCCTGTCAAACTTGTGGGTAACCATAGCAACCAAGCTCGAGCTCGCAACCCGTGCAGTCTGCGCAGTTGCAACTATGTCTGTACTGCTGTGCACCTCAATAAACCGAATGGTAATTAGTCTTTTGATTTTTCCGTGAGGTTTGCCTTATGCAAAGAAAGACAGCATAGACGTTTTTTCCTCCCTATAAGTGGGGGGGACCGAACGAGGTGAATTTAAATCTGGGTGGGACGAATCCCCCCCGTCCCCCCCTCTATCTGGGCCCGTGCATATATCATACTCCCAAGTTATATCTAAAAATAAGCCTATTAAAATAGCAGTTCTTCAAACGTTCTGTGTTGGTGATAGGTCTTACAATATGTTTACTGCGGAGGCGCTGTGTTGAATATATAGAGTAAGGTGTAAGAAATCCATGAAGAGGATGCGTATTTACACTTATCAAAGAGGCGCTGATCATAATGTTGCAGTAATTCATTTATGTTATAAAGTATCGATGTGTAGCGCCTCTTGAAACACGTTCTCAAAAATTGCTGTACTACATTAAGATCCGATGGACTAGCTCCGTAGACGGGCAGGCCATAGATAATCTTAGGCATAACGATGGCCTTAAAAAAATGGTCCACTTCCTCTTGAGTGTAACCCTCTTTACGGAGACTTCTAATCACATACAGGCATTTATTAGCCTCACTTAACTTAGACCCAATGTGTACACTAAATTTAGAATTTTCCTGAAAAGTTACACCCAAAAGCTTTATACTCTGATGCCGCTTTATATTGCTAATGGCTGGATAGACACTATTGTTGCCTTTTTTCCTAAAAACCAGCTCTTTGCATTTGGCTGCATTACAGCTCATTCCATTATTTACAGTCCAATTAAAAAACTGTTCCAAAGCTAAATTCGATTTATCTAATTGGTCTCTTGGGACCTCTACTACAATTGTGGTATCGTCCGCATACTTAAAGTAATTTCCGAGGAATTTGACTCCGGTTCACTTAGCTCTTATAGTACAAACACAGATAAAAAAGCGTAAACACAAAACAAACAAGCAAACAACAACAAAAAAAAAAATAGGTGCATAGTGCAAAGTAATCCAGGTAAGTCAAGTATGGAATAGTTAAATAAATATAAAGTATACAGTATGCACAGAATGACGGCATAAGTGTTCAGATATTTTACAAGTGATATTACTGATATATGAATCTGGATTTTAGCTGTTCATCACAGAAAGGATTTCCCTTTTGGTGCAATATGGTGCATAGTGCAAAGATGAATAGTAAATTTAAATAAGTAAAAAAAATATATATATATATATATATATATATATATATATATATATATATATATATATATATATATATATATATACACACACACACACATACATATAAGTCACAGTGAGCACAGAATGACAGTATAAGTGTCCAGATATTTTGCAAGTGATATTACTGATATATGAATGTGGATTTTAGCTGTTCATCACAGAGACAGCCTGAGGGAAGAAACTATTCTTGTGTCTGGTTGTTTTAGCATACAGTGATCTATATCGCCTCCCTGAGGGGAGAAGATTAAACAGATTGTGACTAGGGTGTGATGGGTCTGCAGAGATGTTACCTGCCTGTTTCCTGACTCTGGACAAGTATAAGTCTTGGATGGAGGGCAGGTTGACACCAATAATTTGCTCTGCAGTCCTTATTGTCCGTTGCAGTCTGTTCTTCTCCTGTTTGGTGACCGATCCAAACCAAAATCGGTCACCAAACAGGAGAAGAACAGACTGCAATGGACAATAAATTGACTAAGCACAGTATAATACACCCCCCCCCCCCCTTGAACATCCTGCTCCAACAGAGCCCCATCCCCACTGTACCAGAAATTACACAGATAAATACAAAGATAAAGGTAAAAAAAATATTATATATACTCATATATATTGAATATATATCAACTGTGGTGGGTCTCATCAACAATGGTGATGAGACAATGTACAGGAGTGAGGTGAGCCGCTTGGCAATGTGGTGCAAGGACAACAATCTCCGCCTGAACGTGGAGAAGACGAAGGAGATTGTTGTGGACTTCAGGAGAGTGCACACCCAGCATGCTCCACTATCTATCGATGGTGCTGCAGTGGAGAAGGTGAGCAGCACCAAGTTTCTGAGTGTGCACATCTCTGAAGACCTGTCCTGGAGCAACAACACCACATCACTGGCCAAAAAAGCCCAACAGTGTCTGTACTTCCTCCGCAAACTGAGGAGAGCAAGAGTCCCGGCCCACATCATGCACACATTCTACAGAGGCACCGTCGAGAACATCTTGACCAGCTGCATCACCGTGTGGTACGGCGCCTGCACCGTGTCCTGCTGCCAGGGCCGTCGACAGGGGGGGACAACCGGGTATTTTGTCCCGGGCCCAGGCATGGGGGGGGGCCCAGAACTGGTCCCTCATGAAGATGCCATTAATCATTCTGTTTCATTTCAAAATGTGTTGATTTGGGGGAGAAAAATGTGGTATATTTGCATTCAATGAATGATTTCTGGTTCTTTTGCCTTTATTGTCTTCGAAAATAGATTCAAGAACCCACCTACCACCCCTAATGCAGAAATGGTTTGGTCTTTGATTAAGGCGCCAAATACCACGGCACTATTCCATCATAACGCTTTGACAATAAGCGTGCGAGCCCGTTTGCCAACATGCACAAGTCAGGAGCAAAGAAAAGAAAAGAGAAAAAGAGATGAAGAAGCCAAGAGCCTCAGGGGCTCACTGCATAGATATTTTAGAAAAGATTCAGATGATGCAACAGGTGGTGAAGGCAGTGGGGCAGCTGAGCCAGGTAAGACACATAACTTTTTTCCAGCCCCGTAATGTAACCCCAGCACGTGCAACGCGCCATTCATAATTATAAAGTAGGGGATAGCAGGGTACACTGAGTGAACACTGAAATGCACAGGGCATTGAATTATTTCATAAACATATCGGTTTAATAACATTGTGTTGCATATATCTCAATGAAGCAAAGAATAGCACATTGGCCCGCAATCATATCCAAATGTTTTAGGCACGCTTGCTGAGCTGCGCTGAGCTGGACTCCGGTTAGCTGAAAGCCCGTGGAACGCTGCCTCTTGTTAATTAAACCTTATTTTGTTGGAAATCATCCCGTGTAGATACGACGGCATGTGAAATTGCCAGCTAGATAGAGTTTAATGTAACGAATGGGCTATAAATGGGGTGTTTTGAGGTTAGTCTGTTGCAAAACATTAAACTTTCGCTTAGACTGGATACTCTTCAAACAATTCCCTTGCTCAAGTGAAAAATGATAGGCCTGTATGAAAAGCGCAATTAATGAAAAAGTAGCCTAATAAGCCCTAAATGAATAAAACAACCTCTGTTTTATTGTTGTTGCTTACACGTTAAGATTTTGAAATCTTCTCGGTCCAGTTCTATATCCAGGGAACGTTGTAATCCTTTTGGTTTATCTGTAATAAACGTGTCAGCCCCCAGGTCAGATAGGCTAATGTTACGTGGTTGGGAGGGTGTCAATTTTTTTTGTAACATTCTAAATCGAGTACGGAAAGGACGTTTATGAAAAACAAGACTAAAAAATACACTGAAAAACAAACTGTACACATCACTAGTGGTGATGCTTCTATGTTCAGATTTTGGGAAAGCCATAACTCCGTTCTCATTGAGGCCCAGTTCCATCCCATAAACAATCATTTTGGTTTATCAACTACCTGCGCTCAAACATGTCACAGGAGAGGCTCAATGGGCTGGCTATGCTCTCTATAGAGCGCGAACTTGCAAAGAAGCTGGACTTCAATGACCTTATTGACGACTTTGCCACAGCAAAAGTCCGGCGCATTGCATTTCGCACCTGAATAGTTGCAGACTAAGGAAATGTTCAAACTGTAAATATGTTGAAATAAAATGGTTGACTGTTATAATGGGCTTGGAATACCTGTTATTTAAGGGTTGGAGTGAATGGAGACTGTGAAAAGAGGGGTTGGGTGTGGGTGGTTGCTGTGTGGCGATGTGCGTGCGCGCGTATGTGTGTGTGTGGGGGGGGCACTCAGATTATTTGGGGGGGGCCCCACTCAG
The DNA here is from genome assembly GCF_027579695.1 of Neoarius graeffei. Classification (NCBI taxonomy): domain Eukaryota; kingdom Metazoa; phylum Chordata; class Actinopteri; order Siluriformes; family Ariidae; genus Neoarius; species Neoarius graeffei. Next base: position 14,117,616 of record NC_083579.1, on the reverse strand, counting down.
ATTATTTTGTCCCGGGCCCAGCCAAAGCTGTCAACGGCCCTGCCTGCTGCAAAACTCTGCAGCGCATCGTGAGAGCAGCTGAGAGGATCATTGGTGTCTCTCTCCCTTCTCTAATGGATATCTACAACTCCGGCCTCACCCGCAAAGCCATCAGGATTGCAGGTGACCCCACCCACCCATCTCACAGCCTCTTCAGTGTGCTGCCATCGGGGAGGAGACTGCGGAGTCTCTGGGCCAAAACCAGCAGGCTCAAGGACAGTTTCTTTCACTAGGCGGTCAGGAGGCTCAACTCCCTCCCCCTGTTCTGCCCCTCCTCCCCCCTCTGCCACAGATTCTGCTCACACACACCCCGCCCCTCATTCAGTATCTGACATGTCACCCTCACAGTTTCCCCCCCACAACACACACACACTCTCAACGTTCATTAACACACTGAATTCACGGACTGCAGATTTCACTTTACCTCGCCATTTTACACTATTCCGCACTACCTCACCTTAACAGCTATTAGTTTATTATTATTGTTTATACTGCTTATTTCATGTTTACCTGCTATACCTCAAGTGCCCTTGACTGTTTATTTGCTCCAATTTGTGTGTGTGTGTGTGTATATATATATATATATATATATATATATATATATATATATATATACACATACACACACACACACACACATTATTTATATATATATATATATATATATATATATATATATATATATATATATATATAAAATCCAAACTTTAAATAATCGTGGTCATACTTCCTTCTTTTTTCAGTCCCCCCAGGATTCCGCGGGCCTTTTTTGTGATTGTTGCAGGCTAAAATGTCTGATGTTGCGGGGGTTTCTAAAAAATTGCGATGAAAGTTGCAGTGTTTAGGTTTTTGTTGCGATTACATTGTGGAAGTGAAAGTTGCGAGAAATTGTTGCGATTTTCTCTTTTTGTGATTAAAATTGAGTGATATGTTAAATATTAAGTGATTACTGAAAAACTATTGATTAAAAAAACAAAGACACTGAGAAATGGTCCTATAAACAACTTTACCAATATAAAAGATTACCAGGACTACAAAAATGCAGAAAAATAGGCTTTACTTATCCAAATGCACCTGTTGGTTCAAAAGTTAAAGTGCATAGAACCTCACAGCACAACATGAAGTTACCTTAAAATATAATATAAATGCCTCCGCTTTCATGTAAGAAAAAACACTATTAATACGAGTACTGTGTGCAGGCAGTCTCTCCTGAAGACTAAATTAAACCAATAATTATAAACTAATAAAATAAATGGCTTGGGCTTCAGAGAAGAAGAAAAAAACAATTTGAACAGAATCTCACAGTATGATGCTGAAGCTGCCAAACAATGGAAAATAAAATACCATTTTGGCAAAAATGTTGGCATCCATTAATTTCTTGTATTAAGTAAAAAAAAGTTCACACAGTCCTTCACTGTAAACATAACACACTTTCAGTAACAGAATTTAAGCCTATATAAACACTGACTCGCACATCATGCAATGTTGCCAGATACTGCTGACATTTTCCAGTCCAAAATATGTTCAAAACCCGCCAAAATGCACTTGAAACCGCCCAATCTGGCAACACTGTGCGCATGCTGCTTCTCTTGAACGTATACACGGAAGTAAGGCGGAAGGTAGTTTGTCGACGTCACCTCAAGGCGACGTCAAAGATTGGTCAAATTTGCGAGAAAGTTGCGGTGATTGGATATAATTGCAACACCACCCTGAATTCGCGGGGATTGGTTGAATTTGCATTGAAGTTGCAAATCGCAACATCCTGGAGGCTCTGTTTTTTTGCTTGGCCCAGACTCTGTCTCCTCACTCACTGTAGCTTTAGGTACTAAAAATCGATCCATTTTGTCTCTGGTAAAGGCTAACTGAAGTTCGCTAAATGTCCGCAATAGTAACTTATTCTGGTTTATTTTTCCTCACGTTGCGCCCCCCCTTAAGAACTCTGGTGCCCCCCGGGGGGGGAGGCGCGCCCCACACTTTGAAAAGCCCTGGCTTACACCAATTCGTCACGCTTCCTTTTGGGTTGTTTGGAGCACCCGCTACATTCCAGCGGCTTATGGACAGGGTCCTCCACCCCCACATCACCTACGCAGCCGTGTATCTTGATGATATTATCATCAACAGCAATGACTGGCCGCGGCACCTCGAACACCTTAGGGCCATCCTAAAGTCGCTGAGGCAGGCGGGTCTCACAGGTAACCCAAAGAAGTGTGCAATTGGGCGGGTGGAAGTACAGCATCTGGGTTTCCACTTAGGCCATGGGCAGGTGCATCCCCAAATTTATAAGACAGCAGCGATTGCGGCCTGCCCGAGGCCCAAGACCAAAAAGGGGGTGAGACAGTTCCTGGGGCTGGCTGGCTACTATTGTAGGTTCATACCTACAACCCCGAATCCAAAAAAGTTGGGACAAAGGACAAATTGTAAATAAAAACGGAATGCAATGATGTGGAAGTTTCAAAATTCCATATTTTATTCAGAATAGAACATAGATGACTTATCAAATGTTTAAACTGAGAAAATGTATCATTTAAAGAGAAAAATTAGGTGATTTTAAATTTCATGACAACACCACATCTCAAAAAAGTTGGGACAAGGCCATGTTTACCACTGTGAGACATCCCCTTTTCTCTTTACAACAGTCTGTAAATGTCTGGGGACTGAGGAGACAAGTTGCTCAAGTTTAGGGATAGGAATGTTAACCCATTCTTGTCTAATGTAGGATTCTAGTTGCTCAACTGTCTTAGGTCTTTTTTGTCGTATCTTCCATTTTATGATGCGCCAAATGTTTTCTATGGGTGAAAGATCTGGACTGCAGGCTGGCCAGTTCAGTACCCGGACCCTTCTTCTACGCAGCCATGATGCTGTAATTGATGCAGTATGTGGTTTGACATTGTCATGTTGGAAAATGCAAGGTCTTCCCTGAAAGAGACATCGTCTGGATGGGAGCATATGTTGCTCTAGAACCTGGATGTACCTTTCAGCATTGATGGTGTCTTTCCAGATGTGTAAGCTGCCCATGCCACACACACTAATGCAACCCCATACCATCAGAGATGCAGGCTTCTGAACTGAGCGCTGATAACAACTTGGGTCGTCCTTCTCCTCTTTAGTCCGAATGACACGGCATCCCTGATTTCCATAAAGAACTTCAAATTTTGATTCATCTGACCACAGAACAGTTTAAACGAGCCTTGGCCCAGAGAAGACGTCTGTGCTTCTGGATCATGTTTAGATACAGCTTCTTTTTTGAACTATAGAGTTTTAGCTGGCAACGGCGGATGGCACAGTGAATTGTGTTCACAGATAATGTTCTCTGGAAATATTCCTGAGCCCATTTTGTGATTTCCAATACAGAAGCATGCCTGTATGTGATGCAGTGCTGTCTAAGGGCCCGAAGATCACGGGCACCCAGTATGGTTTTCCGGCCTTGACCCTTATGCACAGAGATTCTTCCAGATTCTCTGAATCTTTTGATGATATTATGCACTGTAGATGATATGTTCAAACTCTTTGCAATTTTACACTGTTGAACTCCTTTCTGATATTGCTCCACTATTTGTCACCGCAGAATTAGGGGGATTGGTGATCCTCTTCCCATCTTTACTTCTGAGAGCCGCTGCCACTCCAAGATGCTCTTTTTATACCCAGTCATGTTAATGACCTATTGCCAATTGACCTAATGAGTTACAATTTGGTCCTCCAGCTGTTCCTTTTTTATACCTTTAACTTTTCCAGCCTCTTATTGCCCCTGTCCCAACTTTGTTGAGATGTGTTGCTGTCATGAAATTTCAAATGAGCCAATATTTGGCATGAAATTTCAAAATGTCTCACTTTCGACATTTGATATGTTGTCGATGTTCTATTGTGAATACAATATCAGTTTTTGAGATTTGTAAATTATTGCATTCCGTTTTTATTTACAATTTGTACTTTGTCCCAACTTTTTTGGAATCGGGGTTGTAATTATTCAGATGTCACCAGCCTGCTGACTGATCTTACTAAAAAGGGAGCACCAGATCCGGTCCAGTGGACAGAGCAGTGCCAACAGGCTTTCTCTAGGGTAAAGGCTGCACTGTGTGGGGGGCCACTATTACACTCCCCTGACTTTTCTCTCCCCTTTATTTTACAGACGGATGCATCGGACAGAGGGCTGGGGGCCGTTCTGTCCCAGAAGGTGGAGGGTGAGGAGCGTCCTCTGCTGTACATTAGCCGGAAGCTGTCAATGCGGGAAGGCAGGTACAGCACAATAGAGAAAGAGTGCCTAGCCATCAAGTAGGTGGTCCTCACCCTCTGGTACTACCTACTGGGACACCCTTTCACCCTCTGTTCAGACCATGCGCCCCTCCAGTGGCTCCACCGGATGAAGGATGCCAACGCGCAGATCACCCGTTGGTATCTTTCCCTCCAGCCATTTAAATTCCACAGGCCAGGGGTGCAGATGGTGGTGGCGGACTTCCTGTCGCATCAAGGGGGGAGTCCGCTGCAGGCCGGACAGCTTCCCGGCCTGAGTTGGGCGGTGGGGGTATGTGGCAGCAGGGGTGTGGCCGAGTGTCAGTCTGTGAATGAAGGGCGGAGTCAGGGAAGGTTAGTGGTCGTATCGCTACACCTGTTGTCAATTAACGTGTTTGTGTGTCTCTTCCAGTGACTGTGCCATATAAAAGAAGAGTGAGAAGGGGAGATCGGCGCCGAGGGCTTGATAATAGCCTGTGTGTGTATGTGTGTGTGTGTGTGAGAGAGAGAGAGAGAGAGTTTGAGTGTTTTGTGCTGAAAAGCCAAAATAAAGAAAATAGTTAAGAAGCAAACAACTGCCTGCCGTGCTTCTGTGCTCCACCCACATCAGGGTCTCTTCTCTTTCATATATTATATATATATATATATATATATATATATATATATATATATATATATATATATGCACACACACACACACACACACACGGAGTACATCAAATGAAATACACATATTACATGGATTCAATAGGATTAAAGAAAGTAAATGAAGAAACAAGTAAATATATAAATAATGAGTGGTGGTAAGAAAAGATAGAAATACAATCAGGTAAAACTTAAAAATAAGTTGCCAACAAGTAAGCTATACGTGTTATTGGGTCAGCACTAGAAAGCCACGACAGCGGTGTCAACCTTCTCTATGTAAGTCAAAAATGGCTGCCATATAGCATAACATTTCTGAGCACACCCTCTTGTGGTGTAGCAAATTTTCTCCAATGCCAAATGGTGCATAAGATCTTTAACCCATAGACTAAAGGTGGGAGGGAGCGTTTCCTTCCATTTAAACAATACAAGTCGTCTAGCTAAGAGAGTTGAAAAAGCGATCATACTTTTCACCTGCCGATTAAAATTTATATCCTGTGGAGTTGCTCCAAATATTGCAATAATGGCAGAAGGTGCTATGTGTACTTTTAAAACATCTGAGAAGGTTTTAAATATTAATTGCCAGAAATTATTTAGCTTTGGACAAAACCAAAAGATATGTGAGAAGGTGGCTGTTGTTTGCCTGCATCGATTGCATAAGGGATTGCATCAGGCAATATTAGGCGTAAACTTGGCTAGCTTTACTTTAGACCAGTGCAGACGATGAAAAACCTTAAACTGGATGATTCTATGTTGTGAACAAATCGAAGAGGAATGTATCCTATCTAGAGCTGTCTTCCAAACTCCATCCGCAATCCAAGCACCTAAATCTTCCTCCCACTGATTCTTTAACAGAGTCAAAGGTTCCAAATTATGTGAGTTTAACCAGGAATATACCACCCCAATTATCCCTTTAGAACATGGCATGAGTCTCAGAATGAAGTCCAAAAGACAGCTGGGTGGGACTGTTGGAAAACAAGTAAAGGATGCGGAAATAAAATTACGGAGCTGCAGGAACCGAAAAAAAAAATTAGAGCGGGGAATGTTAAACTTCAGCATTATCTGGTCAAAGGACGTGAAAGTATTATCGATAAATAGATCCCTTACTGTGGATATCCCTCCTCTGACCCAGACATCAAAAGCTCCATCTATAATTGATGGTGTGAGCATATGATCTTTCACTATGGGAGCATAAACAGAAAAGTCATTAAGTAAGAAGGATCGTCTAAACTGTATCCATATCTTAAAGGTGGGGTACGAGATTTTGGAATAACGGTTCCCGCAAGCCATATTTTGAAAAGAAACACGCCCGCCCTCACCATGCCCCCCCCCCCCCCCCCCCCCCGCCATGCCCCCCCCGCGTCTCGTTAAGTTAGAGTGTAGAGAGCTTGGAAAAATAGCTCAAACTTTCTCATTTAAACTGTGTTTTCAGCCCCAATTTTCACTCCACACACATAATTTTCTCAAAAGTAGTAGCCACACTTGTCGTGATTCACACAATGTGTCTACCTACACGATAAGACTTGCAGTTTTTGAATGAGAAGCCTGAAAGTAAGGAGAGCACAGCCGCGCAGCCCCATAGACTCCCATTATAAACTTGGCAGAAAAGTCACTCGTTTTTAACTCGCTCTAGTGACCTCATGTTTTACACTACAGACAAAAAACATTACATCAGTGTATTCAGGAGATCCTTCTGGCGCTCACTGTGAAAGAATTTTGTGAATATCTCCTTCCGTTTTCGTGTAAATCCCCGTTGTTTGGAGGGAGCGCTCTGAGGGAAAACTGCCCTTTTTCTGTGCATTTCTGTCTCTCCCTGCTCAGCGTGGATGGGGGAGGGGCTGCTCGCTCTCTCACACACACAGAAGGGGGGGCTGCTCGCGGGCTTCAGTCTGATTAACGTGTCAGTATCCAATCATTTTGAGGTGGTACCTCGATAGGATTGGATGGCGTTTTTCCTTTATTTTACACTGTAGACTGGATTAAAATATTTTGTTTTTGGGTCAAACCTTCTATTGTACTGCTTGCAACATGGGTGTGAGGAGCTTTTCAAGCAATATGGTAAAAAATACTCCTGAAAAAAATCTCGTACCCCACCTTTAAGAGAATGCTTCACAATCGGATTTAAAGTGTATTTCGACAAAGGTTCAGATAATGGAAGTTTTGAGCAGAGCAGGGCATACAAGGAAGTGAGGTCGCAAGATAGGTTTTCCAGTTGTAACCATTTCAGAGTTGCATCATGGATTAAAGGTTCCTTCCAATACAACATAATCCTAATGTTAGCAACCAAATAATAAAACTGAAAATTAGGGAGGGCTAGTCCGCCGTGTAGGCAATGCCACTGTAAGATACTCTTGTGTGTTTGAGGGTTTTTATCATTCCAAATAAATCCAGATTTTAATTTATCTATGGACAAAAAAAATGTTTTGGTTAAAAAAAACTGGAATACACTGAAATACATATAAAAATTTTGGCAGTACGTTCATTTTGATTGTATTGATTCTCCCTCCTAGTGATAAAGGTAGTAAGCTCCAGCATTCCAAATCTTGTTTCAGGAGAAAGAGCAATGGGGGAGTTAGCCTCAAAAACATCCTTAAATTCGTGTGTAATCCAAATGCCTAAGTGCTGAAATTTATGTATGCTTACTTTAAGGGGGAATAAATTCAATTTAATTAGTTTGGCTGCAGTATTGACTGACATGATCTCACTCTTTTGTAAATTAACTTTATAGCCTGATATTTTGCCGAAGTCTTCTAGTAAATTAAGTGTTTTTGGTAGACTAATTAAGGGGTCAGATAGGTATAATAGCATATCATCAGCGTAAAGGGATACTTTATTCTCTAATCCATTTCTCTGTATTCCCTTAATGTCAGCTTCACCACGCAGTGCAATCACCAATGGTTCAACTGCAATAGCGAATAACAGGGGCGACGGGGCAGTCCTGCTTAGTACCACGACAGAGTGAAAAATAGGGGGAGAGATTGTTATTTGTTCGGACAGCTGCCAACGGGGAAGAATAAAGCATTTTTATCCAGGAGACAAATCCCGAACCAAAACCGAACTGTTTAAGGGTATAAAAAAGATAATCCCACTCCACCCGATTGAATGCCTTCTCAGCATCAAGCGATATTAATATGTCTGGGATATCGGGCGGAGTGGGATCATAGAGGATATTATAAAGGCGTTATATATTGAAAAAGGAGTGGCGACCTTTAATAAAGCCTGTTTGATCGTCCGATATAATTGATGGTAGAACCTCTTCTAAGCAGCTAGCCAACATTTTGGAAAGAATTTTACTGTCTACATTTGAAAGTGAAATGGGGTGATATGCATTGCATTCTAAATGTTTTTTTCCTTTTTCAGGATAAGTTAAATAACCACCTGTCGCATAGTTAGAGGAAGAGAGCCAATAATGAATCATTCCTCAAATACAGAGAACAAAATAGGGGCAAGTTGACTGGAGAATTTCTTAAAAAATTCACTTGGAAACCCATCGGGTCCTGGAGTTTTTCCATTTTGCATGAAATTAATGGCATTTTTAAGCTCCGCTATTGAAAATGTCTCCTCTAAACCAGCAGCAATATCATTATCAATTATGGGGATATCTAGTTTTACAAAAAATGAATCAAACAGAGAGTCTTTCCCAAGAGATTCTGTAGTATACAATTTTGAGTAAAATTTGTAAAAACATAAATTAATTTCCGAATGACCCGTGTGCTTGGTGCCTGACTCGACAGTTATCTCAGCTATAGTTCTGTGCACGGTTTTCTGATGGAGTTGATGAGCAAGGATTTTCCCAGTCTTTTTACCAAATTCATATGTCCTACTTTGTGTTTCATTAATGAGATTCTCAGTGGGTCTGGTTAGTAAGAGATCAAGCTCGGTTTGAAGGACTAATCGTTGTTTGAGTAAGTTGTTAGATGGGGCAAGTGTTGCATCAAGACGCAAAATATCATTTGTTAATTGCTCGAGTCTTGCGTTCTGTCTTTTTTTGAGCTGTGCACTCATCTCATCATCTCTAGCCGCTTTATCCTTCTACAGGGTCACAGGCAAGCTGGAGCCTATCCCAGCTGACTACGGGCGAAAGGCGGGGTACACCCTGGACAAGTCGCCAGGTCATCACAGGGCTGACACATAGACACAGACAACCATTCACACTCACATTCATACCTGCGGTCAATTTAGAGTCACCAGTTAACCTAACCTGCATGTCTTTGGACTGTGGGGGAAACCGGAGCACCCGGAGGAAACCCACGTGGACACGGGGAGAACATGCAAACTCCACACAGAAAGGCCCTCGCCGGCCATGGGGCTCGAACCCAGGACCTTCTTGCTGTGAGGCGACAGCACTAACCACTACACCACCGTGCCGCCCCTCAGCATTAACATAACTTTGAATTTAGGTATCTCTTACTTAAAACATAATTAACCTTTTGGTGCGTCCTGCAGGATTCTGGTTCTCACGTAAACCATGGCATCTTCTGGGCTTTGAAATTGTCTCTCAGTTCCATTGTGCATGACACAGAGATGTGCAGGGTAAGAAAGGCCATACCGAACACCAATCCGTCCACGCAGTAGTCGCCTGACTTTGCTAAAAGCAGACCTAGCTTGTACAACAGTGGGAGGGAAATCCGGGAATATGGAGACGGCGGTTTCTTTGAAACGAAGAGGACCGGACTCCCAGGCACAACGAAGAACCTCGACACAGTCCTGAAAATAATGTAATTTCACCACTATGGCATGGGGTTTACCATCTGGTCTCCTTGCCTAGGGACCTCTGTGTGATCTGTCGACCAGGACATCTTTGTCCATGCCTAAAACTTCTTTCAGGAATCTCAAAGCATTGGTTGGAGTGCTTGAGCCCGGTGTTTCAGGAACATTTAATATACAGATGTTACAGTGTCTCAATCTTCCCTCCATGTAAAGACATTTTTCTTGTAGATTGGTGTGGCAGTGGGGGCGTGGTCAAGCGTTAGTCTGTGACCGGAGGACAGAGTCAGGGAAGGTAAGTGGCAGAATCACTACACCTGAGGTCAATTAACGTGTGTTTGTCTGTCTTCCCCAGTGACCGTGCCCTATTTAAAAAGAGAGAGCGAGAGCAGAGGGAGAGCTCTCTCCCCAACCAAAAGACTTGTGTGTGTGCGCGTGTGTGGCTGGGAGAGTGTTCCAGCTGAAAAGCTGAAAATAAGAGTTTTTGAACTTAATTCTGGCCTGCCGTCTTTCTGTGCTCCTCCCACTCATACGAACTGCCACAATGGTGCCGAAACCCGGGAACGGAGCACAGGAAAAGAACAGCCCCATGGAGTCCTCCCCCTTCGCAGACCTGGTCCACGCCCTCGCCACGGCCCAGCAGAGCCAGGATCAGGCACTAGTCGCCCTCCGGAAGGAGCAAGAGCACTGTTTCGAGGCCCTGGTGTTGGCGCAGCAGGCGTTCCGGCACCTCCTTGCATCGGCGGGGACCACCACCTCCACCACCGCAGGCCCTTCTCCCCTCACCCTAACTAAGATGGGCCTGCATGACGACCTGAGGCCTTCCTCATGCTCTTCGAGCAGGCAGCAGAGGCCTCGGGCTGGCCAGTGTGCGGCTCGCCTCTTCCCCCTGCTAACGGGCGAGGCGCAGCTGGCCGTGCTACAGCGACCACCGGCTGGTCTACGCAGACCTTCGCAGGGCCGTCCTCCACTGGGTGGGGCACACCCCCGAACAGCAGCGACAGCGCTTCCGCGCTCTGCGCCTGGAGGAAGTCGGCAGGCCATTCGCGTTTGGCCAGCAGCTCCGGGACGCCTGCTGGCGGTGGTTGAGGGCCGACAACCGCGACGCTGAGGGAATCATCAATCAGGTGGTACTGAAGCAGTTCATCGCCCGCCTACCATAGGGGACCGCGGAGTGGGTCCAGTGCCACCGCCCGGCGTCGCTGGATCAGGCCATCGAGCTGGTGGAGGACCATTTGGCGGCTGTTCCGACGGCAGGACAGCGGACATCCTCTTCTTCCCTCTCCTCTCTCTCCCCCTCTCCTCCTGTGTCTCGTCCTCGCCCCGTTACCCCACCGCGGAGACGGGGGCCGGCCCCACCCCAGCCGGCATGTTGCACCTGCGGTGCCCTCCCATTTTTCCCTTCTGTGTCTGTCTCTTCCCCCCTTCAGGTGTAGTGATTCCGCCACTTACCTTCCCTGACTCCGCCTTCCGGTCACAGACCGACGCTTGACCACGGCCCCGCTGCCACAATTGGTTACCTCCATATCAAGCTTGTACACCTTGTTTTGCAGCAAAGCCACGTCGTCTGAGCATGATGAAAGCCCATGTTCCATGTCCGATATGGTTGCTTTTATAGTTTCCACAACAGAGCGGATTGTTGCAGTGGTGTTTGCAACCTCTGATTTTACTGCTTGTAGTTCAGATTTTACGATCTCAAATTCCTCAGCCAGCACAGTTTTCATCTCCGATCTAAGCAGAGTTGCAATGTCGTTTTTTAGAGAAGTGAGGATTTCAACTTTCAAGTTTGCTACCTCCATATGTACGCCTGTTCGCTGCTCCCGCTGGATGTAATGCTCAAGCTTGAGGCTTTGGGCCCAGTAGTGGAAGTTCCTCCGGTAAACTTAAACTTTCGTAAATTGTTGGCCATTGACGCAACAGTGTTAAAATAAAACTAATGAAAACTATAAATGACAAAATTTATACTTAAAGCAATGTTTGTTTGGGTATAAAGTGCCTAAAAAACTATTTTGAACAGGATTTTAGCAGAGCTTGTCGAAAACACAACCTACCACATTGTCTGCTCACTAGCGCCACCCCCTATGGGTGAAATCTCATCTCATCTCATTATCTCTAGCCGCTTTATCCTGTTCTACAGGGTCGCAGGCAAGCTGGAGCCTATCCCAGCTGACTACGGGCAAAAGGCGGGGTACACCCTAGACAAGTCACCAGGTCATCACAGGGCTGACACATAGACACAGACAACCATTCACACTCACACCTACGGTCACAATTTAGAGTCACCAGTTAACCTAACTTGCATGTCTTTGGACTGTGGGGGAAACTGGAGCACCCAGAGGAAACCCACACGGACATGGGGAGAACATGCAAACTCCACACAGAAAGGCCCTCGCCGGCCACGGGGCTCGACCCCGGACCTTCTTGCTGTGAGGCGACAGCGCTAACCACTACACCACCGTGCCGCCCCATGGGTGAAATGTTTAACCAAAATTTATTGGATAATGACGTGAATGAGGCCAGAATTGCAAACAATGAACGTCTCTTGCCCAGCAAGTTTCCTACTGTAAAGCAGAGTAGAACTGGTCGTCATCAAGCTACTGTGGAAAGGAGGCAGAAGTGGACTAAAGAGCTTAACGTGCAGTTTTTACAAGAATAAATCATTGGATGATTAGGGAAATCCTGTTCAAGGATACAAGAGAAGATTTCATGTATTATGGAAGGAAAGGGAAATCTTTGCTGTGTCTGAGCGAAGGTTGTTTGATCAAAGAAGGGCAATTGTCAACAATGGTTGGTTGACAGAGCTGGATTTAGAATCAATCAGATGTGTCTTGACATTGAAGGTGGATGTCCACAACAATGAGGATGAAGATCAGCAAGCCATAGCTATTGAAGTCCCAGAAAATAGAAGAGTAGACAGACAAGAAAATGGAATAGAGGAAACTGAGGATGTTCAACATTAGCATTTTAGAAGGTCAGACACTTGAGGGAGAGAACCTGGAGACATTAAACAGAATATTGGACATCGTGAAAGAATATGGTCTTTGGAGGACTAAAACCCTTCCAAAAAACTGACATAACACGATTGGCTTCCATTACAAATAAATGCAGTCCTCTGTCATATTAAAATGGCTTCGATCACTGAAATAAATGAAGTAATTAGGGCTGCGGAAAACTACTTAGCCAAAAATTGATGGCTTAAGGAAAGCAAGAGGACTGAGAACAAACCTTGTTAGAAGTGACAAATGAGCCAGGATACTGACATAGTAACAAGACACATTAACATAATGGAAAGAGAATGAAAGGGCAAACATAAGAAAAGCCGTAAACATACAGTACTATACCATAAGTACTGTCAAGCTAGAGGACTGAGAAGAACGAACCTTTGTGGAAGCAACGAATAAGCCAGTTGTAACAGTATCCTGATGTGGGTGGAGCACAGAAGCATGGCAGGCGGGAGTTGATTTCACACACAAGCTTTATTTTCCTTTATTTTCTTAGCTTTTCAGCTTTACTCGCTCACAGTCACACATGCCACACACACACATATTCTGGTCAGGGAGAGACCTCTTCTCTGCTCTCCCCCTTAATTTATCCTCGACCATCCCTGCAACAAACAACACACACACACACACACACACACACACACACACACATTAATTGACACCAGGTGTAATAACCTGGCCACTCACCTTCCCAGACCCCGCCCTCCATTCACAAACTGATGCTCAGCCACGCCCCCGCTGCCACATACCCCCACTGCCCGACTCAGGCCGGGGAGCCGTCCAGCCTGCAGTGGACCCCCCCCCCCGAAGGGACTGGAAGTCCGCCACCACCATCTGCGCCCCTGGCCTGTGGACCACCTCAACCTTAAACGGCTGGAGGGCAAGATACCAACGAGTGATCCATGTGTTGAGATCCTTCATGCAGTGGAGCCACTGGAAGGGCATGTGGTCCGAACAGAGCGCCCCAGCAGGTAGTATTAGGGGGCAAGGACCACCCACTTGATGGCCAGACACTCCTTTTCAATAGTGCTGTACTTGCTTTCACGCAACGAGAGCTTGCGGCTGATGTACAGCATGGAACGCTCCTTGCCCTCCACCTTCTAGGTGGATTATCCCCATTTCGAGCATGGCCTTGAGTTCATCCCAAACCACCATTTTTTTTGTGTTTGGGCAAGCGGTAAGGGCGGCTATGCACCACCACCCCTGGGGGCATCTCAATGTGGTGTTCTATGAGGTGGGTGTGGCCGGGAAGGGGTGAGAACACGTCAGAAAATTCCTTCTGCAACTTGGCTACCTTCGTGAGTTGTGCCAGTGAGAGATGGTCCCCACAAGGGACTGGAGTGGTTCAAGATGTTACTTTTTTTTTTTACCTCTGGCCCCAGCTCTGCCTTCTCTGGAACTACCAACGCCAATACCACAGGGACCCCCTCGTCCCAATGTTTTAAAAGGCTGAGGTGGTAAATTTGCAGTGCCCCAGCCCGATCCGTTCGCCTCACCTCATAGTCGATGTCCCGAACTGAACGTTTGACCTCGAAGGGCCCTTGCCACTTGGCGATTAATTTGGAGCTCGACGTGGGCAATAATACGAGCACTTTGTCTCCCGGTGTGAACTCTCTAAGGCGCATGCCCCTGTCATACGGCCGGATTTTACATTCTTGTGCCTGCCGTAAATTCTCCTGGGTTAAGTGCATGAGGGTGTGGAGTTTTGTGTACAGGTCGAGAAAGTATTGAATTTCATTTTTGCTAGACAAAGGTCCCTCCTCCCAATTTTCTCGTAGCATGTCCAAAATGCCACATGGCTTACGCCCATATAATAACTCAAACAGTGAGAAACCTGTGGAGGCTTGTGGGACCTCACGTACTGCAAATAACAGGGACTTGAGACATTTCCCAATTACGTGCATCCTCACTTACAAATTTCTGAATTAAGTTTTTGAGTATTTGATTAAACCTTTTCACTAAGCCATCCGTTCGTGGGTGATAGACACTGGTGCAGATAGACTTAATTCCCAATAACCCATACAGTTCACGCAGTGTGTGTGACATAAATGTAGTGCCTTGGTCTCTCAGGATTTCTTTCGGAAAAAATGGTGATCTGAACTGTAGACAGTGATCCATCAGCTTCCAGTTCATAGCAGGGCTGTGCCACGGTGGTTTCCAGGTTGTTCCTGACCATCCAAACCAACTTCCTTTCAGTTGAGGGTGACGGTTTGGGATTTCTTGAAGCAAAGTGGCTTGGCAAAGTGACTGCACCTCACAATAACTTGAATACAATTGTTTGAGATTTTAAAACCTACCTTAAAACACATTTCTATGCACAGGCTTTTAACTCTATAAGACCTTAGTCTCGTCTGTTTTAATATACCTAGGGCTTTTGAGGTTTTATTTTATCTATCTATGTCTGAAATCCCGCTTTTAACCCATCTTTTATTGGCAAAATTGTCACTTTGTTTTATTCTTTTAATATATTTATATTCCATCTACTGTAAATAGCCCCCCTCTTGTGCTGGTATTTTATTATTGTTCTCCTATGTGTTTTATGGTTGTTCTCAAGTCCTGTGTGTCTTTCAAGTCTTGCGTGCTTAGGGCCTTTTGTCAGCACTTTGGTCAACTGCCCTGTTGTTGTTTTTTAAAGTGCTTTATAAATAAACTTTGACTTGACTTGACTTGAACTGATCTTAGAATTTGCAGTTGTTTAGAAATGGCTCCAAGAGACATTCCAGAGTTGTGTATATCTGCGATCCTCTTTCTCAGATCTGCAATGAGCTCCTTGGACTTTCCCATTTTACTCTGTGTTGGTCAATCCAATGAGTGCTGTAAACAAACCCTTTTTGTGAAGGCACAGAGAAGCCACCAGCTGTAATCAGCCATGATCACCAACAGGAAGTTAAGAGACCTCAGCCTTGGCAAGATAAAAGACATTTTGGAAGTTTCAGCACCTCTGAATTAATAATCTAAATGAGCGCGTGTCCATTTTTGACCATGTATGTATAATTTTGACCCTGTGTTGATTTCAGAAAACCCAAAGAAAATTTTAACTTGTGCACCAAATTTGATTTTTTTTAATTAAAGATGTATGCTGTACAATCATTCTGGCACAAAAAAGAACAGTTCAAAGAAATTACAGAAAGCCCAAATATTGCCATAACATTCATATCCAAGATAACATTCGTATCACTGTATGTAAACTTCTGACCACAACTTTAGGTGTCATCGGTACATAGAGTTCCAAAGTAGCCATTTAACTGGACTAATCTCTCATTATCCAGGCCAATACTGGCAGCGGGGATATGTCGCTGCAATCGTGACTCGACTTCCTTCCACCATTTATGGTTACCTATTGGAGCTGCGAGCAAGTGCTTCTGTTCTCATTTATAAGATGGGAAATACGGTTTTTCAAATGCCGAACTTCCAAATTAGAAGTTGAAATTCTATTTATGGTTTTGAGTATAAATTTAACCAAGGGAGACATCCAGAATGGATCCTGTGAGGACAGACATCGATCGCTGAAGCATACAGCTTTCCAAATGTCCCAAAATAACGGCTTCCAGTTTTTCAACCACTTGATCCAGATCATTACCAGGCAAAATTTGGTCCCAATTTTCATTCTCATGAGCTTGACAAAAAGGGATCTTGTGACGTTCACGGCAATCCCGAATCAAAACTTGACAGCGAGTAGGTTTAACCTTGTACCCCACTGGCAAAATAACCTCAGAATGATCAGTGTTAATTAGTTTATTCAAAGGAGAGCATTTTCCAAAAAGGTGTTTGTGATTAGTCAACACATTATGTAAACACAAATTTCCTCTTTTTGGAAAGTCAACAAGTGCATTCCATCCAGATAATTGTTGCAGTTGGTTAATATCCATCTTGTTCACATCACCGCAAATAAAAAACGTGTCAGGAAGGGAATCAAAGACACTGTCCACAAGTTCAGTTATATCGGTCATAAAGTCAGATTCTTTATAGTTAAATTAAGGCAGATGATGAACACCACAAACTACCAACTGATGTCCCAAAGGTAATCTTAAAGTCAAACATACCAGTTCATCAAGTTTAGATCTATAGACATCAATAACATCCAGGTTACATCGCACATAAATGGGGATTTCACTTTTACTCCTATAATCCAGCTCGAACCAATTTCTCTCCCATCGAAATATATCTTATAGCTTGGCATGTTGACTATGCGGCATATCCGGTTTGAGGTGTTTCCCCAATATTACGCATACATCAAGATCATTCTTATTCAAATCGGCTTTGAGCGCTATAATCACTTAACTCTATTTTTAGTTTTGCTGAGACTGCAAATGTTTGTAAATAAAAAATTATGGCACAGCAAAATCTGTATTTAATGTTCACGCAATAGCAGACACCTGTTGTGTGATTTGTATCAAGTTAGTCAGAGATACACCTCTAGTGAATTAGTGGGGAATAATCCTGCCGATGCTTTGCGACACAGGAATAGGATTGTTTTCAAATGATATGGCCAAGTTATTGGTAAAATTCGTCTGACTCTCATAATGCTTATCGCCTCTTCAGGAACCTTGATATCTGAACAGACTGAACATTTTGAGATTGTGGTCAACAGCTGGGGCAGGTTTCAATTTTCCTGATTTTCTGAGTCCAACAAAGCCCCTTTTCGTATATTTAAAATCAGTTTGCCGTTCTCAATACTTTTCTCCATCCATGTACTGGTTTCACTTTCGGGGCCTGGATTAACTTCCACATCCATACAGACACTTAGATCCAGACAAATGTGATGTTCCTTGAGTGCGATGATTAGAATACCATGCTTTGTCCATACGGATATCATTTGACATATCAAACTTGGTCAGGAAAAGTGTCTTACCACTTTCACATTTGGACTATAAAATTCCATCACCAGCACATTCTTGCCACAAAAATCTACTCCAACAACTCTATAAAAGCTGAGCATAGATACAGCTGGTATATGAAATCTTTGTATACCACCCAGGCTCAAATTAAATAAAAATAAGACCAGAGCTAAAAATCTTATGGCCACCATTACTGGCACCTGCGCACTGACAACCTCCACCTCAGAAGAACTTTCCTCTGTTACAAAGCTACAGTTGGCCGATCAGGTTCTGTGGGGTCTGACGGTGATCCAGTCAGCGTTGATAATTCTGGGAGACTATTGATCCAACCTTATGCAGTAGCTGATGTGAATGTACTTTTGATGCAATGGCGTGGCAAAGTGCATATATTATTGTTTATATGTGTTATATTGTAGTCATGTTTCAAATGACAGGAGATAATGATCTGAGGGAGCTTCAGACTGTGGAAGTGTGACTACATTTTCTATATATACAATATGAACGCCAGTATTAGATTGAGGAGTGCGAACACCATTATGAGTGGGTCCTAGAACATTCTGATTAACTTCGACTGAATCGAGAATGAACACAGATGCTGTTCTCAGACGGTCTTCCAGGTTATCAAAATGAAAATGAATTGTCTCGTCTCGTCTTCTTCCGCTTTATCCGGGACCGGGTTGCGGAGGCAGCAGTCTAAAGCAGGGAAGCCCAAACTTCCCTTTCCCCAGACACCTCAGCCAGCTCCTCGGGAAGAACACCGAGGCGTTCCCAGGCCAGCCGAGAGACATAGTCCCTCCAGTGTGTCCTGGGTCTTCCCCGGGGCCTCCTCCTGGGGGGACATGCCTGGAACACCTCCCCAGGGAGGCGTCCAGGAGGCATCCGAAAAAGATGCCCGAGCCACCTCAGCTGATTCCTCTCGATGTGGAGCAGCAGCGACTCTACTCCGAGCTCCTCCCGAGTGACTGTGCTTCTCACCCTATCTCTAAGGGAGCGCCCAGCCACCCTGCGAAGGAAACTCATTTCGGCCGCTTGTATCCGCGATCTTGTTCTTTCGGTCATTACCCAAAGCTCATGACCATAGGTGAGAGTCGGAACGTAGATCGACAGGTAAATTGAGAGCTTCGCCTTTTGGCTCAGCTCCTTCTTCACCACGACGGACCAGTAAAGCGACCGCATCACTGCGGAGGCTGCACCGATCCGCCTGTCGATCTCACGCTCCATCCTTCCCTCACTCGTGAACAAGATCCCGAGATACTTAAACTCCTCCACTTGAGGCAGAACAACTTCACCAACCTGGAGAGGGCAAGCCACCCTTTTCCGGTCGAGAACCATGGCCTCGGACTTGGAGGTGCTGATTCTCATCCCAGCCGCTTCACACTCGACTGCAAACCGCCCCAGTGCATGCTGAAGGTCCTGGTTTGAAGAAGCCAACAGGACAACATCATCCGCAAAAAGCAGAGATGAAATCCTGTGGTTCCCAAACAGGATTCCTTCTGGCCCCTGGCTGCACCTAGAAATTCTGTCCATAAAAATTATGAACAGAACCGGTGACAAAGGGCAGCCCTGCCGGAGTCCAACATGCACTTGGAACAGGTCTAACTTACTGCCGGCAATGCGAACCAGACTCCTGCTCCGTTCGTACAGGGACCGGACAGCCCTTAGCAAAGAGCCCCGAACCCCATACTCCCGAAGCACCCCCCACAGAATACTACGGGGGACACGGTCGAATGCCTTCTCCAGATCCACAAAGCACATGTGGACTGGTTGGGCAAACTCCCATGAACCCTCGAGCACCCTATGAAGGGTATAGAGCTGGTCCAGTGTTCCGCGACCAGGACGAAAACTGCATTGTTCCTCCTGGATCCGAGGTTCGACTATTGGTCGAATTCTCCTCTCCAGTACCCTGGAGTAAACCTTCCCTGGGAGGCTGAGAAGTGTGATTCCCCTATAATTGGAGCACACTCTCCAGTCCCCTTTCTTAAAAAGAGGGACCACCACCCCAGTCTGCCACTCCAGAGGCACTGTCCCTGACCGCCACGCGATGTTGCAGAGGCGTGTCAACCAAGACAGCCCCACAACATCCAGAGACTTGAGATACTCAGGGTGGATCTCATCCACCCCCGGTGCATTGCCACCGAGGAGCTTGCAAACCACCTCAGTGACTTCGGCTTGGGTAATGGACGAGTCCACCTCTGAGTCATCAGCCTCAGTCTCCTCAGTGGAAGACATGATGGTGGGATGAAAATGAATTGTTGGAGAATTTAATAATTTGTCTAAAGAAACAACCAGGTTTTTAGATGAAATGTGCAAATTCACAAAGGAATTTAGAAAATAGACCATGGGTCTGTAAAAAAAATTATTAGCTAAATCGACTGGGGAGACATTTCTTTTGCGACATATGTTAGGATAAAGAACTACAAACAGATTGAATTTTTGTTCAGGTGTTTGTATATTGCTGAGATCATCATTATAAATAACTGATGCCTTCTCCTCGACCAGTTTGGCGAGGCTGATAAATATAGCTTCATTTAAATGCTACATACTCAATTGGTTTGATCCACATTCCTGTTAAACGCAGTACATTAAATTCCTGATTAGTAATAATTCCATTAACAATTAGTCTCGTACTGCAGTACTACAATGAAAACAGTGTCGCAGTTAAATCATTACTTGTACGGTGGTAATTAATGACTACTTAAGATCAAAAGAAAAACAAAAACAAACAAAAACATTCTTATTTTAAACATCTTTAAGGTTACATATTTTAAAAAATGGTCATATAACAAACAAAGTTCAAAGTACAGGTCATTTTCAGGTTAATAATTAATAACCATATTTAATTTGACAACTTTAAATCATGCAATGTCTCTAACTTGATGCACTGGTGGGTCTTAAATGTAACAGAATAAGTAAACAACTTTCCACACTGTGAGCAGTGATACGGCTTCTCTCCTGTGTGAATGCGCTGGTGTGTTTGGAGATTACTCTGATGAGTAAAACTCTTTTCACACTGTGAGCAGTGATATGGCTTCTCTCCTGTGTGAATGCGCTGGTGTTTTTGGAGATGACTCTGCTGAGTAAAACTCTTTCCACACTGTAAGCAGTGATGCGGCTTCTCTCCTGTGTGAATGCGCTGGTGTGTTTGGAAATTAATCTGTTGAGCAAAACTCTTTCCACACTGTGAGCAGTGATACGGCTTCTCTCCTGTGTGAATGCGCTGGTGTTGCTGAAGATGACTCTGACGAGTAAAACTCTTTCCACACTGTGAGCAGTGATACGGCTTCTCTCCTGTGTGAATGCGCTCGTGTTTTTGGAGACTACTCTGATGAGTAAAACTCTTTCCACACTGTGAGCAGTGATACGGCTTCTCTCCTGTATGAATGCGCTGGTGTGCTTGGAGACTACTCTGATGAGTAAAACTCTTTCCACACTGTGAGCAGTGATACGGCTTCTCTCCTGTGTGAATGCGCTGGTGTTTCTGGAGATCACTCTGCTGAGGAAAACTCTTTCCACACTGTGAGCAGTGATACAGCTTCTCTGCTGTGTGAATGCGCTGGTGTGTTTGGAAATTACTCTGTTGAGCAAAACTCTTTCCACACTGTGAGCAGTGATACGGCTTCTCTCCTGTGTGAATGCGCTGGTGTGTTTGGAGACTACTCTGATGAGTAAAACTCTTTCCACACTGTGAGCAGTGATACAGCTTCTCTGCTGTGTGAATGCGCTGGTGTGTTTGGAAATTACTCTGTTGAGCAAAACTCTTTCCACACTGTGAGCAGTGATACGGCTTCTCTCCTGTGTGAATGCGCTGGTGCTCCTGAAGATGACTCTGACGAGGAAAACTCTTTCCACACTGTGAGCAATGATACGGCTTCTCTCCTGTGTGAACGCGCTGGTGTGTTCGGAGATTACTCTGATGAGTAAAATTTTTTCCACACTGTGAGCAGTGATACGGCTTCTCTCCTGTGTGAATACGCTGGTGTTTTTGGAGATCACTCCGACGAGTAAAACTCTTTCCACACTGAGAGCAGTAATGTGGATTTCCTCCTGTGTGAAGGCGCTGGTTTGTCTTGAGTGCATTCTGATGACCAAAACTTTTTCCACTGTCTGAGCAGTGGTGAATTCCCTTCTGTATATCGTTATAAGATGTGTCAGAACTGAGAGTATCAGTTGATGTGGGCTCACTACTGGAGCATTTGGAGGGGATTTGAAGTTCATATTTAATCTCTCTTGATTCCCGAAGTCTCACATATTCTTCATAATGGCATCTCTGGATGTGTTTGTCGAGGTCAATTTGAGATGCATAGGAACGAGGACATGTGGAGCAGGAAAACACCTGCAGCAGAGTGTCCTTTACTTCTGGAGAAGTGAAAGAAAAAATACCAGAAAATGAACATGAAATGGAACAAGATTATAAAATCTAACAACATTAATCCACTGTCAGGGAGCATATTTACTGAACCTCAAACATGCAAGATTCTACATGAATGAAGACTGAGACAAAAAAAGTTTGAGGACTAAAGGCCAATTTATGCTGACAACCCAGTCCTCGCAGACGGTGTCGCAGATAGCATCTGCGTAGCCCCCCCACCTTCGCAGACGCTCTGCGCGCACCTCCCAAAAATTGTGACCACCGCAGAAGCCTCGCAGACAGCGTCGCAGACAAGAGGGCTCTGATTGTTCCACTCTACATCCGCCGTACACGCACTTCCGCTTCCCTACTTTCCCGGTTTGTTTTGTTTTCACGACCGGCATTTTTAAAAACACGAGCGAAGATGGAGCAGCACGAAGAGCGGTTGATTGAGGAAGTACGTACATCTATACGACTCCAGTTCTCATCTCATCTCATCTCATTATCTCTAGCCGCTTTATCCTGTTCTACAGGGTCGCAGGCAAGCTGGAGCCTGTCCCAGCTGACTACGGGCGAAAGGCGGGGTACACCCTGGACAAGTTGCCAGGTCATCACAGGGCTGACACATAGACAACCATTCACACTCACACCTATGGTCAATTTAGAGTCACCAGTTAACCTAACCTGCATGACTTTGGACTGTGGGGGAAACCGGAGCACCCGGAGGAAACCCACGCGGACACGGGGAGAACATGCAAATTCCACACAGAAAGGCCCTCACCGGCCACGGGGCTCGAACCCGGACCTTCTTGCTGTGAGGCGATAGCGCTAACCACTACACCACCGTGCCGCCCCGACTCCAGTTCTAGTCATTATAAAAAAAAAAAAAGTTCTAGTCATTATAAGTAACCAGAGGATAAACACTCCACTAACCACACCCACCAACTACTCCTAGCGACTTCGAACCCCCTTGCATTGTGCCGGTGAATAACATCGCGCACGCCTATTACTTCCCGCTCAACAACAACTGTCTGCGAAAAGCTATCTGCGAAAGCCTTGTCGCAAGAGAATGCAGAGGCCTCAAGATATAGCAGCATCTAGCTACGGTATGTAGGAATACTGCTAGATTCACTACGGGGCTGGAATAGCAGTTATGCACAGCATTGGCCATAGCCCCGTGGGTCTGAGCGACCAAGGGGGAGTTGTTGGTTTCTGTCTGATATGTCAAGTATAGATAATGGCAAGCGTAGCCTTATTTACAGCTCGTCTCGGACTGAGAAGTAAACTCAGTCCAAGCATTCAAGGTTCTGAAAAGAGACAACAATGGGCCTTATTTATCGAGCCGGATATGATTAGATTTATCAATGGCATTTACACAAGAAAGTCTGTATTTTTACAACTGGATTTTATATATGGATAAGGCTGCCACATTTAAGACACTGATTAGTTTTGATTATACACACATTTAATGAAATTAAATTTTGTAGGATTTTGTGAAACCCAGTTGATTCATGTTAATGTAACTGATGAGAGAAAGCAAGCTAACATCCATGAATTGAGACATAAAAATAGCCATGCAGAAATGCAGGTATATAAAAAAGGGACGCACTGCAACGGTTCAGACAGTATTCAAGTAGGTCTGCAGCAGTATAGGAATTTCCTTCTGCAGTATTTGAAGAATACCAAGGTGGGGTTTGGAGTAATAAAGTAGACAAACCTCCATATGTTTGTTCATTCGTTCATCGGATGCTACTTATCCCTTAATATTAGAGTAAGGAGTTAAAAAGAAACATTATTCAAAAGATTATTTCTGCATGGCATGACTCTTGGGGAATTATTTAATTTAATACTAAAAATAATATTATTTCTTGTTAAATTGCTTGATAATATAACCATCACATATGCTCCTGAAATAAAGCAAATGTGTTCTAATTGATTGTATAATGCTTGAAGGGCTTCACTAACATCTGTATTAGTCGATTAACAACTTCACTTGGTTCAGACATGCTGCATGTATTTAGCATCCGCCGTGATGGTGGATATACAAAGCAACTAGGATGGCAGCCACTGAAAGCGTGTCTGTAAACAATGCTGAATTTACTCAGTATTACCATGATTTGAACAGTCGAACGAAGAGTCGATACAAAGAGTAGATGTGGTTTTGACTCATATTATTTAAAAAAGTCAGACTTTTCTGAAGACAAAATGCTTCTACCGACCATCGAGTACCCAGATATCGTGTACTATCTGTTTTGACTGCCGAAGAATCAAGTCTGACCTTGGACGAAACATAGTCCGTTTTCTGAGTGGGCGCTCAGTCTGAATTGTTTCTATCATATAATTTTGCTGGTGCTCCTAGATGAGAAATGGTAACGTGTTAAAATTATAACAACGACCGAGTGAACCACAACAAGAGAATGCTCATTTTTCAGCAAAATTCTAGTAACACGAAATAAAATTCTTCCATGATAATATTGAGAAAGTTTTTGAATCTCACTCGAAATAAAATGATTAACTGCAAACACGAGCTGTTTTGGTTTTAGCCTGTGTTCAATCAGCCCTGCCAATGTTGGTCAGTCATGCTCATCTCCTCTCCGTACTAAGCCTCAGAGTTTCCTCGCCCTCTTTCCAAATCACGGACAAAATTCTAAAACAATCGGAACGTGCCACGGTCACGGGTACTGTTGTGACCACAAACGTATACAGCACAAAGATATGGAATAGCTAAAAGAATCCTTAAAGCAGTGGAAATACAAAGAGAGTTGTGCACGCATGACTATGTTTCGTATGGAATGTCACTTGACCCCACATTTCTATATCCACCAACATGGTCAGCATCCGGGTTTCTATTTTGCTCTGACGTCACTTGCAAGTCAAGGATATGGGGAGGTCTGACATCATTATCCTAAATTGTGTGTTTGCTGTGACAGGGCATGCGTTATTTCCCCTAATTTTCCCCCATTTTCTCCCAAATTTATCCATGGCCAATTCCCACCTATCAGACTGGTCTCCCATATCACACAACAGCAACCAACCAGGGAGGGCTAAGGCTATCACATGCTTCCTCCGAGGCAAGTAACACCAGTTGACCGCATCTTTTACTTATACAATGTCAACGGGCAGCATAACACACTCGGAGGAAAGCCCAATCCACTCACTTCCATACAAATGTGCATGAGCTCACAGACGTCCATGACTCACTAGCATAATTGACATGGGAGAGAGAGCATGTGACCACTCCCTCGCAGAAAGCCCAGACAAATTTTCTCTTTTGAGCTCCCAAACAGAGATGGACATGGCATCGTCAAGATTCAAAGTGGTAATCTCCAAATGTTGAGGAGGATGATGGGAGGACACTTTTCCACGGTGCCACTCAGGATCCACAGGACGTGCGTTTTACGCTACTTCTGGTTAAACTGTGCATGATGAATAAAAATGCAACAGTATTTTGTGGTTTACTATATATCCAGCATCAAACAAATAACCTTAGAGTTGGGTTATGATTTTTGAATATTCAAATAGTCACTAAAATATAAAAGAAATCCTTCAGTTTATGCAAGAATCCTCTTTTTCTTTTTTTTTTTGGGGGGGGGAGTTTCCCTGTGTGCTGCGCTTGGTGCCATGATAATCATGACTTTTTTGTTCCGTTTTAGTTTTGCGGACTTCACCAAATGCAGATCAGCTGGGGTGTGGCCAAACCACCTAATTTATGGGTGATTTGCAGTCATCAGCATGCACATGAATCCAAAGCAAATCAGCCTTTTGTAAATCTGACATTTTTAGCAAAGCTTTTCCAAGTCTTCATAAAATTTTAACAAATGCCCAATGTAACCAGACTGTTCAAAAGTAAAGAAAAAAAGAAGTGTCCATCTTATCCATAAGATCAGATCTTATCCACGAATGATTTCAAGAAGACACGGTGCATTTATTGGTTAGAAAACATTTTTTTCCTTCATTTTTCACCTGCTGCTACATTGCTTTTACAAACAACAATTTTGGTTAAAAGCAGGACACCATGTTCTTCATACTCCTCATCAGGAAATGGCTTGAAACACAAATACAATCCACAGTATTTCAGAATAAACAACATTGAGTTTATTCATGATGTTGAGTGGAAGATGTTTAGCTATTCTTCTTCTGTAATTAGTATTAGTTTTACTTGTGAGAAATGTAGATTAATTAGCACTCTTATGGACAAGAGCCAGACTTTACAGAGGACTTGTAACAGCAAGAGATGCAGTGGGCTGACTTCATGTGTCTCAAACGGTGCTGCAGTGGAGAGGGTGAGCAGCACCAAGTTTCTGGGTGTACACATCTCTGAAGACCTGTCCTGGAGCAACAACACCGCATCACTGTCCAAAAAAGCCCAACAGCGTCTGTACTTCCTCCGCAAACTGAGGAGAGCAAGCGCCCTGGCCCCCATCATGCACACTTTCTACAGAGGCACCATCGAGAACATCCTGACTAGCTGCATCACCGTGTGGTATGGCACCTACACCGTTTCCTGCTGCAAGACTCTGCAGCGCATCGTGAGAGCAGCTGAGAGGATCATTGATGTCTCTCTCCCTTCTCTAATGGATATTTATAACTCCCACCTCACCTGCAAAACCATCAGAATTGCAGGTGACCCCACTCACCCACCCATCTCACAACCTCTTCAGTCTGCTGCCGTCGGGGAGGAGACTGCGGAGCCTCCGGGCCAAAACCAGCAGGCTCAAGAACAGTTTCTTTCACCAGGCGGTCAGGAGGCTCAACTCCCTCCCTGTTCTGCCCCTCCTCCCCCCTCTGCCCCCTGCCACAGATTCTGCCCGTACACCCCCCTGCCCCCCCTTCAGCATCTGACATGTCATCCTCACAGTTTCCCCAACCCCAAACACACACACACATACATCTCATCGTTCATTAACACACTGAACTTAGGGACCACACATCTCAGGCCCTGTCCACACGGCAACGGATTCAGGTGACTCTGATACAATTGCTTATCGTTTAGGCCTGGCGTCCACACGGCACAGGCGTTTTGGGTGCCCAAAACGCAATCTTTTTGAGAACGGGTTCCAGAGTGGAAAGATCTGGCAATATTGCTGTTGCGAAGTCGTCTGGATGAGTAGAACGGATTTGTTTACGATGACGTCACAACCACATGACTGAGAGTGCGTCATCCCGGGTAGAAGTGTAACGAACTCGATGCGAGTTGTCAACAAATCCTATAACTTGGTTCATGAAACACGCTTACAAAATATTTTCACTGTGAATATTTATTGTGTAATGGTGCAAAGTGAGAGAGAGAGAGAGAGAGAGAAAATAGCCCTTAGGGCAGAGTCAATCCCGCCAGCAAAAATAGGGAAAAAAAGGAGCGATCTCACCTCTTCAGATGTTGGTTTAAGTCCTACAATACATTCCTCAAAAAAGGGCGTAGAACAACAAATTAATCCATCAACGTGCAGCATTCAATTTATTCCGGACCATTAAAGACGCTGCCTTCCGCGTAGAATCATACGTCATCCTCGCCGCCATATTGGATAGGTCAAAGCGGAGAATAAAGATGCCTCATTCATGTGCTGCGTTTAACTGTACCAACAGGTTTACCGTCCAAACGAGATCACATGGGATTACCTTTCACAGGTGAGACTGGAAAAATACTTTTCATTGTATTTGGTCATTATAACGTAATTTTACGAACAGATTTTCCTGACTTTGTGGCTAATATGAAGTCTCGCGCATAATAGTTTATGCGCATGTGTCCTTACTTCTTCTATTGTTCTGGTGTCTCCGAAGGGACCGTCTTACAGCGCCCCTAGAGGTGTGGCATGTGTATTGCATCGTTTTCAGCAAGCCTTGCGTTGCCATATGGACCTGATATTTTACTGATCGTTGCCCATCTGGACACGATATTTTTTAAATAACATCTTGTTGCCGTTGTCGTGTGAATGTAGCCTCACTTTACCTCGCTCATTTGCACTATTCCACACTACCTCACCTTAACAGCTATTAGTTTGTTTATACTGCTTATTTCATGTTTACCTGCTATACCTCAAGTGCCCTTGACTGTTTGTGGGTGGTAAAAGAGAGCAACTGGACTTGATTGAAGATTCTTGAAGGCGTTTCACCTCTCATCCGAAAGGCTTCTTCAGTTCTGTCTGACTAGTAGGGAGTATCAGGTATTTATCCTCTCATGGATGAAAAGCTCATCTAAGGTGTCGTTGAGTCATCCTGTTGGTGTGGGTCACTGGGGGCTGAATGTGAATGGCTTCGAGCGTCATTACAGTGATCAATGGATTGCCCGTTAAGGTGATCAATGGAATGCTGATTCTCTCTGTCCTCCTGTGAGCCACTGAAAACAGCTGGGTTTTGGTGTGCATTCAGTTGTCTGGGAAGCGTGCCAAGGACTGCATTGTAGGTGGCTGATAAATGATGTCTTAGGCTACATCCACACGACAATGGCAACGAGATGTTATTTAAAAATATATCGCGTCCAAATGGGCAACAATCAGTAAAATATCAGGTCCATATGGCAACGCAACACTTGCTGAAAACAATGCAATACACATGCCACACCTCTAGGGGCGCTGTAAGACGGTCCCTTCGGAGACACCAGAACAATAGAAGAAGTAAGGACGCATGTGCATAATGCGCGAGACTTCATAGTAGCCACAAAGTCAGGAAAATCTGTTTGTAAAGTTACATTATAATGACCAAATACAATGAAAAGTATTTTTCCAGTCTCATCTGTGAAAGGTAATCCCATGTGATCTTGTTTGGACAGCAAACCTGTTGGTACAGTTAAACGCAGCTAATCTTTATTCTCCGCTTTGACCTCTCCAATATGGCGGCGAGGATGACGTATGATTCTACGCGGAAGGCGGCGTCTTTAATGGTCCGGAATAAATTGAATACTACACGTTGATGGATTAATTTGTTTCTCACCTGTGAAAGGTAATCCCATGTGATCTCGTTTGGACGGTAAACCTGTTGGTACAGTTAAACGCAGCACATGAATCTTTATTCTCCGCTTTGACCTATCCAATATGGCGGCGAGGATGACGTATGATTCTACGCGGAAGGCGGCGTCTTTAATGGCCCGGAATAAATTGAATGCTACACGTTGATGGATTAATTTGCTCCTCTACGCCCTTTTTGAGGAATGTATTATCGGACTTAAATCAACATCTGAAGAGGTGAGATCGCTCCTTTTTTTCCCTATTTTTGCTGGCGGGATTGCACCATTACACAATAAATATTCACAGTGAAAATATTTTGTAAGCGCGTTTCATGAACCAAGTTATAGGATTTGTTGACAACTCGCATCGCAATGAGAAGATCATTGGCACTACTGGTGTTAAGAATCAGACCATTTCATAAATGAATATTTTGCTGTAGAGCTGCAGTGTTTGTACAATTGCATGTTTTTGCTTCACTATTACTGTCACTATTCTGCTTCTTGCATTACTACTGTGAACGAACACTGAACATAATAATAATAATAATAATAATATCCAAGCTCGTGTTTCACTCTCACTAGTGATCTGTAAGGCTTTTTCCTGGTGATATTCGTTACACTTCTACCCGGCGTGAAGCACTCACAGTCATGTGGTTGTGACATCATCGTAAACAAATCCGTTCTACTCATCCAGACGACTTCACAACGGCAACGTTGCCAGATCTTTCCACTCTGGAACCCGTTCTCAAAAAGATTGCGTTTTGGGCACCCAAAACGCCGGTGCCATGTGGACGCCAGGCCTAAACGATAAGCAATTGTATCGGAGTCACCTGAATCCGTTGCCGTGTGGACACTGGCCTTAGACCCCCACCTCTGTTCAGTGATGGCCGTTCCAGGTTGACAAAAATGGCTTCTTTAACTCCTCGCTCATACCAACGATCCTCTCTGGCTAAAATGCGTACGTTGCAATCCTGAAATGAGTGTCCTTTGTTGTTAAGATGAAGGTAGACAGCAGAGTCCTGGCCTGAGGAACTGGCTCTCCTGTGTTGAGCCATACGCCTGTGAAGCGGTTGTTTGGTTTCACCAATATACGAGTCCGTGCATTGCTCACTGCACTGAATTGCATACACTACGTTGTCCTGTTTGTGTCTGGGTATTCTGTCCTTAGGGTGGACCAGTTTCTGCTTCAGGGTGTTACTGGGTCTGAAACGTACCGGAATGTTGTGTTTGTAGAAGATCCTCCTGAGTTTCTCAGATAGACCAGAAATGTAGGGAATGACAATGTTCTTGCATTTGTTCCTGTTATCCTCCTTGCCCGTTATGTTCCTGTTTCTGCTCTTGAAGAAAGGCCAGTTGGGATACCCGCAGTTCTGAAGTGCTTTCCTGATGTGATTCTGCTCCTTCTCTTTTCCCTCTACCGTTGTAGGGATGTTCTGAGCCCTGTGTTGCAAGGTCCTAATGACCCCCAATTTGTGTTCCAGTGGGTGGTGAGAGTCGAAGAGTAGGTACTGGTCCGTGTGTGTGGGTTTCCGGTAGACCTCGATGCTAAGGCTTCTGTCTTGTCTAATGTGTACATCACAATCCAAGAAGGCTAGATTATTCCCACTTACGTCCTCCCGAGTGAAACTGATGTTGATATCCACTGCATTGATGTGTTTAGAGAAGGCTTCCACTTCATGGGTTTTGATTTTAACCCAGGTGTCATCCACATATCTGAACCAGTGGCTGGGAGCAACTCCTGAAAAAGTGGTCAAAGCTTTATGTTCCACTTCCTCCATGTAAAGATTGGCCACAATAGGGGACACCGGTGAGCCCATGGCACATCCATGCTTCTGTCTGTAGAAACTTTCATTAAACTGGAAATAAGTGGTAGTCAGGCAGAGGTCAAGCAGGGTGCAAATCTGGTCCGTGGTGAGGTTCATTCTATCCAGTAAGGTGTTGTCTTGAAGGAGTCGTTTTCTAACAGATTCAACTGCTTCTGTGGTGGGAATGCAGGTGAAAAGAGAAGTGACATCGTAAGAAACCATGGTTTCATCTAAGTCTAGTTTGAGGTCTGCAACTTTAGTAGCAAAATCTTGGGAGTTTTTGACGTGATGTAGCATATTCCCAACAAGAGGAGCCAGGATGGTGGCTAGGTGTTTGGCAATGTTATAGGTGACAGAGTTTATACTGCTGATGATAGGTCTGAGTGGAGCTCCTTCCTTGTGAATCTTGGTGAGTCCGTATATGAGAGGAACGGCTTCCCCAGGGTACAATCTGTAGTACAGAGATCGGTTGATGGTTTGGTCCTTTTCTAGTTGTTGCAGGCAGCTAACAACTTTCTTTTTGTAACAACTGGTGGGGTCCCGCCTTAAGGTTTCATAGGTGGTTGTGTTGCTGAGGAGACTGGTCATCTTTGAGTGGTAGTCCGCTGTGTTTAGCACCACTGTGCATCTCCCTTTGTCAGCAGGAAGGATGGTGATGTCCCGGTCTCTTTGAAGCAATGTAAGAGCCCTCCTTTCTTGGCTGGTGAGGTTGGAGGGGGGTACTTTTGCACTGGACAGAGCAGCTGATACCTTCAGTCTAAGTTGTTCTGCCTCTGTGTTGGTCAGATTGTTAATATTTTTAAGTTCGTTTCTTAGACAAGGATATTTTTTTAAGCTTGTTACCTTGTTAACAGTTTCGGCGAGAATCTCCCGCCTTCTTCAGAAACAGTCACCAGATGGCGAGTGGTGACGTGCCTTATCAGCTGATGTTGCGTGCAGGAGGCGTGAACATCCCGCCCAATTTGACAGGTAGTCCACGCCTCCTGCTGTCAGGTCGCTCCTCCAGAACGGCGCTCCAGGTGTGCGACAGTGCATACGCTCCCTCGTCCCGGTTCATCGTCCTCTGCGCCCGCTTGCGTATCTCCACTGCCTTTAAAATCCAACGCTGGAATCTATTTTCTTCAGCGCGAATGACTCTGGCCTCTTCCCAATTCATTATGTGATTTTGCCGTTTGCAGTGGTCTGAAATGGCTGATTTTAGGTTTTCTTGGTGTGCTTTTTCTTTTTCGGATCTTGTGAGTCTTCTTGTTGTTTCTTTTTCACATTCTATTTTGTGTTCTTTCCTTCGAGTATGGAAGCATCTGCCCGTTTCACCAATATAGACTTTATTACATGAACGGCAAGGGATTTCATAGATGACATTGCATTTATTGTCCAGTTGTATTTTATCTTTGGGGTGAACTAGCAGCTGTCGGAGGTTCTTGTATGGTTTGACCGGGGTGTTGATGTGGTATTTCCTCATGGATCGTTGGATGCGTTCTGTGACTCCTTTTATGTACGGTAGCGTGACAAAGCCCCGGTTTGTTTTTTCGGTGTTTTTTCTTGTTTGTTTATTTTCTTTTATTTGTGTCTCTAATTTCCCTTTCCGAATTGCCCACGGTGGATATTGGCAGTTTTTTAATGCCTGTTGGATGTGTTGTTCCTCCTCCTGTCTGTCTTTCTCCTCCGTGATGTTCTGTGCTCGGTCGTATAGTGTTCTGATTACTGACATTTTGTGTGCGATGGGATGTTCAGATGTCCAGAGAAGATATTGGTCGGTGTGTGTAGGTTTTCTGTATGTTGTAATTCTAATGTTCCCTTCTTCTGTGTGGTGTATTTTTAAGTCCAAAAAAGCTATTGTCTTGTCCGTTTCCTCTTCGTGTGTGAATTTGATGTTGCCTGTGTTGTCTATGGAGTTTAAATGATCCGTGAGTTGTTGTGTGTGGCCTGTTTTGGTTATTTCAAGAATGTCATCAACGTATCTTTTCCAGAAGATAGGTTTGCAGTCATCCGGTGCTGTTTCTATGGCTCGGGTTTCCAGATCCTCCATAAAAAAGTTACATAGAGTGGCAGATAGCGGATCCCCCATTGCAAATCCCTCTTTTTGTCTATAGATTATGCCTCTAAATTGGAAAAATGTGGAAGTGGAAATGAAATGTAATAGTTTTGTTATGTCCTGTACTGTAAGTTTTGTGCGTTTTTTCAGGGTTCTGTCTGCTTTTAACCGGTTTTCTACTATGTTGAGAGTGTTTGTGACCGGTGTTTTTGTAAAGAGGGATATGATGTCATGCGATACAAACATTTCATCCTTTTTTATCTTGATTTCCTTTAATTCTTTCGCCAGTTGTTTTGAGTTTTTGCAGTGGTATTCCGTAAGTCCGAGGAGTGGTTTGATTATGTCTGACAGCGTCTTGGAAAGGTTGTAAGTAACTGATCCTATACTGTCTACTATGGGTCTTAATGGTGCTCCGGGTTTATGAATTTTCGGTGTGCCGTATATCCGGGGGGTGATGTCTGCTGTGGGGATGAGGTGGTTGTATGTTTGTTTATCGATTTTGTTGTCATCCAGTAACGGTCTGAGTAATAGCTTTAGTCTTCTTTTCTTTTCCTCCGTCGGGTCTTTTTTTAATACTTCATATGTGTTTGGGTCCGTGAGCATTTCATTCATTTGTTTTTCATATTGATTAGTGTCCAGGATAACCGTGGTCCTCCCTTTATCAGCCGGTAATATTGTTATTTTCTTGTTCTTTGCGAGTGTTCTGATGGCTTCCATTTCCTGTTTGGTTATGTTTCTGGGTGGCGATTTAGCTGAGGTGAGGATTCCTGCACGCAACATCAGCTGATAAGGCACGTCACCACTCGCCATCTGGTGACTGTTTCTGAAGAAGGCGGGAGATTCTCGCCGAAACTGTTAACAAGGTAACAAGCTTAAAAAAATATCCTTGTCTAAGAAACGAACTTAAAAATATTTGTAATAGTTAGACATAATGAACATCCACTACGTATGGTCAGATTGTTGTTTCTGATGGCTGACTCTGTGGCTGTGATGAGATCTACCACTGGTATCCGCTCTGGTGAAACTGCAAAGTTAAGTCCCTTAGATAAAACATCTTTCTCTGGTTGGGTGAGTACCCTGTCAGATAAGTTCTTCACCCATTTCTCTTCTATGTCTGGTTGTGTAGCCTGGTCAGATTTCTTCCTCCAAGTCAGCACTTCTGTCTTCCTGGAGGAGGTGGTTTTAGACAGCAATGTTTGGAATTTGCGTATCTGTTGTTCCTTGCCTTTGGTATGTTGTGAAATCTGTGCCTTCTCTGCGAAATCAGAGACTCGTTCCAAAACTTCACTGGGAAGAAGTACTGCCAACTCTTCAAACATCAGTTCAGTCTTGTTCTGGAGAGCATCGATGGTGAAATATACTTGTCTCACTCTCTTGTTGAGAAGCTGCTTCTGGGCTTTCTGTATGATTATTTAAGCTCTGTGTCCTTTGACCGTTGAATGCAGTCGTAGGCTAGTGGGGATAATGTTTGATTGTCGGCATCTCACTTATTTCCAGTTTAATGAAAGTTTCTACAGACAGAAGCATGGATGTGCCATGGGCTCACCGGTGTCCCCTATTGTGGCCAATCTTTACATGGAGGAAGTGGAACATAAAGCTTTGACCACTTTTTGACTCACATGACTGAGTCAAAAAGGCTCACAGGAGGACAGAGAGAATCAGCATTCCATTGATCACCTTAACGGGCAATCCATTGATCACCCTAACGACTCTCGATGTTATTTTTTTAAATAACATCTCGTTGCCGTTGTCGTGTGGATCCACACGACAATGGCAATGAGATGTTATTTAAAAAAATATCGCGTCCATATGGGCAACAATCAGTAAAATATCAGGTCCATATGGCAACGCAAGGCTTGCTAAAAAACGATGCAATACACATGCCACACCTCTAGGGGCGCTGTAAGACGGTCCCTTCGGAGACACCAAAACAATAGAAGTAGTAAGGACCCATGAACATAAACTATTATGCGCGAGACTTCATATTAGCCACAAAGTCAGAAAAATCTGTTCGTAAAATTACATTATAATGACCAAATACAATGAAAAGTATTTTTCCAGTCTCACCTGTGAAAGGTAATCCCATGTGATCTCGTTTGGACGGCAAACCTGTTGGTACAGTTAAACGCAGCACATAAATGAGGCATCTTCATTCTCCGCTTTGACCCATCCAATATGGCGGCGAGGATGACGTATGATTCTACGCGGAAGGCGGCTTCTTTAATGGTCCAGAATAAATTGAATGCTACACGATGATAGATTAATTTGTTCTTCTATGCCCTTTTTGAGGACTGTATTGTAGGACTTAAACCAACATCTGAAGAGGTGAGATCGCTCCTTTTTTTCCCTATTTTTGCTGGCGGGATTGACTCTCTCCCTCTCTCTCTCTGCACCATTACACAATAAATATTCACAGTGAAAATATTTTGTAAGCTTGTTTCATGAACCAAGTTATAGGATTTGTTGACAACTCGCATCGAGTTCGTTACACTTCTACCCGGCGTGAAGCACTCACAGTCATGTGGTTGTGACATCATCGTAAACAAATCCGTTCTACTCATCCAGACGACTTCGCAACGGCAACGTTGCCAGATCTTTCCACTCTGGAACCCGTCTCAAAAGATTGCGTTTTGGGGCACCCAAAACGCCGGTGCCGTGTGGACGCCAGGCCGAAACGATAAACAATTTTATCGGATTCACCTGAATCCGTTGCAGTGTGGACAGGGCCTAAGACATCATTTATCAGCCACCTACAATGCAGTCCTTGGCACACTTCCCAGACAACTGAATGCACACCAAAACCCAGCTGTTTTCAGTGGCTCACAGGAGGACAGAGAGAATCAGCATTCCATTGATCACCTTAACGGGCAATCCATTGATCACCCTAACGACTCTCGAGGCCATTCACATTCAGCCCCCAGTGACCCACACCAACAGGATGACTCAACGACACCTTAGATGAGCTTTTCATCCATGAGAGGATAAATACCTGATACTCCCTACTAGTCAGACAGAACTGAAGAAGTCTTTTGGATGAGAGGTGAAATGTCTTCAAGAATCTTCAAGCAAGTCCAGTTGCTCTCTTTTACCACCCACAGTTACTATGACCTGGATGACTGAGGCTACATCCACACGACAATGGCAACGAGATGTTATTTAAAAAAATATCGCGTCCAAATGGGCAACGATCAGTAAAATATCAGGTCCATATGGCAACGCAACGCTTGCTGAAAACGATGCAATACACATGCCACACCTCTAGGGGCGCTGTAAGACGGTCCCTTCGGAGACACCAGAACAATAGAAGTAGTAAGGACGCATGCGCATAAACTATTATGTGCGAGACTTCATATTAGCCACAAAGTCAGGAAAATCTGTTTGTAAAATTACATTATAATGACCAAATACAATGAAAAGTATTTTTCCAGTCTCACCTGTGAAAGGTAATCCCATGTGATCTCGTTTGAATAGCAAACCTGTTGGTACAGTTAAACTCAGCTAATCTTTAGTCTCCACTTTGACCTATCCAATATGGCGGCGAGGATGACATATGATTCTACGCGGAAGGCGGCGTCTTTAATGGTCCGGAATAAATTGAATGCTACACATTGATGGATTAATTTGTTGTTTCTCACCTGTGAAAGGCAATCCCATGTGATCTCGTTTGGACGGTAAACCTGTTGGTACAGTTAAACGCAGCACATGAATCTTTATTCTCCGCTTTGACCTATCCAATATGGCGGCAAGGATGACGTATGATTCTACACGGAAGGCGGCGTCTTTAATGGTCCGGAATAAATTGAATGCTACACGTTGATGGATTAATTTGCTCTTCTACACCCTTTTTGAGGAATGTATTGTAGGACTTAAATCAACATCTGAAGAGGTGAGATTGCTCCTTTTTTTCCCTATTTTTGCTGGCGGGATTGACTCTCTCCCTCTGCACCATTACACAATAAATACTCACAGTGAAAATATTTTGTAAGCGCGTTTCATGAACCAAGTTATAGGATTTGTTGACAACTCGCATCGAGTTCGTTGCACTTCTACCCGGCGTGACGCACTCAGTCATGTGGTTGTGACGTCATCGTAAACAAATCCGTTCTACTCATCCAGACGACTTCGCAACTGCAACATTGCCAGATCTTTCCACTCTGGAACCCGTTCTCAAAAAGATTGTGTTTTGGGCACCCAAAACGCCAGTGCCGTGTGGACGCCAGGCCTAAACGATAAGCAATTGTATCGGAGTCACCTGAATCCGTTGCCGTGTGGACAGGGCCTGAGAATCTTCACAGACACCCTTGACTGTTTGTTTATTTGCACCAATTTACGTGTGTGTGTGTTATACAGTTAGGTCCATATATATTTGGACACTGACACAAATTTTGTTTTTTTTTTACCTGTTTACTGAAACATATTCAAGTTATAGTTATACAATGGACATGAACATAAAGTCCAGACTTTCAGCTTTCATTTGAGGGTATCCACATTAAAATTGGATGAAGGGTTTAGGAGTTTCAGCTCCTTAACATGTGCCACCCCGTTTTTAAAGGGACCAAAAGTAATTGGACAATTGACTCAAAGGCTACTTCATGGGCAGATGTGGGCAATTCCTTCGTTATGTCATTCTCAATTAAGCAGATAAAAGGCCTGGAGTTGATTTGAGGTGTGGCGCTTGCACTTGGAAGATTTTGCTGTGAAGAAAACATGTGGTCAAAGGAGCTCTCCATGCAGGTGAAACAAGCCATCCTTAAGCTGCGAAAACAGAAAAAACCCAGCCGAGAAATTGCTGCAATATTAGGAGTGGCAAAATCTACAGTTTGGTACATCCTGAGAAAGAAAGCGAGCACTGGTGAACTCATCAATGCAAAAAGACCTGAACGCCCACAGAAGACAACAGTGGTGGATGATCGCAGAATAATTTCCATGGTGAAGAGAAACCCCTTCACAACAGCCAAGCAAGTGAACAACACTCTCCAGGAGGTAGGTGTATCAATATCCAAATCTACCATAAAGAGAAGACTGCATGAAAGTAAATACAGAGGGTTCACTGCACAGTGCAAGCCACTCATAAGCCTCAAGAATAAAAAGCCTAGATTGGACTTTGCTAAAAAACATCTAAAAAAGCCAGCACAGTTCTGGAAGAACATTCTTTGGACAGATGAAATCAAGCTCAACCTCTACCAGAATGATGGCAAGAAAAAAGTATGGCGAAGGCGTGGTACAGCTCATGATCCAAAGCATACCACATCATCTGTAAA
Organism: Neoarius graeffei; assembly: GCF_027579695.1. NCBI lineage: Eukaryota > Metazoa > Chordata > Actinopteri > Siluriformes > Ariidae > Neoarius > Neoarius graeffei. The sequence goes on along the minus strand of NC_083579.1, from coordinate 14,079,772 downwards.
ACACGGCGGAGGCAGTGTGATGGCTTGGGCATACATGGCTGCCAGTGGCACTGGGTCACTAGTGTTTATTGATGATGTGACACAGGACAGAAGAAGCTGGATGAATTCTGAGGTATTCAGAGACATACTGTGTGCTCAAATCCAGCCAAATGCAGCCAAACTGATTGGTCAGCATTTCATAATACAGATGGACAATGACCCAAAACATAAAGCCAAAGCAACCCCAGGAGTTTATTAAAGCAAAGAAGTGGAATATTCTTGAATGGACACGTCAGTCACCTGATCTCAACCCAATTGAACATGCATTTCACTTGTTAAAGACTAAACTTCAGACAGAAAGGCCCACAAACAAACAACAACTGAAAACCGGTGCAGTAAAGGCCTGGCAGAGCATTAAATAGGAGGAAACACAGCATCTGGTGATGTCCATGAGTTCAAGAATTCAGGCAGTCATTGCCAACAAAGGGTTTTCAACCAAGTATTAGAAATGAACATTTTATTTACAATTATTTAATTTGTCTAATTACTTTTAAGCCCCTGAAATGAAGGGATTGTGTTTAAAAAATGCTTTAGTTCCTCACATTTTTATGCAATCATTTTGTTCAACCCACTGAATTAAAGCTGAAAGTCTGAACTTCAACTGCATCTGAATTGTTTTGTTCAAAATTCATTGTGGTAATGTACAGAACCAAAATTAGACAAATGTTGTCTCTGTCCAAAAATCTATGGACCTAACTGTATGTATATATGAGTGTTTAGTCTGTCTAGTTCTTATCTAGTGTTTATATTGTCTGAGTGTTTAGTCTTTGTCTAGTTCTTATCTAGAGTGTTTATACTGTTTGTTTGTTTTTTCAATTATTCTATTTTTATTTATTGCATTGCCTGTTTGCCCCGTGGGTCAGAGAGGACTGAAATTTCATCTGTGCTGTATGTCGAACATATATAGCATATTTGACAATAAAGTTGACTTGACTTGAAAGGAAGCTGACAGACTTCACCCTCTCTGGTTGGTCATTGTCATATGATAGAGAAGACCTTCCTGGTTGGTGGAACTGGCCAAAATCAGTTCTCTGGAGGAGTGCTCTGGTTATTGTAGACTGCAATGTACAACAACAACTTTCATCCCAGAAACACTGTTAAGCTAAGAAATGTGTCACGAGATAATGCAGAAAACAACATCTATACAAGACTATAGTAACACCTTGCTGTCTGGCTGTTCCTGTAGGTACAGGACCAAGTTCTTTGGTGTACTCCTCTTCATAACACACCAAGAGCTCCTGTCCTGGATTAATGGGTCGACAGCAACGATACAGAATTCCCCCTTGATACTGAAATGCCACAAGATTCTGTTCTTCATCGTTACGGGTACAATTCACATACCTAAAAAAAAGAGTGCGGTAACGTTCCAGAAAATATAAAAATCAGATCAGAGTTACAGACTTGGAGAACACATGGCAGAGATAATCAGTGACAGCAAGAAGATAAAGTTCTTCCAACAAATGAGGAGCTGTAAAATAAAATCACTAAAAAGACCAACTGGTGTATTCCTCACCTCATCCAATTCACATGCATCTCTCTTTTGGCATCTATGTATTCTTCACACTGCATGCTCCTGCATATCTGTCAAAAAATACCACATTTACATTTTCTTCACTAAAATCAATCAATCATTCAATCTATACCTTTAAACAAGGTATACGGAAACGAGAATAATGGCTCATGCCAATATTATATTAAGCATCATGAAGGCTGAATTAAAGGTTCTTGACTGTATCTTTAGATTCACAAAACAGCCGACAAGTTCCGAGATGAATTTAGTAATGATAGGAAAATGCAGGCAAGGCTTTATCAGAATTTAGGTAAACGAAAGGTTTCTCATAAAAGGCTTTACATCTTTGACATGGCAAAACTGTGCTGTCAATCAGACCTCTCTGATAAATATCTGTCCCTTGTGTTTTGGTCTGTTTAGAGACCGCTACAAAAATGCTCACCTTTAAAGTCAGTTCGGTCACTAAATGGGTTTTATATAAAATATTATGGATTTGTACAAGTCATTTATTTGCCACAAGTATTTGGAAGTAATGATGGTTTAGTTCAGTATAGCAGTGTTAATTTTGAATTTAAAGAATTTTAAATTTTGTTGTAGTCTTGGACTGAAAATTGTAGTTTTATTTTAGTCTCTTTGTTTCGTATTCATCAAAATTTAATCAGTGGAACTCAACTTCAGTCCAATTCTAGTCAATGTTTTGTTGTAAAATGTGTCCTGTAGTTTTGAGAGGGGCTACTGCAGGAGGGCTATTGCTGGATGACAGTCTGAAGGGGGCTTCATCAGAGAAAATAACTTTACCCCAGTCCTCTACAGTCTGCAAAAAGTCATGCAAAAAGTTATTTTCTCTGATGAAGCCCCCTTCAGACTGTTTGGGACACCTGGAAAAATGACTGACTGGAGAAGAAAAGGTGAGCACTACCATGAGTCCTGTGTCATGCCAACAGTAAAGCATCCTGAAACTATTCATGTGTGGGGTTGCTTCTCATCCAAGGGAATGGGCTTACTCTATTTTGCCTAAGAACACAGCCATGAATAAAGAATGGCATCAAAAACATCCTGCAAGAGCAACTTCTCCCAACGATCCAGGAGCAATGTGGTGATGAGCAATGTTTTTTCCAGCATGATGGAGCACCATGTCACAAGGCAAAAGTGACATGGTGCTAAGTGGCTCGGGGAATAAAACATTGAAATTTTGGGTCCATGGCCAGGAAACTCCACAGATCTTAATCCCATCAAGAACCTGTGGTCAATCCTCAAAAAGCGAGTGGACAAACAAAAACCCAAAAATTGTGATAAACTCCAAGCACTGATTAGGCAAGAATGAGTTGCCATCAGTCAGGATTTGGACCAGAAGCTGATATCTAGCATGCCAGGGCAAATTGCAGGACTCTTGAAAAAGAAGGGTCAACACTGTAAATATTGACTCTTTGCATACACTTGATGTATTTGTTAATAAAAGCCTTTGAAACGTAGGAAACGCTTATACTAGTGCATCTCAAAAAAGTTGCAGTTTCTCAAGTTGAGATGAACCAGTATCTACCTCAGGGACACTGAAGTACTAGCCAACCATTTCTACTGGTTGCAAGATGCTTGTAGTTAAAACAAGAACGCATGTAAAGGGAAGGAAAACAATAAGATAATGAATTCTACTTATTTGCTCATTGAAGCTCATAGTTTTACTCAAATTGTTTGTTTTATAGTGACAATTCACCATGGATGAAAGTGCTCTTGACTCACCCTCACCTGTGTCTTGACGAGCTGAGATGAAAGATATGTTGGCATCATTTAAAGAGGAAATTACTCAACACACTGAAGGTCAATTTGCACATAATGACGAATCGGAAGGTGAAGATAAGGAGTTTTCTGAAATTCAAAAGGCTCACTCAGGGTTCCCGCTGGTGCTCGTCACACTCGTCAACAATTCAAATATTTGAATTGTGCCAGTTTGGTTGGTATAAACCTGTATTAAGTCCACTTTGATAAGATGGTAGCTAAGAAATAAATACAGACTAAGAAAAAGTGAAGAATACAGTTGTGCTCATAAGTTTACATACCCTGGCAGAATTTTTGCTTTCTTGGCCTTTTTTCAGAGAATATGAATGATAACACAAAAACTTTTTTCCCCACTCATGGTTAGTGGTTGGGTGAAGCCATTTATTGATAAACAACTGTTTTCTCTATTTTTAAATCATAATGACAACAAAAAACATCCAAATGACCCTGATCAAAAGTTTACATACCCCAGTTCTTAATACCGTGTATTGCCCCCTCTAACATCAATGACAGCCTGAAGTCTTTTGTGGTAGTTGTGGATGAGGCTCTTTATTTTCTCAGATGGTAAAGCTGCCCATTCTTCTTGGCAAAAAGCCTCCAGTTCCTGTAAATTCCTGGGCTGTCTTGCATGAACTGCGCGCTTGAGATCTCCCCAGAGTGGCTCAATGATATTGAGGTCAGGAGACTGAGATGGCCACTCCAGAACCTTCACTTTGTTCTGCTGTAGCCAATGACAGGTCGACTTGGCCTTGTGTTTTGGATCGTTGTCATGTTGGAACGTCCAAGTACGTCCCATGCGCAGCTTCCGGGCTGATGACTGCAAATTTGCCTCCAGTATTTGCTGATAACGTGCTGCATTCATCTTTCCTTCAACTTTGACCAAGTTTCCTGTTCCTTTGTAGCTCACACATCCCCAAAACATCAGCGATCCACCTCCGTGCTTTACAGTAGGAATGGTGTTCCTTTCATCATAGGCCTTGTTGACACCTCTCCAAATGTAACGTTTATGTTTGTGGCCAAAAAGTTCAATTTTGGTCTCATCACTCCAAATTACCTTGTTCCAGAAGTTTTGAGGCTTGTCTCTGTGCTGTTTGGCGTAAATTTTTGTTGGTCTACCTGACCGTGGTTTGGTTTTAACAGAGCCCCTGATTTTCCATTTGTTAATCACAGTTTGAACACTGCTGACCGGCATTATCAATTCCGTGGATATCTTTTTGTATCCCTTTCCTGTTTTATACAGTTCAACTACCTTTTCCCGTAGATCCGTTGACCATTCTTTTGCTTTCCCCATGACTCAGAATCCAGAAACGTCAGTGGCTGGATGAAAGATGCGAGAGTCTGTCTGGATCCCAGAAACTCACTCAGCTTTTATGCACACACACTGATTACAAGCAAACAGATCACAGGTGAAGATGTTACCTTTAGTAGCCATTCAAACCCATTTGTGTCAACTTCTGTGCATGTTATCAGGCCAAAATCACCAGGGTATGTGAACTTTTGATCAGGGTCATTTGGGTAGTTTCTGTTGTCATTATGATTTAAAAAGAGAAAACACAGTCGTTTGACAATAAATGGTTTCACCCAACCACTAAGCATGAGTGGAAAAGATGTTTTTGTGTCATCATTCATATTCTCTGAAAAATGGTCAAAGAATCATAGATTCTGCCAGGGTATGTAAACTCATGAGAACAACTGTCCTTATTGAATTTTAATTTTCAAGGAAAAAAGTGGAAAATATTTTTCAGATCCCAGGGGAACCCTGCTCACCTACAGTGGGTGCAGCTATTACCAACTATTTAATGGGTGAGGCCTCTAAATCAAATTTTGATGATATTGTACAAGAATTCTAAACAATATAAGATGGGTCCTTTTGTTGACAAAAAATTAGCCGGTACGGCTGAGGAGCTTATCAAAGGAAAATTACCCAAAACAAAGCTTGAAGAACCGATAACGTGATATCAGAAGCGAGAAAACTGTCCTCTGTGAGTCTCCCCCAGAAGTTAACAGGGCAGTCTGGAACCAATTAAAGGCCAGTCAAAGTAACAAGTTGGCAGATAAGGCATTCCAGAAAGCTCAACAGTGCTTTGTTTTACATTAATGGCATTTAGCAGAGGTTCTTATCCAGAACAATGTACAACATACCCAGAGAAGCCTGAGGAGGAGTTGGCGATTAGGTGCCTTGCTCAAGGGCATTTCAGCCATTCCTGCTGGTTCAGGAAATCAAACCAGCGACCTTTTGGTCCCAAAGCTGCTTCTCTAACCATTAGGCCTATTTATTAAATGCATGTCATGATCAATGCTTGTGAAAAAGCAACAGATGAGATGAAACCCAGACTTATACACGCTCTAGTATTGGCATTAGCTGGGAACCGGGAGCTAAATCTTTGTTGCCGAGAAGCTACAAGACCAGAGCTCAATTCCCAGTTTTCTTCCCTTTGCAACTCTGTTACACCAATAAACAGGGGAGTTGTTTGGAGATTACATTGGCAAAGAAATTGATGTGAGTAAAGAAAAAAAAAAGTTTGCATGGAGGGGTTTACTATTTCAGTTGAGAGCCCTGTGCATGGGGTTGATCAGTCGCCCTTGCATTTTTACCAAGGTGTTGAAGCCTTTTTTTCTACTTTGGGAACACAGTATGGGGACAATTGTTTGGGTTAAATTGATGATTCCTTTTATACAGAGGACACTGAGGATGCTTGTCGTGAGGCAATGTTGCATGCAGTTCAATTGTTTACTCAACTGGGATTTGTTATTCACCCAAACAAGTCTGTAGTTCACCTTCCACAGTGTTTAGAGTTACTGGGGTTTCAGTTGAACTCTACCTCAATGACCGTTTGGTTAACCCCAAAGGAAGTTGATAAAATTATTCTCACGTGCAAAAAATACTTACAGGCCAAGGAATTTATGATGCGTGAAGTTGCATCACTAGTAGGAACTTTGGTTTTTACTTTTACTGGGGCTGAATGTGGGCCCCTTTATTATAGAAGCTTGGAATATGACAAGGATTTAACCTTGAAGTCTGCCCTAGGGGATCTTGAAGAAAAAGTGTCTCAGTTTTCAGAAAGCATTCATGAATTAGAGTGGTGGGTCAGGTTGCTTCCAACAACCTGCAGGAATATTGATTATGGTAATCTATACGACTAAAGGAAGGCTGTCTGTTCGCCTATGCAAATCGACACGGTTGGACACACATACTCCATACTTTGCAGATGGATTGGTGACACCCCAGAGGGGCCCAAGGCAAACATTTTTGATTTTCTAAAACATGGGATTAGTGCTAATCCAACACACGATTCATTTACCATAGGCTACATGCTTATGCTAACACAATGCATGCAGCCTCGGCGGGGAATCCCCTCTCCGACTCGCCTGAGACTTTCAATTGTATGGGACCTCGCAATCAGCACTCCTCGCCGGAGACTTCCACTAAGGCAGAGTCTACGTCACTGAGGAGACGTGGGGAGCAATTTATGTCAGTTTGGCAGAACACAGTGAAAACATGTACATCACGTGTCCACTCAACTCTCCACTGGGCCTTCTAGACCTGTGTTATACAAATGTATCAATCAGAGGAAATCAGGCTCACAGGCAATAACTACGAGTCCACCCATTACACTTCGAACAGGCATGGGATGGGGGGTGCAGCATCTCACCTCAGCCAAACACAAGGATTATGGTCTCAAACTGAAGCTCATATCAATATTCTTCAAATGCCTGCAGTGAAACTAGGGCTCATGTCATTACTTGGAACAGTGTCCAATCAACTCATTAGAGTTATGTCTGACAATGTGATGACAGTTTTTTATATTAATGCTATGGGAGGTTGTAGGAGCAAAGAATGTAATCGGCTTGCGAAGGAAATTTAGCTATGGGCAATCAATAGACATAATTGGCTCTGCTCCCCATCAGCCAGGACACTTGAAATGTACCTGCAGACTCCTTGTCCCACCATTTTGAGAATGGAATAGAATGGCAGTTAAATCCTTGGGTATTTGAGAATATTTGTGGGATTTTTTTTTTGTGTTACCAAGATTGATCTGTTTCCAAGTCAAATTCATCATCAAACTCCTACATGTGTGTCATGGAAGCAAGAGCCATATTCCTCTTATGTGGATTGGTCTATCTTTACTTACAGTTATGCTTTCCTGCCATTTTGTCTAATTGGAAGATGCCTCCAAAAAAATAGTGTTGGAGCAAGCAACAGTGATCATCACCAACTGTCCTCATGTCCTCCTTCACCACATACATAAATCTAATCTTTGGTCGTCTTCTTTTCATTCTACCTGACGGCTCCATCTCCAGCATTCTTTTCCCAATATACCCTGGATCTCTTCTCTGTACGTGTCCAAACCATCTCAAGATCGTCTCTCTCACTTTGTTTCCAAGTCGTCCTGCATGTGCTGTCCTCCTAATACTCTCATTTCTAATCTTGTCCAACTTTTCCACTCCCAGTGAGAATCTCAACATCTTCAGCTCTGCTACCTCCAGTTCAGCCTCCTGACTTTTTGTCCGTGCCACTGTCTCCAAACCACGCAACATAGCTGGTCTTATTACTGTCTTGTACACTTTCCCATTCACTCTTGCTGGCATCGGTCACAAATCACTCCTGACACTCTCCTCCATCCGTTCCAACCTGCTTGCACTCTTTTCTTCACTTCGGCACTCACCATTACTTTGTACAGTTGACCCTAGATATCTGAACTCCCCTGCTTTGACCACTTCTATTCCTTTAGCTGTACCATTCCACTGTCGTCACCTTCATTCACACACATGAGCTTTATCCTGCTCCTACTGACTTTCTTTCCCCTTCTCTCTAGCGCATTTCTCCATGGCGCCAAGTTTTTTTTCTACTTGCTCCCGGTTCTCACTCCAGATCACAAGATTATCTGCAAACATCATTATCCATGGGGCCTCTTGCCTGATGTCGTCTGTCAACCTGTCCATTATCATTGCAAACAAGAAAGCGCTTAGGGCCGAGCCTTGGTGCAATCCAACATCTACCTTAAATGCGTCTGTCATTCCCACTACACATCTCACTGCTGTCACACGGTCCTCATACATATCCTGCACCAATCTCACATATTTCTCTGCCACTCCTGATTTCCTCATGCAGTACTACAACTCCTCTCTCAGCATCCTGTCATATGCCTTCTCTAAATCCACAATGCAGCTCCTTCTGGCCTTCTCTATACTTTTCCATCAACATTCTCAATGCAAATATTGCATCTATAGTACTCTTTCCTGGCATCAAACCATAATGCCGCTCACATATCTCCACCTCTCCTCTTAGCCTACCTTCCACTACTCTTTCCCATAACTTCATGCTGTGGGCTGGTCAACTTTATGCCTCTATAGTTACTGCAGCACTGGACATTGCGCTTGTTCTTGAATATTGGTACCAGTATTCTACTTCTCCACTCCTCAGGCATCCTCTCACTTTCCAAAATCTTGTTAAACCGACTACTCAAAAAGTCAACTGCATCTCTCGTAAGCCTCTTCATGCCTCCACTGGTATATCATCTGGCCTGATTGCCTTACCGATTTTCATTCTCTTCATAGCTCACCTTACTTCCTCCTTGCTAATTTGCTCTACTTCCTGATTCACTATCTCCACCTTGGCCAACCTTCTCTCTCTCATTTTCTTCATTCATTATGTTCTCCAAGTTCTCCATCCACCTTCTCAACACACACTCTTCACTTGTCAGCGTACAGTATTTCCATCTGCATCCTTTATCAGCCTAATCTGCTGCACATCATTCCCAGCTTTATCTCGCTGTCTTGCTGATCAGTACAGGCCCTTTTCTCCATCCTTAGTTTCTAACCTTTCATGTTGTTCATTAATAGGCTTTTCCTTCCCCTTTGCCACTGCTCTCTTTGCTTTCTCTCAGATCTCATTGTATTCTTGTCTGCTCTCTCTTTTTATCCCAGTTTTGCACTGCCAACTTCTTCCCCATATACTCTCCTGGACTTTGTTATTCCACTACCAAGTCCCCTTGTCTTCCTTTCTTTGTCCTGAGGTCATTCCTAGCACCTTCCTAGCTGTCTCCCTCACCACTTCTGCCACAGTTGTCCAATCATCTCATACCTCTTCACACATCAAAAGATGGTGTGCATTTTGTATACAGGGAAAAAGTTGATTCAATGCACCCAAACGTCAATACCATGTTTCTTCACAGCCTTCATATACAACATCTATCTTACTCCACACTCAATACAGCATGCTCAGAAGGATCGAATCATTTCATGGGATTTGAATTTCCTGGTTCTCACTGCACTGTAGCTGCTCATCCTTTCATAGTGCAAAGGTGTATTCCATCGCGCCAAGCCTGCTCCTCGATATCAAGAAACTTGGGATGTCACTCTGGTCTTGGAGTACATACAACTATTATATCCACTTGAGAAATTGTCAGTAAATGAATTAACACTGAAAGGAGTTGTGCTGCTAGCACTGACATCAGGACAAAGATGCCAGACCTTATCGTTTCTTGATAATGATGCTATGAAGGCAACTACAGATTATTATGTATTCTACATACGAGAGCATGTTAAACAAGACAGACCTGGGAAAACTCCATTATCACTCTTTGTGAGGAAATACCATAAACAACCACTGTGTTTACACCAGGGCTTTGAACCAGAATTTTTTTCCTATTGGTTCGTTCCGAACAGAAACGGAATTTTAACGTTTCCGGTTTTGGGTTCCACCATTAAATAGACGTTCCCGAACCGGTTAGAACAAAAAAATTTCGTTCCCGGAACGGTTAATTACGTTCCCTGTCAGCTGTTTAACAAATGGCTATAAAATTATGTCTCTGTCTCATCCAGCTTAAGCCAAATGTAGGCTAATTCTATTACAACCTTCATTAAATAAGACAAGAAATAATTCAAAACAATTATTATTTCAAATGTTGGTGATTTGGATTCTCAGTACGTCTTCCCATCTACACAAACAGAAAAAGTGCCAAAAATGAAAAGATAATTAGTTTAGTGTGTTACCAAAGGCTAGTCAGGCCCTATAGAGGGCTACTGCATGACGTCACCGCGCCGCGAGATTTTGTTAGGCGCCATATTGGAAGACCAAGTACACATCTATGCAAGTACATACATAAAACAAACTACACCTGAAATGTAGCCAGGGCCGGTTCTGCCCTAATCTGGACCCGGGTGCAACATCGCGCAACCCCCCCCCAAAAAACAAAAAACAAAAAACAAAAACACCAGTCTAAATCAGGACAACCATCACATAACTATAAACATTTTATATCAACTATTTGAACTAAATGGGCTATAATAAATAAGGCTGCAGGCAGCCACGGCGGGCTGCCTCAGAAAAGTAACCATTCAATGACAACTGAAAGCCTGCAGCCACGGCGGGCTGCCTTAAAAAGTAACCATTTTGGGGGCGTCGTGGCTCAGGTGGTTAAGGCGCCATACCATGAATGCGGGCGACCCGGGTTCGATTCCGGCCCGAGGTCATTTCCCGATCCCTTCCCGTCTCTCTCTCTCTCCCGCTCATTTCCTGTCTCTGCACTGTCCTATCCAATAAAGGTGCAAAAAGCCCAAAAAAATATCTTTAAAAAAAAATAAAGTAACCATTTGTCCTACCTTAAAACTCGTTTTGCATTTTCTGCCTCCTTTTTTGTATTTTCGACCCTCCGTTTATTTTCTTTCCTTTTCTGAAAACCCGATTTGTGTCCAGACATTTTGTTCTGCTACCAACGAACTAACTCGTCAGGTCTCGTCTCTCGAGCCCGCGATGATTCCCGTGGGAAGAGCAACAACTGATACATTTTTACAAACAACCAATAAACAGCCAATAGGGAGGTTGCAACGTTCAGGCTCTTCTTTGCTCAGACACTCAGTAATGCACTTACTCACTTATTATCACATGGAGACATGATAGTAGTCCACCTTCCCGCTCTCTCCATTCAATCAGTGAACGTCACACAGGAAGTGAACCCCAGCGGGTCATAGAAACTTGCGCAGGAGAAGAATGACTTATTTGTAGGCTACAGAAACTTTGAGGAACGAAATAAAAACTGGTATTAACCGGTTACCATTATTTTTAATAAGCGTTTCTGTTCCGGAACATAAAAAATAATAAAGTTTCTGGTTTCGTTTCTGTTCCATGTGAAATAGAAAAAGTTCCCGGTTTTCGTTCCTTGAACCGGTTCAAAGCCCTGGTTTACACTACTCTGAAGCACAATCTTGACCGAACAAAGCCTCTTTGTGATCCTGTCTATACGCGCCAACTGTTATCCTATATCAAGCCATATCGACCTGTTACTAACAGGCACTATTGGACGATGGATTAAAACCATTCTGCAAGCAAGTGATGTGGATACAACACAGTTCAAAGCTCACAGTAACAGATCTGCAGCCATTTCAAAAACCAGTCAGGGGATTCCCACTGAAGAAATATTGAAGCATAGAGAATGGTCTCGGGACTCAACTTTTCACACATTTTATAACAAACCTGTGATTACTGAGAATATCTTTGCTGCAGCTATATTACAATGAGTGGATCTGGTTGGTTGATATGGTTATGTTACAATAATCTTTTCCTGGCTGAATAATATTGTTGGGACCACAATTATTGCTGTAAAACCTCATGTTGACAGGAAGTGGCATCACCAGGATTTGGTAGAATGAAAAAATTAGACAAGCCTTACCTGTCAGGTGAAGTTCAACTGTGATTCAACCGAGTCTTCAGTGACACACTCAGGGTGAACATGCCCTCCCTTGCAATTAGATCTATTCCCCATTCCCTTGTTCTTTTCTTTTTTGTCTTGTTCTTTATAATCATGCCCACAATATTTAAAAATATGAATATCCTCAGCAGCAGGTGTGCATCTCAGGTTAACCCTCAGTGCGTCACCTCAGACTTAGTAGAATCACAATCAAACTTCACCTTACAGGTAAGGCTTGTTTAATTTTTTTAATTTATGACAAACTCACAACCCAGGAGTATCCACTGTTCCTGGATTCCGCTCTGTTTACCAGCTCTCCCTGATAGGGTCCGAAGTGTGCACCTATTGGAACAGTCTCCCCCTTATTAAACACTCCCAGGCCTGCATCAGGAATACTGGACTTCTGGATTTCTAACCCAGGAGGAAGAGTTTGTCTGGCTCGGTCAGGGACTCCCATGGGAACAGGAGTATCTGGGATGAAGAGGGGCGGTCCATGAACCTCACATTTGCTGAAGAAGAAGGATTTGCAAACTTCACAGTCTGGAAGTAGAGAAAACACAATAGGAAGAAATGAGGCCCAAAACCATGTGCAATGTGTGATTATATCTAAGACCATAACATTAGTACTGTATAAAGTTTATCCAAAGAAAGCTTGCCAGAAAGGTTCACTGAGCATGTGGTTGAGACGAGAGGTGTCCATCAGGACTGAGATCTTACAGGACACAACAAGGTACAGGAGTATGAATTTTTACTTACTAGTGGGAGTAAATAAGTGGTCAGATATGAAGCTTGCAGGGCAAAATAAAACAACGTTCAATAACATGAGTGTGGCACTACGTGATCTACTGACAGCATTCTTCGAACCTGCCTGGTCAGGGTCATGGTTGTTTTAAATTCAGCAACTTATTTGGCTATCTTTTAGAAAACAGAATCTACCAAATTCATGATGAAATCACATGCAAGTACAAACAAATATAACTGTGCAAATAACTGCACTGCTGCTGCTTCTTTTGGCTGCCCCCGATTAGGGGTCGCCACAGCGGATATTTCATCTCCACTGCTCCCTGTCTTCAGCATCCTTCTCTAACACACCTGCCACTTTCATGTCCTCTCTCATCACATCCATGTATCTCTTCTTTGGCCTTCCTCGTTTTCGTTTGCCTGGCAGCTCCATCCTCAACATTCTCCTTCCCACATGCTCTGCATCTCTTCTCAGGATGTGCCCATACCATCTCAGTCTCATCTCTCTTGGCTTAATTCCCAAGCTCTCCACATGTGCTGTCCCTCTGATGTGCTCGTTCCTTATCCTGTCCAACCTTGTCACTCCCATCGCAAACCTTAACATCCTCAACTCTGCCACCTCCAACTTTGCCTCCTGTCTCTTCATTAAGGGTATGGTCGCCAATCCATACATCACAGCTGGTCTCACTACTGTCTTATACATCTTACCTATCACAAATGACTCCCAAAATCCTTCTCCAACTGCTCCACCCTGCCTGCACTCTCCTTCTCACCTCACTATCGCAGACCCCATTTTCCTGCACAGATGACCCCAGGTACTTGAATTCACCAACTAACTTTACGTCTACTCCTTGCATCTTCACGACACTCTCATCCCCATTCTCACTGATGCACATGTATTCTGTTTTGCTACTGCTCACCTTCATTCCTCTTCGTTCCAATCCATATCTCAATCTCTCCAAACCCAACTCAACCTCTTTTCTACTTTCACCACGTATCACAATATCATCCGCAAACATCATGTTCCATGGCGACTCTTGCCTCACTTCATCTGTCAAGCTATCCATCACGATGGCAAACAAAAAAGGACTCAAAGCAGATCCTTGATGGAGTCCCACCTTCACCTTGAACCATTCCGTCTTTCCAACCGCACACCTCACTGCTGTTTCACTGTTCTCATACATGTCTTGCACCACTCTAATATACTTCTCATTCACTCCACTCTTTCTCATACAATACCACTCATCTCTCGGCACTCTATCGTATGCCTTCTCCAGGTCTACAAACACACAATGTAGCTTTCTCTGGCCTTCTCTGTACTTCTCCATGAACATTCTTAAAGCAAAAATTGCATCCAACGTGCTCTTCCTTGGCATAAGCCCATACTGCTGTTCACAGATTGCTACCTCTCTTCTCAATCTCGCCTCCAATACTCTTTCCCATAGCTTCATGGTGTGGCTCATCAATTTTTTCCCTCTGTAATTACTGTAGCTCTGTACATCTCCCTTATTCTTGTATATTGGGACTAGCACACTCTTTCTCCATTCATTTGGCATTTTCTCATTCTCTAGGATCTTATTAAACAACCTCGTTAGGAACTCCACAGCCGTCTCACCCAAACATCTCCAAGCCTCAATCGGGATACCATCTGGTCCAACTGCTTTCCCAGTCTTCATTCTTTTCATGGCTGCCCTCAGGTCATCCTTACTAACCAACTCTGCTTCCTGATTTGCAGTCTCCAATGAATCTGACCTTTTCTCTCTTGAATTCTCCTCATTCCACCTTCTTAATACACTCTTTCTTTGTCAGCACATTTCCATTTTTCATCACTCTTACCAACTGTACATCCCTCGCCTTCCTGTTTCTCTGCCTAGCTAGTCTGTATAGGTCTTTCCTTCTTTGGTCTCCAGTCTTTCGTACAACTCCTGGTATGCATCTGCTTTCACCTTCACTACCGCTTGTGCAAATAACTGCACACACATTGAAAAAAAAAATCTCTATCTCTCCCTCACTCACGTCTCTATTTTAGCTTGCTGATGATGCTGGCATTTCTAGATCTAAACATTTTTCAAAAGGCACACATCTAGGATTCATATTTAATTCAAATATTCACACCTAGTGGCAATTTAAGCATAACCAATTTACTTATGAAGAAACCAGTGGACCCAGAGGAAACCTACACTAATGGGGAGAACTTGCAAAATTTCACACAGACAGCAACCCAAGCTTAGAATTGATTCCAGGACCCCGAAGCTGTGCCACTGTGATGCCCCAAAATCCATATTCAGATGTTTGGACACCTGTCCATCACACCAATATGTCCTAACTGAACATCCCATTCCAGGGGTATACTGAGGGATATACTCTCTGTCCCCTGTTAATCACAGCCAACTGGGGTCTTCTGCGAGCTTGTGCACATGGGGAAGAGAATGCATAGCACTTTCCTCCAGGTGCATTTTGCTATCCTGTGACACAGCCTGAGCTGCATTTGGAAAAGAGGAGGTTGATGGCTTCACATGTCTGCTTTCACTCACATGGTTAGAGATCTGGCTGGTGGGGGGATACTCGCAGGTGACCACATTGGGGAGAAAATGGTCGGAAGAAAAAAAAAACAAAAACAAAACTACAATCTTCTAATGTGGTGAAGACGCAAGGACACATTTATTTAACATTTATGGAAGGAGACCCAGGTATTAGTCAGTAAGTTTGCCAAGATGGGAGAGTCTTCAGGACAGAGGAGTTTGTGCTTTCTGGTTTCTCAATCACACAACCTGAATTTCTTTTGGTCTCTGAACAAAACACAGGAGTGGCTGGAGAGAATGACAGACATTCTCTAACATTAAATGTAACTAGAAATAAGCAATGTGTCATTCGTTAATAAATTAAAAATTGTACTCATAGGCAAATCACCATGGTACAAGGGGAACGATACATTTTGGGCCGTGCTGTTTTTTGAAAAATCACCCGGCATAGAGTTTTTTGTATAACAGCATGACCCATCGTGTGTTATTCCACACTTTTTTGTTCAGGTTAACATCCTCAGTCTATAACGACTAATGTAATTTAAGGAAATGAAAAAAAATTATTTAGTTTCTCTCACTCCTTGCTACTATATTATACACTATCAATAAAAATATCAATTTCATTCAGTCACAATTTGTTGACTAAATAATCTTAGACTGAGGCTACAAAATGTACTATAAAATGAGGCTCCTAAATGTACTCTATTGCACTTTTAGTGCACTAGATAGTGTGTAGGGTAGAAGAAACAGTCAAGTGTTACTGAGGACCAGAGTTGGCTGATGCCTTACAGAGGTAGTCTTTCTTGTCAGGATCTTCCACTTTAATGGAGAGATCTTCAGGTGGGTTGTCAAGATCGTCTCCATGGTTGAAGATGTTCAGCTCCAGTGTCTCCTCTTTCTTCACATAGACTTCTGACGCTTTGCATGTCTCTGATTTCATGTCCTCACACAGCTAAAGATCAAACAATAAGAATTATTCAGCAAAAAAACATCAACACAGTTTATAAATCTATTTATAAGGTTTGTGTGGCAGCGAGGGGTTGATCGTGTATCAGCTATGGATGGTGAGGTATCAGGTAGAACCGGCAGGTAACGCGTGAGGAGTTGCACCTGTGTTTGATTACTAGCAATTTACTTCTGTATCTTGTGTTTTTTCACAGAGAAGTCAGTCATCAAAGAGAGAGAGCTAAGCTACCCAGCACCGTGTGTGTGCAAAGTAGAGAAAAATAACGTCACAAAAAAGTGATCTCTAAATTAACAATAAAGCACACCTTGAGTTGTCAAGCCTGTCTCCCAGTTCTTCATTCCCTGAGCTGCAAGACTACTACAGTTTGTTCAACTCAAAACATTGTTTTTTGTAACAAATTCATCATTAAGCTTTACCTGTGAGGGATCAGGAGCCCGAGACTTCCTGGAGGAGCGCTGTCTGTCTTCTGATGAACTCATAACAGCTTAAACAAAGATAAATAATAATAATAATAATAATAATAATAATAATAATAATAAATTTTACATTTCTATAAAAATTAGTGGAAACAAACAAGTGGTTTGTTTTATTGCTAAAAATTTCTCAAAGAAAGATACAAATAAACAGATTACAGCCGAACTAAAATACTGACCTAACTATAACGGAATTATTATTATTAGTAGTTGTCGTAGTAGTAGCAATAACATCCATGCTTTAACAGTAAGATGACATGAGAAGTATTTAATGGTATTCTTTAACCATTTAAACAGCAATTTTTCAATTAAATTTTTTGAAACACTTGAAAACAGAATATGTTTGTTTAGCTGCTCCGTTACATTACATTACAGGCAGTCTACAGTTTATAAAAAGTTATGATAATCATTCACATCAAGATCTTTAAAAATCTTTTTTTGACTGCATGCACTAGAACATTCAAAGAAAAATCATTCAATCAATATTTTAAATAGAAAAGTTTATGTTAATATTATTATCTTTCTTTTCATTACCAGTAAACACAAATAGATGGGAGAGCTCTCTAATATTTCCAGAAAGCAGCTGAACAATGTCGGGAGTGGCCATGACATTCAGATTAAATGGCTTTTACAGCTTTATATTTTAAGTGTCACTTAAAATAGAGAGCTCTGAGAAATTATAACTTACACCAAACATTATAACGAAGTGGAATTTACTTCCCACTTTCCTTACTAGATTTAAGTTTATTATTACTAGACAATACATGGTACCTCTTTTGTTCGCTCACTTTTCTCTTTCCCGCTGGGCTCTCTTCTCCCTCTGACGGCGTTACTTCTGGGGATGTAAGCTCACCCACCGCTTTGCCTCCGCCTGCCTCCACTTCTCTCTCTGCTCCTCTTTAGCAGCTCGAGTCAATCTAGGTTGCTCTGGCTGCTCTGCTTTTTTCGGGCTCTCATTGCCTGCATCCAAAGCCTGCTTTGTTCTCTCTCAATGGCCTGCACACACACACAAAAGTTAGCTTTGTATTTGGCAACTTTTCAACACATTATGATGAATAACCCTGTTACATGAAAATGAAACTTGTACTAATTGCAATATTCAGGTATGCTTCGTTTCATTCACTTATACTGCCATACACATTCTTATTGACAAATATATAAACAATAGATGCATTTGCAAAATATGTCTAATGCACACTTTGATTTAGGTTCTTGTAAAAAATGTACTGTAGCAGTTCTTGTACAAGGGTGGAGCACAGAAGGCGGCAGGACAGAGTACAGGTTGATATAGCGTTTATTGCTACACTTTTCAGTTTAACAATTATGAAATTACAGACAGACACACACACTCGGCATATGGTTCGGGGAAGAGCTCCCTCTGCTCTCGCTCTCCCTCCTTAAGTAGGGCGCGGTCACTGGGAAGACACAAACACAGGTTAATTGCTCTCAGGTGTAGTGATCCTGCCACTTACCTTCCTGACTCCGCCCCCCTGTCACAGACCAGCGCTTGACCACACCCCCGCTGCCACATGTACCTTCTTTTCTTCAGAACAATTTTTCTGTAGACTTTTGTTGCCTCTCTGCCTCTTTGGATGTATTCAACCCATCTCTCAGGTTCATTTTGTTTCAGTCGGTCATTCCAATCGCGCGTCGCCTCAGTGGCAGTTTTCCTTTTTTTGGGTGGTGGGGGTGGAGTAAGGCTAGGAGTGTGTGACTCTAAAAGACAAATCCTTAGCCTTGAACTCTGGCATGAAGCCATTGACCTGATTAAAAGTAAAACAGCTAAATGATTTTTATTAGAAAATTTTGCAGGGGGGGTGTCACGTGATGGCGGTGAGCTGAGCAGACGCTTTTGCCAGAGCTCCGTGCCACCCGGTGCTAATTTTTTCATTATCCTGACCACAACCGGGCGCTATAAGCCATCTTTGTTATGAACATAACAGGCTAGGTCCTTGGAAAACTTTTGGCCACAGTCTTTTGACAAGATGGGAAGAACCAGAGGAAATAAAGACAAAAAAAAAAGATGTCCTGTCCGAGCCTGGCGACAACACACAAGATGGCGACCAGGCCGAATTTGTAACTGCAGATGGGCTTGACCCTGCCCTTGCTAAAGCCCTGAGCATAATGACTTCCAACATTATTCAAGTTAATAACTTAGTTATTAAAGAAAAATTTAGCCCTCTGCCCGAGACTAATCCACAAGCATGCTACGGAGCTCCAGGCCGCTAGTAAGCGGCTAGATGAAGCAGAGGCTAGGTTACTAGCAGTTGAAAACTCCGCCGCAGCACAAGAGCCAAGGATTGTGGAGCTGGAAAAGCAGGTTAGCGCCCTCACAGAGCGTTTGGACATGGCTGAAAACTATAGTAGGCGCCTAAACATTCGAGTTGTCGGCTTGGCGGAGGATACAGAGAGTGGGCAGCCGGTGGAGTTTTTTGAGTCATGGCTACCCCGCGTCCTAAAGATGACCACGAAGGCCGGCCGCATAAAGCTGGAGAGAGCCCACCGCACCCTCACACCGAAACCGGACCCCAACAGGAGGCCCAGGTCACTGCTGCTATGATTCCACGTGTTCAGAGACAAACAGAGGGTCATGGAAGCGGCGTGCTGGGTGAGCCAGGACGGTGACTTAATCTACAAAGGATCCAGGGTCTCTTTCTACAGCGATTTTTCCTCGACGGTGATGAAGAAACGCAAGGCATACGATGCGGTGCCCAGGTAGAGACGTAGCATGTAATCTGTGCCAGAAAAAAGGTCATTACGCAAAAGTGTGCAGATCGGGGGCCCTCAATGAAGTGAACACAACAGGATCAGACGAGGAGGAGATTGCTTTCTTAGGCACTATCAGTTCAGATGGCGAGCCCTGGCTAATCAAACTTAATGTGAATGAGGACACAGCTGTTTTCAAAATAGACACAGGGGCTGATGTAACCGTGCTATCTGAAGAAATATTCCAAAAGGGGCAATTTCCACGGCTAGAGAGTACAAAGAAAGTGCTGCAGGGGCCAGGCCAGACAACCATCACAGTGAGGGGAAAGTTCACTGCTACCATAAGGACAGACAATAAAAGCACCACACAGGAAGTGTATGTAGTCCCAGGGCTGAAGTGTAGCCTGTTGGGACATCCAGCCATCCAAGCACTTGGCCTAGTGGCTAGAGTAGACACAGTGGCACTGGACTCCACAGAGAGAGTCAAGGAGCAGTTCCCCAAGCTATTTAAAGGGCTAGGCAAGATGGAGAGAGAATATAAGATAGAGCTTAGAGCAGACGCCAAGCCATTCTCCATATCGACCCCACGACAAATCCCGCTGCCACTCATGTCTCAAGTGAAGAAAGAGCTCTCACGCATGGAGGAGATAGGGGTGATCTCAAGAGTGGAACAACCCACAGACTGGTGCGCCGGAATGGTCACTGTGCCAAAACCAGGCAAAAATGAGGTGCGCATTTGCGTTGATCTGACAAAATTGAATGAGTCAGTCAAGCGGGAGAGACATATGCTCCCCTCGGTTGAGCACACACTCAGACAGCTACAGGGTGCTCAAGTGTTCTCTAAAATAGATGCAAACTCAGGCTTCTGGCAAATACCCCTTGCCAAAGAATCTGCCATCTTCACAACATTCCTCACTCCCTTTGGGAGGTTTTGCTTTAATCGCCTCTGCTTCGGCATATCTTCTGCGCCCGAGCACTACCAAAAGAGAATGTCCAGGATACTGGAGGGGCTAGACGGCGTCTTGTGCCAGATGGATGATGTGCTTGTCTATGGAGAGACACAAGCCCAGCACGACACGCGACTGTTCGCGGTGCTGGAGAGACTGCAGGAGGCAGGTGTCATGCTGAGGAATGAGAAATGTGCATTCTCAAAAAGACATGACAAATTTCTTGGACAGATTATCGATGCAGCCGGTGTGCAGCCAGATCCTGACAAAGTGAGAGCAGTGACGGACATGGAAGAGCCAGAAGATGTGAGTGGAGTGAGACAGTTCCTCGGAATGGTGAACCACTTAGGAAAGTACTTACCAAATCTGGCCGAAAAGACACAGCCACTCAGAGATCTGTTGAAGAAGCAAAACACATTTCAGTGGGGACATCAACAACAAAGAGCATTTAACAACATCAAAGAGGTGCTGAGCTCACCACCAGGGCTAGCGCTCTACAACTCAAAAGCAGAGACAGTCGTCTCAGCCGACGCATCATCATTTGGACTGGGAGCGGTGCTACTGCAGAGACAGGAGGAAGGCCACCTCAAGCCAGTGGCGTACAGCTCCAGGGCACTCACAGACACCGAAAAAAGGTATGCCCAGCTTGAGAAAGAGGCTTTAGCAATCACATGGGCGTGCGAGCCGTTCTCAGACTTCCTGGTGGGCATCAGGTTTCATGTGGAAACGGACCATAAGCCTCTGGTCCCACTACTAGGCTCCAAGAGCCTGGATGAGCTCCCGCCACGCATTCAGAGACTCAGAATGAGACTGATGGCTTTCTGCTACTCCATCTCTCATGTGGCTGGCAAGAAATTGGCCACAGCAGATGTGCTGTCAAGGGCGCCCTTGAGAGAGAGTGGGCAGCTGGAGCAGGAAATAAACCTGTACGTCAACATGGTCATGTCAACCCTCCCAGCTACGGAGAAGAGGCTACAAGAAATACGGAAATGCCAAGGTGGTGATGAAATACTCAGCCAAGTGAAAAGGTACTGTAATGAGGGCTGGCCAGACAGATCCAAAATAGACACGGCTTACCTACCATATGCACAGGCTGAAGAAGAACTAACAGTGGAGGATGGCCTACTACTAAAAGGGTGTAGGTTAGTTATTCCCAAGGCACTACAAACAGATATACTCCAGAAACTGCATGCAGGACACCAGGGCATAGCGAAGTGTTGGGAAAGAGCCAAACAATCTGTCTGGTGGCCGGGGCTGAGTACACAGCTTCAGAAGGTCGTCGAGGGTTGTGACACGTGTGGTAAAGAAAGAGACAACCTCAGAGAGCCACTGCTCACTTCAGAGTCCCCTGATAGACCATGGGCAAAGGTGGGTGCCAACTTGTTTCAGTGGGATGCTAATCAGTACTTACTGGTGGTTGATTACTTTTCTCGTTTCATTGAAGTAGCAAAACTCACATCAACCACCTCATTAGCAGTAGCAGAACATTGCAAGTCTATTTTTGCCAGGCACGGCATACCATCTGAGGTCATGACAGACAATGGACCCCAGTTTGCGTCTGAATGTTTTACCAAGTTTGCAGCACAGTGGGGGTTCACGCACACAACATCCAGCCCCAGATATGCTCAGAGCAATGGAGAGGCAGAAAGGGCTGTGCGGACCGTTAAAGGGCTTCTCCAGAAAGAAAAA
Source organism: Neoarius graeffei (assembly GCF_027579695.1). Classification (NCBI taxonomy): domain Eukaryota; kingdom Metazoa; phylum Chordata; class Actinopteri; order Siluriformes; family Ariidae; genus Neoarius; species Neoarius graeffei. Next base: position 14,057,715 of record NC_083579.1, on the reverse strand, counting down.
GACCCTTATTTGGCCCTCCTGGCTTACAGGGCCACCCCACTCGCCAACGGGCATAGCCCAGCTCAGCTGTCAATGGGCCGACAGCTCAGGACAACGGTTCCGGTCACCCCGTCATCTCTGAACCCAGGATGGACTGACATAGTCAAACTCAAAGAGGAAGAGCAGAAGATGCGACAAAGGTCAAGGGGTCACTTCAACAAAAGACAGAGAGCTCAACAACTCACCACACTCGCACCAGGTGACCACGTCTGGATAAAGGACACAAAGGAGAAGGGGACGGTGATCAGTCAGGCGAACGCACCAAGGTCATATGTCATTGACTCTCCCAGAGGTATCCTACGCCGCAACCGCAATCACCTCGTCACTACATCAGCGCCGCCAGCAGAGCAGACCATCTCGCCAGAGCCGGACCTACTTACTGATCAGCCAGGGAGTCCTGCGCGGGCTGAGCAGATTCCAGTTCAGCCAGAGAGTCCGGCACAGGCAGAGCAGGGCCCAGCTCCGCTGGGCAGTCCTGTGACCCGGGCACGCTACCCTGCAAGAGAAAGACAGCCTCCAGGGTATCTGAAGGACTTTGTGCTTAAATAGGACTGAGTGACTTTGACAGGGCAGAATAAAACCCCACACTCAGTAGGAGGACTGGGTAGTCCACCCCACCTCCTGAGTTCAGTTAGTCAGTGAATGTCTCATTGCTCATGTTCATGGTTTTATTGTTCTGTTGGCTCTGGGTTTATTTTTACTATTCAATTATTCATGTGACAGTCTTTTCAATGATTCCACGTGAATTTAATTTCTGTTATAGTCTTCTGTTATAGGCTGCTACAGTACAGTGGCGTTAATGAACCCTTTGGTCGGATATCAGATTTACTGATTTTAGAAAGGGGGATGTGGTGTTAATGCATTTATGGAACACAGGATGTTACGCTCCCCCTGGTGGTCAGGCGGGGGAAATTGTTTACAAGGCACTTAAAGTCCAGCTTCATGCGTGCATTCAAGACATGTCTCTCCGTATCTATCATTCTCCATTAGAAATAACTAACACTACAATGGAGACTAAGGATCCGCTGTGGCGACCCCTAATCGGGAGCAGCCAAAAGAAGATGATGATTGCATCCATTTTCAGTGTGCAAAACTTTCTGATTAACATACTGCAGAAGGGATGACGCTGCCTGATTGGCTGAAAAAAATCTGCGAGAAATCAAGTCGAAATTTCGAGAAATAAAAAAAAGTTGGAACTCCGAGCAATGAAGTCGGAATTCCAAGAAATAAAGTCAGAATTGCGAGAAATATAGCCGTTATTGGGAGAAATAAAGTCGGAATCGCGCAATTTAGCTAAATAAATAAGCCTGATGGATAGGGGACTTCAAGTTAAGATTATTTAAATAATTTCAACATACAACTAAACAGGTTAGCCGAACGACAAATCTCTCCTGAGTGGATAAATAGTGCACTACATCGAGAGTACATGGCATAATTTCATAGTGAATGTAGTTCACTTAAAAAGTGAAGTGGAGATGCATTTGGGATTCGGCCACACAGCTTCAGTTTAACTTACCTCAGTGTTTTAAAGCAGAGCAAGGTTTTAAATACTCAAAGCCAGACACAATAACGTGCTTTTATTTTTATAAATTCGAGGGGCTAAAGTTGTTCAGGCAAGCAGCGGCTTTTTCTTCTCCAATGTTTTCTGGAAGTTGGAGAAACAGCTTACTGGACGCGTTACCGCCACCACCTGGACTGGAGTGGAGTTTCAGGGTGCAGGACGCCTGTCTTCTTCTTTGGGGTTTTACGGCAGTTGGCATCCACAATGTTGCATTACTGCAATCGACAGGTTTATTTTCTATATTCTTGTCATTTCATTTTAAAGCCGTCTTTCCAGTCCAATTGTTTTTTAAAAATGTAAATAAACATTTTCCCCCGTAGCAGTGTCTCCATTAGCCCCTTTCCCAAATCCCATACAAAATGCTATGAATCACAAATTGACTAAGCACAGTATAATACACCCCCCCCCCCCCCGAACGTCCTGCTCCAACAGAGCCCCATTCCCACTGTACCAGAAATTACACAGATAGATACAAAGATAAAGGTAAAAAAATATTATATATACACATATTGAATATATATCGACTGTGGTGGGTCTCATCAACAACGGTGATGAGACAATGTACAGGAGTGAGGTGAGCCGCTTGGCAATGTTGTGCAAGGACAACAATCTCCGCCTGAACGTGGAGAAGACGAAGGAAATTGTTGTGGACTTCAGGAGAGCGCACACCCAGCATGCTCCACTATCTATCGACGGTGCTGCAGTGGAGAGGGTGAGCAGCACCAAGTTTCTGAGTGTGCACATCTCTGAAGACCTGTCCTGGAGCAACAACACTGCATCACTGGCCAAAAAAGCCCAACAGTGTCTGTACTTCCTCCGCAAACTGAGGAGAGCAAGAGTCCCGGCCCCCATCATGCAAACATTCTACAGAGGCACCGTCGAGAACATCTTGACCAGCTGCATCACCGTGTGGTACGGCACCTGCACCGTGTCCTGCTGCAAAACTCTGCAGCGCATCGTGAGAGCAGCTGAGAGGATCATTGGTGTCTCTCTCCCTTCTCTAATGGATATCTACCACTCCCGCCTCACCCGCAAAGCCATCAGGATTGCAGGTGGCCCCACCCACCCATCTCACAGCCTCTTCAGTCTGCTGCCATCGGGGAGGAGACTGCAGAGTCTCCGGGCCAAAACCAGCAGGCGCAAGGACAGTTTCTTTCACCAGGCGGTCAGGAGGCTCAACTCCCTCCCCCTGTTCTGCCCCTCCTCCCCCCTCTGCCACAGATTCTGCTCACACACACCCCATCCCCCCTTCAGCATCTGACATGTCACCCTCACAGTTTCCCCCCACAACACACACACACATACTCTCAATGTTCATTAACACACTTAATTCACGGACTGCAGATTTCACTTTACCTCACCATTTTGCACTATTCTGTACTACCTCACCTTAACACCGATTAGTTTATTATTATTATTTATACTGCTTATTTCATGTTTACCTGCTATACCTCAAGTGCCCTTGACTGTTTATTTGCTCCAATTTGTGTGTGTGTGTGTGTGTGTGTATATATATATATATATATATATATATATATATATATATATATATATAATGAGTGTTTACTCTATGTCTAGTTCTTATCTAGAGTGTTTATACTGTTTTTTTCAATAATTCTATTTTTATTTATTGCATTGCCTGTTTGCACCATGGGTCAGAGAGGACTGAAATTTCATCTGTGCTGTATGTCGAGCATGTATAGCATATTTGACAATAAACTTGACTTGACTTGACTTGTGGTAGTGTGGGCATGGCCGAGCGTCAGTCTGTGCATGGAGGGTGGAGTCAGGGAATGTGAGTGGTCGTATCGCTGCACCTGTTGTCAATTAACATGTGTTTGTGTGTCTCTTCCAATGACTCCGCCCTATAAAATAAGAGTGAGAAGGGGAGATCAGCACCAAGGGCTTGATAATCGCCTGTGTGTGTGAGAGAGAGTTTGAGTGTTTTGTTCTGAAAAGCCAAAAATAAAGAAAATAGTTAAGAAACAAACAACTGCCTGCCGTGCTTCTGTGCTCCACCCACATCAGGGTCTCTTCTACAGTGGTGCTGAAACCCGGGAGTGCAGAAGAGAACAGCCCGATGGAGTCCTCTCTGTTCAAGGACCTGATCCAGGCCCTTGCCACAGCCCAGCAGAACCAGCACCAAGTGCTGGTCGCCCTCCGAAAGGAACAAGAACAACGGTTCGAAGCCTTGGTGCTGGCCCAACAGGAAGACTGGCAGGTGTTCCGGCACCTGCTCGCATTGGCAAGGTCCATGACCGCCACTGGAGCAGAAACCTCCCCACCTCACCCTAACAAAGATGGGTCTGCACAATGATCCGGAATCCTTCCTCGCGTTCTTTGAGCAAGCAGCGGAGGCGTGCGTTTGGCTGGTCGACTAGCGCACAGCGCGCCTCCTCCCCCTGCTGACGGGGGAGGTGCAGCTTGCCACGCTGCAGCTCCCCATCAACAGCCGGCTCGTGTACGCAGACCTCCGAAGAGCCATCCTCCAGCTTGTCGGCCGCTCCCCAGAGCAACAGCGGCAGCGCTTCCGCTCGCTGCACTTGGAGGAGGTCGGCTGACCGTTCGCATTCAGGCAACAACTCCGGGACACCTGCCGGCGGTGGCTGAGGGCAGACGACCACGACGCCGATAGAGTTATCGATCTGATGACACTGGAGCAATTCATCGTGCAACTTCCAGAAGGAATAGCGGAGTGGGTCCAGTGTCATTGCCCGGGGTCGCTGGACCAAGCTATCGAGCTGGCAGAGGACCACATGGTGGCAGTTCCGACGGCAGGAAGACGTGTTTCCTCTTCTCCTCTTTCTCTCTCTCTTTCCCTCTCCTTCTGCTTCCCGTCCTTGCCCCATTCCCCCACTGCAAAGGCGGGGGCCGGCTCCCCCCCAGCGTCCTCCTGTTTTCCCCTTCCCTGTCTGTGTCTTCTTCTCCCCCCCCCCCCCCCCCCCCAGGTGAGTGATGTCTGTAACACTGGTGCAGAGCAAGAGCCTGGGCCGGTGTGCTGGCACTGTGGGGAGCCGGGACATCTCCAAAATCAGTGCTCCACGATGGAGGTGGGCGTGGTGGTCCAGGTCCCCGACGCGCCAGAAACCGCCCTCGATCGGGCCGGAGCGTATCGTATTCCGGTAGGTGTCCAAGGGGATACATACCAGGCTTTGGTGGATTCTAGCTGTAACCAGAACTCAATCCACCAAAGCCTGGTGCAAGGTGAGGCATTGGGGAGAGCATGAATGGTCAAGGTGTTGTGTGTGCACGGGAATGTTCACAACTACCCTTTAGTGTCCGTCCACATTCTATTTCGAGGGGAAAAAGCATAGTTTAAAGGTGCCGGTTAACCCTCGTCTCACCCTCTCGCTGATTTTGGGGACTGATTGGCCGGGTTTTAAGGAATTAATGATGCACATAGTAAGGAGTGGGTCCTGCAGTAATCCATCTGTGGAAGACCCCAGACTAGCATTAGCAGGAGAAGCTGTAACAGAGCCGTCTACATCAGCACAGCGTCAGGGCGACACGCGGAGTGAGGAACACCCCACCCCTCCTCCCTCTCTCGGGGATTCCCTTGGGGATTTCCCGTTAGAGCAGTCACGAGATGGGACTCTGCGGCATGCATTTGACCAAGTGAGCGTAATCAATAATCAAATTCTCCAGCCAAATGTGACGCCGGCCTTCACCTACTTTGCTATTATTAAGGATAGGTTATACTGAGTGATGCAGGACACTCAAACTGGAGAAAAGATCACACAGTTATTAAACCCAAAGAGCCGCCAGGAATTCATATTCCAGGCGGCTCATTTTAATCCCATGGCCAGACACATAGGGCAGGATAAAACACTATCCCAAATAATGGCCCGGTTCTATTGGCCAGGGATTCGCGGAGAGATCCGTCGGTGGTGTGCGGCATGCCGCGAATGCCAATTAGTAAATCCCGCGGCCACTCCAAAAGCGGCTTTGCGCCCTCTTCCTTTAATCGAGACCCCTTTTGAATGAATTGGAATGGATCTCATCAGGCCATTAGATCAGTCAGCACGGGAATATCGCTTTATTTTAGTTCTGGTGGACTATGCAACGCGATACTTAGAAGCAGTGCCTCTCCGCAATATCTCAGCATGCAGTATTGCAGAAGCGCTCTTCCACTTTATCTCCCGGGTCGGGATTCCGAAAGAAATCCTGACAGACCAAGGCACTACATTTATGTCATGCACGAGCTGTATGGGTTACTGGGGATTAAGCCTATCCGCACCAGCGTCCATCACCCACAAACTGATGGCTTAGTGGAATGGTTTAATCGAACTCTCAGAAATATAATTCGTAAGTCCATAAGTGAAGATGCACGTAATTGGGATAAGTGGCTTGAACCCCTGTTATTTGCAGTATGGGAGGTCCCACAAGCCTCCACAGGTTTCTCAGCATTTGAATTATTATATGGGCGTAAGCTGCGTGGCATTTTGGATGTGCTATGTGAAAACTGGGAGGAGGGACCTTCACCTAGTAAGAATGAGATTCAATATGTTCTCGACCTGCGCGCCAAACTCCACGCACTCATGCACTTAACTCAGGAGAATTTGCGAGGGTGCAAGAACATCAAGTCAGACTGTACGACAGGGGCACGCGCCTTAGAGAGTTCACACCGGGAGACAAGTACTCGTATTACTGCCCACGTCGAGCTCCAAATTGATTGCCAAGTGGCAAGGGCCCTTTGAGGTCACACGGCAAGTCGGGGATGTCCACTATGAGGTGAGGCGAATGGACAGGGGTGGGGCATTGCAAATTTACCACCTCAATCTATTAAAACATTGGAATGAGGAGGTCCCTGTGGCATTGGTGTCAGTAATCCTGGAGAAGGCGGAGCTGGGGCTGGAGGTTCAAAAAAGAAAATTGACATCGCCCACCACTCCGGTCCCCTGTGGAGACCACCTCTCCCTGGCCCAACTCATGGAGATAGCCCAGTTGCAGAAAGAATTTTCTGACATGTTTTCACCCTTGCCCGGCTGCACCCACCTCATAGAACACCACATTGAGATGCCCCCGGGGGTGGTAGTATGCAGCCACCCTTACCGCCGGCCTGAACACAAAAAAAAAGTGGTCTGGGATGAACTCGAGGCCGTGGCTGAAATGGGCATAATCGAGGAGTCCCACAGTGACTGGAGTAGCCCAGTGGTCCTGGTCCCCAAGACCGATGGATTGGTCCGGTTCTGTGTGGACTATAGGAAATTCAACGCAGTGTCTAAATTTGACGCATACCCAACGCCTTGCATTGACGAGCTGCTCGATTGATTAGGCACTGCTCGCTTTTATTCGACACTGGATTTAACGAAGGGATACTGGCAGATCCCCTTGACTCCTCTGTCCCGAGAGAATACGGCCTTTTCCACACCGTTTGGCTTACACCAATTCATCACACTTCCTTTTGGGTTGTTTGGAGCACCCGCTACATTCCAGCGGCTTATGGACAGGGTCCTCCGCCCCCACACCACCTACGCAGCCGTGTATCTTGATGATATCATCTACAGCAATGACTGGCCGCGGCACCTCAAACACCTTTGGGCCATCCAAAAGTCACTGAGGCGGGCAGGTCTCACAGGTAACCCAAAGAAGTGTGCAATTGGGCGGGTGGAAGTACGGCATCTGGGTTTCCACTTAGGCCATGGGCACGTGCATTCCCAAATTAATAAGACGGCAGCGATTGCGGCCTGCCCGAGGCCCAAGACCAAAAAGGGGGTGAGACAGTTCCTGGGGCTGGCTGGCTACTATTGTAGGTTCATACCTAATTATTCGGACGTCACCAGCCTGCTGACTGATCTTACTAAAAAGGGAGCACCAGATCCGGTCCAGTGGACGGAGCAGTGCCAACAGGCTTTCTCTAGGGTAAAGGCTGCACTGTGTGGGGGGCCACTATTACACTCCCCTGACTTTTCGCTCCCCTTTATTTTACAGACGGACGCATTGGACAGAGGGCTGGGGGCCGTACTGTCCCAGAAGGTGGAGGGTGAGGAGCGTCCTCTGCTGTACATTAGCCGGAAGCTGTCAATGTGGGAAGGCAGGTACAGCATGATAGAGAAAGAGTGCCTAGCCATCAAGTAGGTGGTCCTCGCCCTCCGGTACTACCTACTGGAACACCCTTTTACCCTCTGATCAGACCATGCGCCCCTCCAGTGGCTCCACCGGATGAAGGATGCCAACGCGCAGATCACCCGTTGGTATCTTGCCCTCCAGCCATTTAAATTCCACAGGCCAGGGGTGCAGATGGTGGTGGCTGACTTCCTGTCCCATCAAGGGGGGAGTCCGCTGTAGGCCGGACAGCTCCCCAGCCTGAGTTGGGCAGTCGGGGTATGTGGTAGCAGGGGTGTGGCCGAGTGTCAGTCTGTGAATGGAGGGCGAAGTCAGGGAAGGTTAGTGGTCATATCGCTACACCTGTTGTCAATTAACGTGTTTGTGTGTCTCTTCCAGTGACTGTGCCATATAAAAGAAGAGTGAGAAGGGGAGATCGGCGCCGAGGGCTTGATAATAGCCTGTGTGTGTGTGTGTGTGTGTGTGTGTGTGTGTGTGTGTGTGAGAAAGAGAGAGAGAGAGAGAGAGAGAGAGTTAGAGTTTGAGTCTTTTGTGCTGAAAAGCCAAAATAAAGAAAATAGTTAAGAAGCAAACAACTGCCTGCCATGCTTCTGTGCTCCACCCACATCAGGGTCTCTTCTCTCTCTCTCTCATATATATATACATATATATATATATATATATATATAGAGAGAGAGAGAGAGAGAGAGAGAGACTCAGACACACACACACACACACGGAGTACATCAAATGAAATACACATATTACATGGATTCAATAGGATTAAAGAAAGTAAATGAAGAAACAAGTAAATATATAAATAATGAGTGGTGGTAAGAAAAGAGAGAAATACAATCAGGTAAAACTTAAAAATAAGTTGCCAACAAGTAAGCTATACGTGTTATTGGGTCAGCACTAGAAAGCCACGACAGCGGTGTCAACCCTCTCTATGTAAGTCAAAAATGGCTGCCATATAGCATAACATTTCTGAGCACACCCTCTTGTGGTGTAGCAAATTTTCTCCAATGCCAAATGGTGCATAAGATCTTTAACCCATAGACTAAAGGTGGGAGGGAGCGTTTCCTTCCATTTAAACAATACAAGTTGTCTAGCGAAGAGAGTTGAAAAAGCGATCATACTTTTCGCCTGCCGATTAAAATTTATATCCTGTGGAGTTGCTCCAAATATTGCAATAATGGCAGAAGGTTCTATGTATACTTTTAAAACATTTGAGAAGGTTTTAAATATTAATTGCCAGAAATTATTTAGCTTTGGACAAAACTAAAAGATATGTGAGAAGGTGGTTGTTGTTTGCCTGCATCGATAGCATAAGGGGTCAGTCAATATTAGGAGTAAACTTGGCTAGCTTTACTTTAGACCAGTGCAGACGATGAAAAACCTTAAACTGGATGATTCTATGTTGTGAACAAATCGAAGAGGAATGTATCCTATCTAGAACTGTCTTCCAAACTTCTTCCGCAATCCAAACACCTAAACCTTCCTCCCACTGATTCTTTAACAGAGTCAAAGGTTCCAAATTATGTGAGTTTAACCAGGAATATACCACCCCAATTATCCCTTTAGAACATGGCACGAGTCTCAGAATGGAGTCCAAAAGACAGCTGGGTGGGATTGTTGGAAAACAAGTAAAGGATGCGGAAATAAAATTATGGAGCTGCAGGAACCGAAAAAAAATGAGAGCTGGGAATGTTAAACTTCAGCATTATCTGGTCAAAGGACGTGAAAGTATTATCGATAACTAGATCCCTTACTGTGGATATCCCTCCTCTGACCCAGACATCAAAAGCTCCATCTATAATTGATGGTGTGAGCATATGATTTTTCACTATGGGAGCATAAATAGAAAAGTCATTATGTAAGAAGGATCGTCTAAACTGTATCCATATTTTAAGAGAATGCTTCACGATCGGATTTAAAGTGTACCTTGACAAAGGTTCAGATAATGGAAGTTTTGAGCAGAGCAGGGCATACAAGGAAGTGAGGTCGCAAGATAGGTTTTCCAGTTGTAACCATTTCAGAGTTGCATCATGGATTAAAGGTTCTTTCCAATACAACATAATCCTAAAGTTAGCAGCCCAATAATAAAACTGAAAATTAGGGAGGGCTAGTCCGCCGTGTAGGCGATGTCGCTGTAAGATACTCTTGCGTATTTGAGGGTTTTTACCATTCCAAATAAATCCAGATATTAATTTATCTATGGACAAAAAAAATGTTTTGGTTAAAAAAACTGGAATACACTGAAATACATATAAAAATTTTGGCAGTAAGTTCATTTTGATTGTATTGATTCTCCCTCGGGCGGCAAGGTGGTGTAGTGGTTAGCGCTGTCGCCTCACAGCAAGAAGGTCCGGGTTCGAGCCCCGTGGCCGGCGAGGGCCTTTCTGTGCGGAGTTTGCATGTTCTCCCCGTGTCCGCGTGGGTTTCCTCCGGGTGCTCCGGTTTCCCCCACAGTCCAAAGACATGCAGGTTAGGTTAACTGGTGACTCTAAATTGACCGTAGGTGTGATTGTGAGTGTGAATGGTTGTCTGTGTCTATGTCAGCCCTGTGATGACCTGGCGACTTGTCCAGGGTGTACCCCGCCTTTCGCCCATAGTCAGCTGGGATAGGCTCCAGCTTGACTGCGACCCTGTCGAAGGATAAAGCGGCTAGAGACAATGAGATGAGATGAGATGATTCTCCCTCCTAGTGATAAAGGTAAGCTCCAGCATTCCAAATCTTGTTTCAGGAGAAAGAGCAATGGGGGAGTTAGCCTCAAAAGGATCCTTAAATTCGTGTGTAATCCAAATGCCTAAGTGCTGGAATTTATGTATTTACTTTAACGGGGAATAAATTCAATGTAATTAGTTTGGCTGCAGTATTGACTGACATGATCTCACTCTTTTGTAAATTAATTTATAGTCTGATATTTTGCCGAAGTCTTCTACTAAATTAAGTGTTTTTGGTAGACTAATTAAGGGGTCAGGTAGGTATAATAGCATATCATCAGCGTAAAGGGATACTTTATTCTCTAATCCATTTCTCTGTATTCCCTTAATGTCAGCTTCACCACGCAGTGCAATCACCAATGGTTCAACTGCAATAGCGAATATTACAGGGGCGACGGGGCAGCCCTGCCTAGTACCACGACAGAGTGAAAAATATTTGTATCAAGTTCATCAGAGATACACCTCTAGCGAATTAGCGGGGAATAATCCTGCCGATGCTTTGCGACACAGGAATAGGATTGTTTTCAAATGATATGGCCAAGTTATTGGCAAAATTCGTCTAACTCTCATAATGCTTATTGCCTCTTCAGGAACCTTGATATCTGAACAGACTGAACATTTTGAGATTGTGGTCAACAATGGGGCAGGTTTCAATTTTCCGAGTCAGATAAAGTCCCTTTTCGTAAATTTAAAATCAGTTTGCCGTTCTCAATACTTTTCTCCATCCATGTACTGGTTTCACTTTCGGGGCCTGGATTAACTTCCACATCCATACAGACACTTAGATCCAGACAAATGTGATGTTCCTTGGATGCGATGATTAGAATACCATGCTTCGTCCATACGGATATCATTTGACATATCAAACTTGGTCGGGAAAAGTGTCTTACCACTTTCACATTTGGACTATAAAATTCCATCACCCGCACATTCTTGCCACAAAAATCTACTCCAACAACTCTATAAAAGCTGAGCATAGATACAGCTGGTATATGAAATCTTTGTATACCACCCAGGCTCAAATTAAATAAAAATAAGACCAGAGCTAAAAATCTTATGGCCACCATTACTGGCACCTGCGCACTGACAACTTCCACCTCAGAGGAACTTTCCTCTGTTACAAAGCTACAGTTGGCCGATCAGGTTCTGTGGGGTCTGACGGTGATCCAATCAGCGTTGATAATTCTCGGAGACTACTGATCCAATCTTGTGCAGTAGTTGATGTGAATGTGCAATGGCGTGGCAAGGTGCATACAGTATATTATTGTTTATATATTATATTGTAGTCATGTTTCAAATGAGAGGAGATAATGATCTGAGGGAGCTTCAGACTGTGGAAGTGTGACTACATTTTCTATATATAATATGAATGCCAGTATTAGATTGAGGAGTGCGAACACCATTATGAGTGGGTCCTAGAACATTCTGATTAACTTCGACTGAATCGAGAATGAACACGGATGCTGTTCTCAGACGGTCTTCCAGGTTATCAAAATGAAAATGAATTTTTGGAGAATTTAATAATTTGTCTAAAGAAACAACCAGATTTTTAGATGAAATGTGCAAATTCACAAAGGAATTTAGAAAATAGACCATGGGTCTGTAAAAAAATAATTAGCTAAATCGACTGGGGAGACATTTTTTTTTTGCGACATATGTTAGGATAAAGAACTACAAACAGATTGAATTTTTGTTCAGGTTTTTGTATATTGCTGAGATCATCATAATAAATAACTGACGCCTTCTCCTCAACCAGTTAGGCGAGGCTGATAAATATAGCTTCATTTAAATGCTACATACTCCATTGGTTTGATCCACATTCCTGTTAAACATAGTACATTAAATTCCTGATCAGTAATAATTCCATTAATAATTAGTCTCATACTGCAGTACTACAATGAAAACAGTGTCGCAGTTAAATCATTACTTGTACGGCAGTAATTAATGACTACTTAAGATCAAAAGAAAAACAAAAACCAAACAAACATTCTTATTTTAAACATCTTTAAGGTTACATATTTAAAAAAAATGGTCATATAACAAAGTTCAGGGGCGGCACGGTGGTGTAGTGGTTAGCGCTGTCGCCTCACAGCAAGAAGGTCCTGGGTTCGAGCCCTGGGGCCAGCGAGGGCCTTTCTGTGTGGAATTTGCATGTTCTCCCCGTGTCCGCATGGGTTTCCTCCGGGTGCTCCGGTTTCCCCCACAGTCCAAAGACATGCAGGTTAGGTTAACTGGTGACTCTAAATTGACCGTAGGTGTGAATGTGAGTGTGATTGGTTGTCTGTGTCTATGTGTCAGCCCTGTGATGACCTGGCGACTTGTCCAGGGTGTACCCCGCCTTTTGCCCGTAGTCAGCTGGGATAGGCTCCAGCTTGCCTGCGACCCTGTAGAAGGATAAAGCGGCTAGAGATAACGAGATGAGATGAGATATTTAATTTGACAACTTTAAATCATGCAATGTCTCTAACTTGATGCACTGGTGGGTCTTAAATGTAACAGAATAAGTAAACTTCTTTCCACACTGTGAGCAGTGATACAGCTTCTCTCCTGTGTGAATGCTGTGGGTGCAATTGGTCTTAAGTGATCAGTCTCATTAAATCAGTCTCATTAATAATACCATTAATTTTGGTGTTTAATAATAAATTACCAAACAGCTAAATTATGGTATATTCCAAATTATTATGATCACTACTGATGCAGCAATAATGTATTATTTACCGTATTACATAGACACTACAGCCAATAGCATTCATATACACTTGGGTGAAGGCAATTTGGAGTTCTTTGAGATTGTGTGACTTCAAGGATACAGTAGCAACAGACAAGCCCAGTTTAACAGAATAATTCAATTTATTATAACAATGATACTAAATGGGTAATAGCAGTTGAATACATTCAATATGGTCAGCAGCAATATACAGGTATAGACAAGGCATAAACAGTGAGGTAGTACTCGATGACCGTGTGTGTGTGTGTGTGTGTGAGAGGGGGGAAGCGAGGGGAGATTTAGAGAGGGAGAGAGATGTTTTCTCCTTGCTGCCAAGCGAGCGACTGAGCTCTTAGGGCGTGTCCCATATGCGGCTGCGCAGTATGAGAAGGGAGGGGTGCGAGGCAGAGAGGAGGAGACAAAGAGAGATTGAATATGCGTGCAGGAGATGCGCGGTAAATAAATCAGAGATTGGAATGTTATCTAAGGTGTTGGGGGGGGGGGGGGGGGAAGTGAAAATCACCTCGTGGTTTCTTGAGACAAAGGAATTCGTCGTGGTTGCTAATGCCACTTTATAACATTACCAAATCCACTGAAATCTTGATGAGGTCAAAGTGTGTGTAATAATGAAATTAAGGGGTGTTAGAGAAGATAGAAAAGAGCATGCAACAACCTATCTATTAAAACAACGGAGAGAATAATGTAGAACACAATGATCAACTCGACACTCTAAGTGTCTACAGTATGCACAATTAAACAGTTTCTGAGTTTAAATTCACACTACTTCATAAAGCTAATTCCTAAGACTAGTTTGCCCAAATGCCAGCCTTACTTCCAGTATCAATGTTTCTATGCAGGATATGCAGAGATGTCCCGAAGTTTCGTGTTTGTGAGGAAAAGTCTCTGACGATAATGTGCACAGTGATCAAGTCAGAAGGAATCCGGTCGCTTCTAACTTTTAATTAACTGCTTGGGCTACAGTCGTAACGTTACTTATAATAAACAAATAAACCGGTTGTAACTCAATTGAGCAAGACGGCGCAACTTAGGTACTCTTTACCGTGGCCAGTGGTATATATGAAAGCGCGCTGAGTCTTCTTTCTTGCAAGGCAGACGTCGTGATTTTCGGATTGTTCGATGAAAGTGGGTCTCTCTATACGTCTGTATGATGCGAAGATCCGCCAGACAGAGAGAGCGAGTTGAGTGTGACGGGGTCACTTATAGAGTCGGTCACGTGACGTGACGTAGGTGATCATGGCCGCCGTGACGTAGGTCATCGCGGGAGTTAGTTGATGGGATTTGTAGTTCTAGATGGGGACTGTGGCTGTCCCTACAATGCGCTGGTGTGTTTGGAGATAACTCTGACGAGCAAAACTCTTTCCACACTGTGAGCAGTGCTACGGCTTCTCTCCTGTGTGAATGCGCTGGTGTGTTTGGAGATGACCCTGCTGAGTAAAACTCTTTCCACACTGTGAGCAGTGATACAGCTTCTCTCCTGTGTGAATGTGGTGGTGTTTTTGGAGATCACTCTGACGAGGAAAACTCTTTCCACACTGTGAGCAGTGATACGGCTTCTCTCCTGTGTGAATGTGCTGGTGTGTTTGGAAATTACTCTGTTGAGTAAAACTCTTTCCACACTGTGAGCAGTGATATGGCTTCTCTCCTGTGTGAATGCGGTGGTGTTTTTGGAGATTACTCTGATGAGTAAAACTCTTTCCACACTGTGAGCAGTGATACGGCTTCTCTCCTGTATGAATGCGCTGGTGTGTTTGCAGATTACTCTGATGAGTAAAACTCTTTCCACACTGGGAGCAGTGATACAGTTTCTCTCCTGTGTGAATGCGCTGGTGTTGCTGAAGATGACTCTGCTGAGTAAAACTCTTTCCACACTGTGAGCAGTGATACGGCTTCTCTCCTGTATGAATCCACTGGTGTTTTTGGAGATGACTCTGGTGAGTAAAACTCTTTCCACACTGTGAGCAGTGATACGGCTTCTCTCCTGTGTGAATGCGCTGGTGTGTTTGGAGATGACTCTGCTGAGTAAAACACTTTCCACACTGTGAGCAGTGATACGGCTTCTCTCCTGTGTGAATGCGCTGGTGTGTTTGGAGATGACTCTGCTGAGTAAAACTCTTTCCACACTGTGAGCAGTGATACGGCTTCTCTCCTGTGTGAATGTGGTGGTGTTTTTGGAGATCACTCTGAAGAGGAAAACTCTTTCCACACTGCGAGCAGTGATATGGCTTCTCTCCTGTGTGAATGCGCTGGTGTGTTTGGAGATGACCCTGCTGAGTAAAACTTTTTCCACACTGTGAGCAGTGATACGGCTTCTCTCCTGTATGAATGCGCTGGTGTGTTTGGAGATCACTCCGACGGGCAAAACTCTTTCCACACTGTGAGCAATGATACGGCTTCTCTCCTATGTGAACGCGCTGGTGTGTTCGGAGGTTTCTCTGATGAGTAAAACTCTTTCCACACTGTGAGCAGTGATATGACTTCTCTCCTGTGTGAATACGCTGGTGTTTTTGGAGATGACTCCGACGAGTAAAACTCTTTCCGCACTGAGAGCAGTAATGTGGATTTCCTCCTGTGTGAAGGCGCTGGTTTGTCTTGAGTGCATTCTGATGACCAAAACTTTTTCCACTGTCTGAGCAGTGGTGAATTCCCTTCTGTATATCATTATGAGATGTATCAGAACTGAGAGTATCAGTTGATGTGGGCTCACTACTGGAGCATTTGGAGGGGATTTGAAGTTCATATTTAATCTCTCTTGATTCCCGAAGTCTCACATATTCTTCATAATGGCATCTCTGGATGTGTTTGTCGAGGTCAATTTGAGATGCATAGGAACGAGGACATGTGGAGCAGGAAAACACCTGCAGCAGAGTGTCCTTTACTTCTGGAGAAGTGAAAGAAAAAATACCAGAAAATGAACATGAAATGCAACAAGATTATAAAATCTAACAACATTAATCCACTGTCAGGGAGCATATTTACTGAACCTCAAACATGCAAGATTCTACATGAATGAAGACTGAGACAAAAAAAAGTTTGAGGACTAAGATATAGCAGCCTCTAGCTACGTAGGAATACTGCTAGATTCAATACGGTGCTGGAATAGCAGTTATGCACAGCATTGGCCATAGCCCCGTGGGTCTGAGCGACCAAGGGGGAGTTGTTGGTTTCTGTCTGATATGTTAAGTATAGGTAATGGCAAGCGTAGCCTTATTTACAGCTTGTCTCGGACTGAGAAGTAAACTCGGCCCAAGCATTCAAGGTTCTGAAAAGAGACAACAATGGGCCTTATTTATCGAGCCAGATATGATTAGATTTATCAATAGCATTTACACAAGAAAGTCTGTATTTTTACAACTGGATTTTATATGTGGATAAGGCTGCCACATTTAAGACACTTATTCATCTCATCTCATCTCATTATCTCTAGCTGCCTTATCCTGTTCTACAGGGTCGCAGGCAAGCTGGAGCCTATCCCAGCTGACTACGGGCGAAAGGCGGGGTACACCCTGGACAAGTCGCCAGGTCATCACAGGGCTGACACATAGACACAGACAACCATTCACACTCACATTCACACCTATGGTCAATTTAGAGTCACCAGTTAACCTAACCTGCATGTCTTTGGACTGTGGGGGAAACCGGAGCACCCGGAGGAAACCCACGCGGACACGGGGAGAACATGCAAACTCCACACAGAAAGGCCCTCGCCGGCCACGGGGCTCGAACCCAGGACCTTCTTGCTGTGAGGCGACAGCGCTAACCACTACACCACCGTGCCGCCAAGACACTTATTAGTTTTGATTATACAAACATTTAATGAAATTAAATTTTGTGGGATTTTGTGAAACCCAGTTGATTCATGTTAATGTAACTGATGAGAGAAAGCAAGCTAACATCCATAAATTGAGACATAAAAATAGCCATGCAGAAATGCAGGCATACAGTATAACAAAGGGACGCACTGCAATGGTTCAGACGGTATTCAAGTAGGTCTGCAGCAGTATAGGAATTTCCTTACTGCAGTATTTGAAGAATGCCAAGGTGGGGTTTGGAGTAATAAAGTAGACAAACCTCCATATGTTTGTTCATTCGTTCATCGGATGCTACTTGTCCCTTAATATTAGAGTAAGGAGTTTAAAAGAAACATTATTCAAAAGATTATTTCTGCATGGCATGACTCTTGGGGAATTATTGAATTCATCTCATTATCTCTAGCCGCTTTATCCTGTTCTACAGGGTCGCAGGCAAGCTGGAGCCTATCCCAGCTGACTACGGGCGAAAGGCGGGGTACACCCTGGACAAGTCGCCAGGTCATCATGGGGCTGACACATAGACACAGACAACCATTCGCACTCACATTCACACCTGCGGTCAATTTAGAGTCACCAGTTAAAGGCGTCACGCAGTGGCGATAAAAGTCACATTATTCTGCACCAGAATGCTTTCGAGATTCGAAATAAATTGACCGTCGATTTTTCAAAAGCTTCCCGCGGTTGTAATCGGTCCTTATTTGGTCATTCCCATCACTTGAAATTTCCCGCGTTCGCAGCGCCCCCTCTCAGTCAATGGAACAGCTGCGTGACGTCATACCAGTAACCACTCGGTGCAGTTGCAATGGCGGACACACCAGAAAATAGGAGCGATGCTGAGGAAATTAGCTTTGATTTTACCGATACAGAAGAATAAAATGGCCCACAAGTAGAGATTTTGACAGCTGAATGTCCTGGTGGTATCCAGCCTGACTAAATCACTACTTGTGTGTATTTTTAAAGACCATTTTCACTTGAATTAGAATGCTGTGTGATTAATCTATGATTATGTGTAATACTGATAGCTGTAGGGGGTGAAAGTATAGCTAGAAAGATTGAATTCTAGCAACTTGACAGCTTGTGATCTCACGAAATGCAGTGGGCCTTCTGATACAGTAGACCCCTTGATATTCCAGTTTTCATCATTTTCCTTTTATTGCGGTTGATTTTAACTTGATATTCAGTATGTTATAGGCTGGGAGTATTGAGCTTTGTATTGTATTGTTTAGTAAACGTACAATCGTCAGTAATAAGTGATAATTATTAGTTAAAGGCAGCTCTGTGGCATAAATCACTGTAAAATTTGGACAAGTCCAAATTTGGCCTTTTGGTTTCTATCCTATAGATCTTTGAAGTGTTTGCTGCAAATGGACGAACTTTTGCTGGGTCCTGTCCAACCTGCTCTGGTCCGACAAACAAATCGTCTCCATGCTTCTTGAACTGTCTTGTCAGTGGGAAATTCATGTAAGGCAATTCCTGGCTGGGGCTCGTTGTTACAGCCAAACACAATACACCGATTAGGCATTTTGTATCACAGAATATTAATACATCATTTCATAGTGTTTTGAGTGTTCAAAACTATCCACAAACTAAATAAATCCACAAAATCCGCAATGTAAACAACTCTGGTAAACGCACGCTATAGAGAAAACATGGCGACAGGCCAGCATCACCCAAGGGAGGTTACTGGTATGACGTCACACATAAGTTGACCTAGTTAACGGCTGGCTGCCTAAATTTGGCTGTGCGCGTCAACTTTAAATGCTTGTAGCGGGCGCATCGTGACACTGAGATCGCGGGAAACCGAGGGGCTTGAATAACCCACCAAACCCGACATTTTGACACATGATATAGCCTGATTGCTGAAATTACCGCACGACGCCTTTAACCTAGCCTGCATGTCTTTGGACTGTGGGGGAAACCGGAGCACCCGGAGGAAACCCACGCAGACACGGGGAGAACATGCAAACTCCACAGAGAAAGGCGCTCGCCGGCCACGGGGCTCGAACCCGGACCTTCTTGCTGTGAGGCAACAGCGCAAACCACTACACCACCGTGCCGCCCAATAATTGAATTTAATACTAAAAATAATATTATTTCTTGTTAAATTGCTTGATAATATAACCATCACATATGCTCCTGAAATAAAGCAAATGTGTTCTAATTGATTGTATAATGCTTGAAGGGCTTCACTAACATCTGTATTAGTCAATTAACAACTTCTCTTGGTTCAGACACGCTGCATGTATGTGTTCAACTAATTTCTATCCAACCAGTTGCTTGTATTGCACTGAAGGTATTAACTTTTTCCCCCTTGCGCGTTCCTGTAATAGATGACTTGCAACCACGTGATCAAAATGTGCTAAGTCATTAGCATCCGCTGTGATGGTGGATATACAAAGCAACTAGGATGGCAGCCACTGAAAACGTGTCTGTAAACAATGCTGAATTTACTCAGTATTACCATGATTTGAACAGTGGAACGAAGAGTTGATACATAGATGTGGTTTTGACTCATATTATTTAAAAAAGTCAGACTTTTCCGAAGACAAAATGCTTCTACCGACCATCGAATACCCAGATATCGTGTGCTATCTGTTTTGACTGCCGAAGAATCAAGTCTGACCTTGGACGAAACATAGTCCGTTTTCTGAGTGGGCGCCCAGTCTGGATTGTTTCTATCATATAATTTTGCTGGTGCTCCGAGACGAGAAATGGTAACGTGTGTTAAAATTATAACAACGACCGAGTGAACCACAACAAGAGAATGCTCATTTTTCAGCAAAATTCTAGTAACACGAAATAAAATTCTTCCATGATAATATTGAGAAAGTTTTTGAATCTCACTCGAGATAAAATGATTAACTGCAAAACACGAGCTGTTTTGGTTTTAGCCTGTGTTCAATCAGCCCTGCCGATGTTGGTCAGCCATGCTCGTCTCCTCTCCGTACTAAGCCTCAGAGTTTCCTCGCCCTCTTTCCAAATCACGGACAAAATTCTAAAACAATCGGAACATGCCACGGTCACGGGTACTGTTGTGACCACAAACACATACAGCACAAAGATATGGAATAGCTAAAAGAATGCTTAAAGCAGTGGAAATACAAAGAGAGTTGTGCACGCATGACTATGTTTTGTATGGAATGTCACTTGACCCCACATTTCTATATCCACCAACATGGTCAGCATCCGGGTTTCTATTTTGCTTTGACGTCACTTGCAAGTCAAGGATATGGGGAGGTCTGACATCATTATCCTAAATTGTGTGTTTGCTGTGACAGGGCATGCGTTATTTCCCCTAATTTTCCCCCATTTTCTCCCAAATTTATCCATGGCCAATTCCGACCCATCAGACTGCTCTCCCATATCACACAACAGCAACCAACCAGGGAGGGCTAAGGCTATCACATGCTTCCTTCGAGGCAAGTAACACCAGTTGACCGCATCTTTTACTTATACAATGTCAAGGGGCAGCATAACACACTCAGAGGAAAGCCCAATCCACTCACTTCCATACGAATGTGCATGAGCTCACAGACGTCCATGACTCGCTAGCATAATTGACATGGGAGAGAGAGCATGTGACCACTCCCTCGCAGAAAGCCCAGACAAATTTTCTCTTTTGAGCTCCCAAACAGAGATGGCCATGGCATCATCAGGATTCAAAGTGGTAATCTCCAAATGTTGAGGAGGATGATGGGAGGACACTTTTCCACGGTGCCACTCAGGATCCACAGGACGTGCGTTTTACGCTACTTCTGGTTAAACTGTGCATGATGAATAAAAATGCAACAGTATTTTGTGGTTTACTATATATCAAGCATCAAACAAATAACCTTAGAGTTGGGTTATGATTTTTGAATATTCAAATAGTCATTAAAATATAAAAGAAATCCTTCAGTTTATGCAAAAATCCTCTTTTTCTTTCTTTTTTTTTGGGGGGGGGGGGAGCTTCCCTGTGTGCTGCGCTTGGTGCCATGATAATCATGACTTTTTTGTTCCGTTTTAGTTTTGCGGACTTCACCAAATGCAGATCAGCTGGGGTGTGACCAAACCACCTAATTTATGGGTGATTTGCAGTCATCAGCCTTTTGTAAATCTGACATTTTTAGCAAAGCTTTTCCAAGTTTTCATAAAATTTTAACAAATGCCCAATGTAACCAGACTGTTCAAAAGTAAAGAAAAAAAAAGTGTCCATCTTATCCATAAGATCAGATCTTACCCACGAATGATTTCAAGAAGACACGGTGCATTTATTGATTAGAAAACATTTTTTCCTTCATTTTTCACCTGCTGCTACATTGCTTTTACAAACAACAATTTTGGTTAAAAGCAGGACACCATGTTCTTCATAGTCCTCATCAGGAAATGGCTCGAAACACAAATACAATCCACAGTATTTCAGAATAAACAACATTGAGTTTATTCATGATGTTGAGTGGAAGATGTTTAGCTATTCTTCTTCTGTAATTAGTATTAGTTTTACTTGTGAGAAATGTAGATTAATTAGCACTCTTATGGACAAGAGCCAGACTTTACAGAGGACTTGTAACAGCAAGAGATGCAGTGGGCTGACTTCATGTGTCTCAAACGGTGCTGCAGTGGAGAGGGTGAGCAGCACCAAGTTTCTGGGTGTACACATCTCTGAAGACCTGTCCTGGAGCAACAACACCGCATCACTGTCCAAAAAAGCCCAAGAGCGTCTGTACTTCCTCCGCAAACTGAGGAGAGCAAGCGCCCCGGCCCCCCATCATGCACACTTTCTACAAAGGCACCATCGAGAACATCCTGACCAGCTGCATCACCGTGTGGTACGGCGCCTGCACCGTTTCCTGCTGCAAGACTCTGCAGCGCATCGTGAGAGCAGCTGAGAGGATCATTGGTGTCTCTCTCCCTTCTCTAATGGATATTTATAACTCCCACCTCACCTGCAAAACCATCAGAATTGCAGGTGACCCCACTCACCCACCCACCCATCTCACAACCTCTTCAGTCTGCTGCCGTCAGGGAGGAGACTGCGGAGTCTCCGGGCCAAAACTAGCAGGCTCAAGAACAGTTTCTTTCACCAGGCGGTCAGGAGGCTCAACTCCCTCCCTGTTCTGCCCCTCCTCCCCCCTCTGCCCCCTGCCACAGATTCTGCCCGTACACCCCCCTGCCCCCCCTTCCGCATCTGACATGTCATCCTCACAGTTTCCCCAACCCCAAACACACATACATACATCTCATCGTTCATTAACACACTGAACTCAGGGACCACACATCTCACTTTACCTCACTCATTTGCACTATTCCGCACTACCTCACCTTAACAGCTATTAGTTTGTTTATACTGCTTATTTCATGTTTACCTGCTATACCTCAAGTGCCCTTGACTGTTTGTTTATTTGCACCAATTTACGTGTGTGTGTTAGTTGCCGGTATACAGTTACAGTGGTGCTTGAAAGTTTGTGAACCCTTTAGAATTTTCTATATTTCTGCATAAATATGAGCTAAAACATCATCAGATTTTCACACAAGTCCTAAAAGTAGATAAAGAGAACCCAGTTAAACAAATGAGACAAAATATTATACTTGATCATTTATTTATTGAGGAAAATGATCCAATATTACATATCTGTGAGTGGCAAAAGTATGTGAACCTTTGCTTTCAGTAGCTGGTGTGACCCCCTTGTGCAGCAATAACTGCAACCAAACGTTTCCGGTAACTGTTGATCAGTCCTGCACACCGGCTTGCAGGAATTTTAGCCCATTCCTCCATACAGACCAGCTTCAACTCTGGGATGTTGGTAGGTTTCCTGACATGAACTGCTCGCTTCAGGTCCTTCCACAACATTTTGATTGGATTTAGGTCAGGACTTTGACTTGGTCATTCCAAAACATTATTCTTCTTTAACCATTCTTTGGTGGAACAACTTGTGTGCTTAGGGTCGTTGTCTTGCTGTATGACCCACCTTCTCTTGAGATTCAGTTCATGGACAGATGTCCTGACATTTTCCTGTAGAATTCGCTGGTATAATTCAGAATTAATTGTTCTATCAATGATGGCAAGCCATCCTGGCCCACATGCAGCAAAACAGGCCCAAACCATGATACTACCACCACCATGTTTCACAGATGGGATAAGGTTCTTATGCTGGAATGCAGTGTTTTCCTTTCTCCAGACATAACGCTTCTCATTTAAACCAAAAAGTTCTATTTTGGTCTCATCTGTCCACAAAACATTTTTTTCAATACCCTTCTGGCTTGACCACATGATCTTTAGCAAACTGCAGATGAGCAGCAATGTTCTTTTTGGAGAGCAGTGGCTTTCTCCTTGCAACCCTGCCATGCACACCATTGTTGTTCAGTGTTCTCCTGATGGTGGACTATTGAACATTAACATTAGCCAATGTAAGAGAGGCCTTCAGTTGCTTAGAAGTCACCCTGGGGTTCTTTGTGACCTCGCCGACTATTACATGCCTTGCTCTTGGAGTGATCTTTGTTGGTCGACCACTCCTGGGGAGAGTAACAATGATCTTGAATTTCCTCCATTTGTACAAAATCTGTCTGACTGTGGATTGGTGGAGTCCAAAGTCTTTAGAGATGGTTTTGTAACCTTTTCCAGCCTGATGAGCATCAACAACGCTTTTTCTGAGGTCCTCAGAAATCTCCTTTGTTCGTGCCATGATACACTTCCACAAACATGTCTTGTGAAGATCAGACTTTGATAGATCCCTGTTCTTGAAATAAAACAGGGTGCCCACTCACACCTGATTGTCATCCCATTGATTGAAAACACCTGACTAATTTCACCTTCAAATTAACTGCTAATCCTAGAGGTTCACATACTTTTGCCACTGACAGATATGTAATATTGGATCATTTTCCTCAATAAATAAATGACCAAGTATAATATTTTTGTCTCATTTGTTTAACTGGGTTCTCTTTATTTACTTTTAGGACTTGTGTGAAAATTTGATGTTTTAGGTCATATTTATGCAGAAATATAGAAAATTCTAAAGGGTTCACAAACTTTCAAGCACCACTGTAGGTCCATATATATATTTGGACACTGACACAAATTGTTTTTTTTTACCTGTTTACTGAAACATATTCAAGTTATAGTTATGTAATGGACATGGACAAAGTCCAGACTTTCAGCTTTCATTTGAGGG
Source organism: Neoarius graeffei (assembly GCF_027579695.1). Classification (NCBI taxonomy): domain Eukaryota; kingdom Metazoa; phylum Chordata; class Actinopteri; order Siluriformes; family Ariidae; genus Neoarius; species Neoarius graeffei. Next base: position 14,033,655 of record NC_083579.1, on the reverse strand, counting down.
TATCCACATCAAAATTGGATGAAGGGTTTAGGAGTTTCAGCTCCTTAACTTGTGCCACCCCGTTTTTAAAGGGACCAAAAGTAATTGGACAATTGACTCAAAGGCTACTTCATGGGCAGATGTGGGCAATTCCTTCGTTATGTCATTCTCAATTAAGCAGATAAAAGGCCTGGAGTTGATTTGAGGTGTGGTGCTTGCACTTGGAAGATTTTGCTGTGAAGAAAACATGCGGTCAAAGGAGCTCTCCATGCAGGTGAAACAAGCCATCCTGAAGCTGCGAAAACAGAAAAAACCCATCCGAGAAATTGCTGCAATATGAGGAGTGGCAAAATCTACAGTTTGGTACATCCTGAGAAAGAAAGAGAGCACTGGTGAACTCATCAATGCAAAAAGACCTGGACGCCCACAGAAGACAACAGTGGTGGATGATCGCAGAATAATTTCCATGGTGAAGAGAAACCCCTTCACAACAGCCAAGCAAGTGAACAACACTCTCCAGGAGGTAGGTGTATCAAAATCCAAATCTACCATAAAGAGAAGACTGCATGAAAGTAAATACAGAGGGTTCGCTGCACAGTGCAAGCCACTCATAAGCCTCAAGAATAAAAAGCAGGGTTCTTGCAGGATTCAGTAAGTTAAATTTTAGACCTTTTTTTAGACTTTTTAAGACCATTATGAAAAATTTTTTAGACCAACACGAAGCATTACAACCTGCCCTACCCCCGCCCTTCCCAAAAAAAGACAATCGAGTTCAATTCTCAAAACAAAGTCATTTGTATTGGTAAACTGACTATCAGGGATACAAACTGATTGTGGGCTTATTTATGTCATATGGCAACATTAGTACAACATTAGTACATTATGTCACAGCAACAAAAGTACAAAACAATAGAGTGATAAAGGGCATTTGTGCAGTAAATGCAGTCTGTAGGGGTTTGGTTTTTTCCCCTAACTGCAACAGAACTCATTTAAACTTTTGATTAGTGGTGTTCTGGTAATAAAACAGCGTTATTATATAATGCACTGTTGTCAGATGATGACTTTCTTGATTGCTCATGTGAACCCCATGCTGCAAACCACAGCATCGCAGACCTCCACTTGCTGTAGCAACCATTTCAACCATATTAACAGTAAAAATGCATACACATCTTTTAAAACTAATAGTTAAAACATACGTAGTAGCCCCGTAGCACACTTGCTTCCAGTTAAACAGCAAACTCACGCAAGGCGGCAGCGATTTACCAATGACATCAAGCCATACCTTGCGAGAGGTATACGAGGGAGACAGCAGGTTTTTAAGCAGTAGCGGAGCAAACAGGGGCCATTTGAGACAGAGGTGTAAAATCATTGCAAAATATGAATGCAAAATTCATAAATACTAAATAATAAAGCCAGGAAAGACACACCATTGGGGAGAGAATAATATATTTAAAAAAAAAAAAAAAGAGCACTGTTAGAAAGCTGAATACGCTGACTAGACTCATGTGCTCCATGTCATGGTAACGTTGACGACATGTAATGTGCACGCTAAGATTGTCTACAGTGCAGGGGCTTCAAAGTTTGGGAGAATAGCAAGGTACAAATAATTTACAGCAGGGTGCAAAATGGTAAAATGTCTGCCAGCGGCAGACATAATGCACGCAAAGCGTGCAGGGATATATATATATATATATATATATATATATATATATGAGAGAGATGCAAGTACGAATTTTTCATGGGGCGGGATGGTTTGTAACAGGTCGTCTAAAATTGGGATAACATTTACCCGGGACGGGTATTTGAGGCGGGTCGTCTAGCTTAAGCTTGATTAGCGTTGTTACGCACGCCAGTGTTTCCCAGTTTCCCACAGAAATTTTGGAGACTAAGGGGGCAGCCCATGGGGGGTTGTTTAAAATTGAGTGATATGTTAAATATTAAGTTATTACTGAAAAACTATTGATTAAAAAAAACAAAGACACTGAGAAATGGTCCTATAAACAACTTTACCAATATAAAAGATTACCAGGACTACAAAAATGCAGAAAAATAGGCTTTACTTATCCAAATGCACCTGTTGGTTCAAAAGTTAAAGTGCAGAGAACCTCACAGCACAACATGAAGTTACCTTAAAATATAATATGAATGCCTCAGATTTCATGTAAGAAAAAAAAACTATTAATACTAGTACTGTGTGCAGGCAGTCTCTCCTGAAGACTAAATTAAACAATAATTATAAACTAATAAAATAAATGGCTCAGGCTTCATAGAAGAAAAAACAATTTGAACAGAATCTCACAGTATGATGCTGAAGCTGCCTAAAGAATGGAAAATAAAATACCATTTTGGCAAAAACGTTGGCATCCATTAATTTCTTGTATTAAGTAAAAAAAATATGTTGCCAGATACTGCTGACGTTTTACAGCCCAAAATATGTTCAAAACCCGCCAAAATGCACTTAAAACCGCCCAATCTGGCAACACAGGGCAGTAATGGCTGCACTCATGTCGAGGATGTAAACAAAGTTGACGCGGCAACGGACATACATGACATAGTGGATGTAATTTACGTTCACAACTTTTTTTGCCATCAGAAATATTTAATTTTAAATTTTGTGACTCGACTGACAATAGCTGGTGGCATAACAAGCCACAGACGGTGATTTGCCGCCGGTGACCGGCTACTTTTGAGACCGCTGACCGTGTGAAAGCTCTCCGCGCTAATGTGAGCGGCTATTTAACCCACCGTTCCAGCCCAACACAGCTCCTTTTAGCGATAGTGTGCTTCAGCCTATTGCTCGCAGAACATTCTCGTTTTTCATACTTACGGCGGTGCTTGAAAGTTTGTGAACCCTTTAGAATTTTCTATATTTCTGCATAAATATGACCAAAAACATCAGATTTTCACATAAGTCCGAAAAGTGGATAAAGAGAACCCAGTTAAACAAATGAGACAAAAATATTATACTTGGTCATTTATTTATTGAGGAAAATGATCCAGTATTACATATCTGTGAGTGGCAAAAGTATGTGAACCTCTTTACTCACTATTATTCGACGCGCTATCCACACTCTTCATCGCACTGCCAAAACAACCGCTAACCTTCTCTGACTGCCACAGACTGCATAAACTCGGCGGGAACTTAGAAGGTAGAACTACGGTAGGCGTAGTGGACAAACTGGACCGTTGCATACTTGCCGCGATCATCGGTGATTGAAGTTTTTTAGCAGGCAGACAACAACGCAACCGGCACATTTTTTATTAATGTTTTGCAGGCACTTCTAGGAACGGACTGAGCGGATGTAAGAATTTTAGACTTGGATAAATTAAATTTTAGACCTGGGATGAAAATGTGTGTTTTTTCGACATTTTAAGGCCTAAAATTTAACTTTCTGAATTTTAGACTTTTTTAGACCCCGCAGGAACCCTGAAAAAAGGCTAGATTGGACTTTGCTAAAAAACATCTAAAAAAGCCAGCACAGTTCTGGAAGAACATTCTTTGGACAGATGAAATCAAGCTCAACCTCTACCAGAATGATGGCAAGAAAAAAGTATGGCGAAGACGTGGTACAGCTCATGATCCAAAGCATACCACATCATCTGTAAAACACGGCGAAGGCAGTGTAATGGCTTGGGCATGCATGGTTGCCAGTGGCACTGGGTCACTAGTGTTTATTGAGGATGTGACACAGGACAGAAGAAACTGGATGAATTCTGAGGTATTCAGAGATGTACTGTGTGCTCAAATCCAGCCAAATGCAGCCAAACTGATTGGTCGGCGTTTCATAATACAGATGGACAATGACCCAAAACATAAAGCCAAAGCAACCCAGGAGTTTATTAAAGCAAAGAAGTGGAATATTCTTGAATGGCCAAGTCAGTCACCTGATCTCAACCCAATTGAGCATGCATTTCACTTGTTAAAGACTAAACTTCAGACAGAAAAGCCCACAAACAAACAACAACTGAAAACCGGTGCAGTAAAGGCCTGGCAGAGCATTAAAAAGGAGGAAACACAGCGTCTGGTGATGTCCATGAGTTCAAGACTTCAGGCAGTCATTGCCAACAAAGGGTTTTCAACCAAGTATTAGAAATGAACATTTTATTTGCAATTATTTAATTTGTCTAATTACTTTTGAGCCCCTGAAATGAAGGGATTGTGTTTAAAAAATGCTTTAGCTCCTCACATTTTTATGCAATCATTTTGTTCAACCCACTGAATTAAAGCTGAAAGTCTGAACTTCAACTGCATCTGAATTGTTTTGTTCACAATTCATTGTGGTAATGTACAGAACCAAAATTAGAAAAATGTCTCTGTCCAAAAATTTATGGACCTAACTGTGTGTGTGTCTATGTATGTATATATATATATATATATATATATATATATATATATATATAGGTGCTGTCAAAAATGTCGCGTTATCGCGTTAACTTGACTCAATTTTAACGGCGATAATTTTTTTATCATGAGATTAACGCTCTGTGACATGATGTAGGTTTTTCATAAGCTTTTGAAACTGCCAGGAACTTGGAACAGAACAGAGACTTTGCTTAGAAAAACGATAGCAGCTAGACTGTAATGCCACGCCCCGCACAGCCAGAGTCCTCTGCCCTCCCCCCAAAGAACCAGCGCGGGCAGCTCGCGCTGCCGCGCCTCGGGACGAAGAGCCACGGTGCTCAGCTTAGGTTTCGTTTTCCCATCGGCGGCTCCAGCCCGACTTTGCAGTGGCTGTGACAAGACGTGTTATACGGAGCCGTAGTAACTCGTCCCCTCACTTTTAATTACCCGAGCGCACGCCTTAACGCAAAGCGTGCGCACGGGTTATAACTCGTGCGTGCACATTAATATCTCGTGCACACGTCTTATAAGTCATTCCCACGCTTTGTTATTTTTTTATTCACCATGTCCCCTCTACGGCTCCGTAGTGTTATGCTCTGCAATAAAAAAAAAACATTGGTACAAAGCAAGCCCATTCACTTTTTTATGCTGATAAGAGAATTACAATGGTTTTTCATGTGACAAAAATGTGCGATTAAATTGCGATTAATCACGAGTTAACTATGACAGTCGCGACATTAATCGCGATTAAATATTTTAATCGCTTAACAGCACTAATATATAGTGTTTAGTCTGTCGAGTTCTTATCTAGTGTTTATGCTGTTTATATTGGTGTTTGTTTTTTCAATTATTCTATTTTTATTTATTGCATTGCCTGTTTGCACCGTGGGTCAGAGAGGACTGAAATTTCATCAGTGCTGTATATCGAGCATGTATAGCATATTTGACAATAAAGTTGACTTGACTTGAAAGGAAGCTGACAGACTTCACCATCTCTGGTTGGTCATTGTCATATGATAGAGAAGACCTTCCTGGTTGGTGGAACTGGCCAAAATCAGTTCTCTGGAGGAGTGCTCTGGTTATTATAGACTGCAATGTACAACAACTTTCATCCCAGAAACACTGTTAAGCTAAGAAATGTGTCACGAGATAATACAGAAAACAACATCTATATCAGACTATAATAACACCTTGCTGTCTGGCTGTTCCTGTAGGTACAGGACTAAGTTCTTTGGTGTACTCCTCTTCATACCACACCAAGAGCTCCTGTCCTGGGTTAATGGGTCGACAGCAACGATACAGAATTCCCCCTTGATACTGAAATGCCACAAGATTCTGTTCTTCATCGTTTCGGGTACAATTCACATACCTAAAAAAAAAAAAAAGTGCGGCAACGTTCCAGAAAATATAAAAATCAGATCAGAATTACAGACTTGGAGAACACATGGCAGAGATAATCAGTGACAGCAAGAAGATAAAGTTCTTCCAACAAATGAGGAGCTATAAAATAAAATCACTAAAAAGACCAACTGGTGTATTCCTCACCTCATCCAATTCACATGCATCTCTCTTTTGGCATCTATGTATTCTTCACACTGCATGCTCCTGCATATCTGTCAAAAAATACCACATTTACATTTTCTTCACTAAAATCAATCAATCAATCAATCTATGCCTTTAAACAAGGTATACGGAAACGAGAATAATGGCTCATGCCAATATTATATTAAGCATCATGAAGGCTGAATTAAAGGTTCTTGACTGTATCTTTAGATTCACAAAACAGCCGACAAGTTCCGAGATGAATTTAGTAATGATAGGAAAATGCAAGCAAGGCTTTATCAGAATTTAGGTAAAGGAAAGGTTTCTCATAAAAGGCTTTACATCTTTGACATGGCAAAACTGTGCTGTCAATCAGACCTCTCTGATAAATATCTGTCCCTTGTGTTTTGGTCTGTTTAGAGACCGCTACAAAAATGCTCACCTTTAAAGTCAGTTCGGTCACTAAATGGGTTTTATATAAAATATTATGGATTTGTACAAGTCATTTATTTGCCACAAGTGTTTGGAAGTAATGATGGTTTAGTTCAGTATAGCAGTGTTAATTTTGAATTTAAAGAATTTTAAATTTTGTTGTAGTCTTGGACTGAAAATTGTAGTTTTATTTTAGTCTCTTTGTTTCGTATTCATCAAAATTTAATCAGTGGAACTCAACTTCAGTCCAATTCTAGTCAATGTTTTGTTGTAAAATGTGTCCTGTAGTTTTGAGAGGGGCTACTGCAGGAGGGCTATTGCTGGATGACAGTCTGAAGGGGGCTTCATCAGAAAAAATAACTTTACCCCAGTCCTCTACAGTCTGCAAAAAGTCATGCAAAAAGTTATTTTCTCTGATGAAGCCCCCTTCAGACTGTTTGGGACACCTGGAAAAATGACTGACTGGAGAAGAAAAGGTGAGCACTACCATGAGTCCTGTGTCATGCCAACAGTAAAGCATCCTGAAACTATTCATGTGTGGGGTTGCTTCTCATCCAAGGGAATGGGCTTACTCAATTTTGCCTAAGAACACGGCCAAGAATAAAGAATGGTATCAAAAACATCCTCCAAGAGCAACTTCTCCCAACGATCCAGGAGCAATGTGGTGATGAGCAATGCTTTTTCCAGCATGATGGAGCAGCATGTCACAAGGAAAAAAGTGACATGGTGCTAAGTGGCTCGGGGAATAAAACATTGAAATTTTGGGTCCATGGCCAGGAAACTCCACAGATCTTAATCCCATCAAGAACCTGTGGTCAATCCTCAAAAAGCGAGTGGACAAACAAAAACCCAAAAATTGTGATAAACTCCAAGCACTGATTATGCAAGAATGAGTTGCCATCAGTCAGGATTTGGCCCAGAAGCTGATATCTAGCATGCCAGGGCAAATTGCAGGACTCTTGAAAAAGAAGGGTCAACACTGTAAATATTGACTCTTTGCATACACTTGATGTATTTGTTAATAAAAGCCTTTGAAACGTAGGAAACGCTTATACTAGTGCATCTCAAAAAAGTTGCAGTTTCTCGAGTTGAGATGAACCAGTATCTACCTCAGGGACACTGAAGTACTAGCCAACCATTTCTACTGGTTGCAAGATGCTTGTAGTTAAAACAAGAACGCATGTAAAGGGAAGGAAAACAATAAGATAATGAATTCTACTTATTTGCTCATTGAAGCTCATAGTTTTACTCGAATTGTTTGTTTTATAGTGACGATTCACCATGGATGAAAGTGCTCTTGACTCACCCCCACCTGTGTCTTGACGAGCTGAGATGAAAGATATGTTTGCATCATTTAAAGAGGAAATTACTCAACACACTGAAGGTCAATTTGCACATAATGACGAATCAGAAGGTGAAGATAAGGAGTTTTCTGATAATGAGTTTTCTGATAATGACTGAAGTTCAAAAGGCTCACTCAGGGTTCCCGCTGGTGCTCGTCACACTCGTCAACAATTCAAATATTTGAATTGTGCCAGTTTGGTTGGTATAAACCTGTATTAAGTCCACTTTGATAAGATGGTAGCTAAGAAATAAATACAGACTAAGAAAAAGTGAAGAATACAGTTGTGCTCATAAGTTTACATACCCTGGCAGAATTTTTGCTTTCTTGGCCTTTTTTCAGAGAATATGAATGATAACACAAAAACTTTTTTCCCCACTCATGGTTAGTGGTTGGGTGAAGCCATTTATTGATAACTGTTTTCTCTATTTTTAAATCATAATGACAACAAAAAACATCCAAATGACCCTGATCAAAAGTTTACATACCCCAGTTCTTAATACCGTGTATTGCCCCCTCTAACATCAATGACAGCCTGAAGTCTTTTGTGGTAGTTGTGGATGAGGCTCTTTATTTTCTCAGATGGTAAAGCTGCCCATTCTTCTTGGCAAAAAGCCTCCAGTTCCTGTAAATTCCTGGGCTGTCTTGCATGAACTGCGCGCTTGAGATCTCCCCAGAGTGGCTCAATGATATTGAGGTCAGGAGACTGAGATGGCCACTCCAGAACCTTCACTTTGTTCTGCTGTAGCCAATGACAGGTCGACTTGGCCTTGTGTTTTGGATCGTTGTCATGTTGGAACGTCCAAATACGTCCCATGCGCAGCTTCCGGGCTGATGAGTGCAAATTTGCCTCCAGTATTTGCTGATAACGCGCTGCATTTATCTTTCCTTCAACTTTGACCAAGTTTCCTGTTCCTTTGTAGCTCACACATCCCCAAAACATCAGCGATCCACCTCCGTGCTTTACAGTAGGAATGGTGTTCCTTTCATCATAGGCCATGTTGACACCTCTCCAAATGTAACGTTTATGTTTGTGGCCAAAAAGTTCAATTTTGGTCTCATCACTCCAAATTACCTTGTTCCAGAAGTTTTGAGGCTTGTCTCTGTGCTGTTTGGCGTAAATTTTTGTTGGTCTACCTGACCGTGGTTTGGTTTTAACAGAGCCCCTGATTTTCCATTTGTTAATCACAGTTTGAACACTGCTGACTGGCATTATCAATTCCGTGGATATCTTTTTGTATCCCTTTCCTGTTTTATACAGTTCAACTACCTTTTCCCGTAGATCCGTTGACAATTCTTTTGCTTTCCCCATGACTCAGAATCCAGAAACGTCAGTGGCTGGATGAAAGATGCAAGAGTCTGTCTGGATCCCAGAAACTCACTCAGCTTTTATGCACACACACTGATTACAAGCAAACAGATCACAGGTGAAGATGTTACCTTTAGTAGCCATTCAAACCCATTTGTGTCAACTTCTGTGCATGTTATCAGGCCAAAATCACCAGGGTATGTGAACTTTTGATCAGGGTCATTTGGGTAGTTTCTGTTGTCATTATGATTTAAAAAGAGAAAACAGTCGTTTGACAATAAATGGTTTCACCCAACCACTAAGCATGAGTGGAAAAGATGTTTTTGTGTTATCATTCATATTCTCTGAAAAATGGTCAAAGAATCATAGATTCTGCCAGGGTATGTAAACTCATGAGCACAACTGTACTTATTGAATTTTAATTTTCAAGGAAAAAAGTGGAAAATATTTTTCAGATCCCAGGGGAACCCTGCTCACCTACAGTGGGTGCAGCTATTACCAACTATTTAATGGGTGAGGCCTCTAAATCAAATTTTGATGATATTGTACAAGAATTCTCAACAATATAAGATGGGTCCTTTTGTTGACAAAAAAATTAGCCGGTACGGCTGAGGAGCTTATCAAAGGAAAATTAACCAAAACAAAGCTTGAAGAACTGATAACGTGATATCCAAGGCGAGAAAATTGTCCTCTGTGAGTCTCCCCCAAAAGTTAACAGGGCAGTCTGGAACCAATTAAAGGCCAGTCAAAGTAACAAGTTGGCAGATAAGGCATTCCAGAAAGCTCAACAGTGCTTTGTTTTACATTAATGGCATTTAGCAGAGGTTCTTATCCAGAACAATGTACAACATACTAGGGTTGGGCGGTATCCAAATTTTGATACCTTTAAACTGTCTCTGTGTTTTCCCGGGGTATACGGTATTACCGAGAAAAAAATAATATTTTGTTTCGGCCTACTGTGTAATGTGCGCCTATGCCTCAAATGTACTATTTAAAAGCAGCATAGCGAATTGTGTGCATTGTGGTATGGATTAAGCAGCAAAGCGAATTTTGTGCATTGATGAATGGATTAAGAGATATTTCAAAGCATCACGCAACTCTTCCTTCATCTTGAAAATAGCATTCAACTGTCGTTTACACGTCTGCGTTGAAACGCATTTGCAGCACTATTTCACCTACTCCATCAAAAAAAAGTACACGATGAGCAGGATCATACCCTTTCAAGCATGGGAAATAAAAAAAAGAAAAAGAATCAACCAACACCCAAGTCCGTTTAGACTGCGCGATAAACCATATTCTTCAGCGAAAATGAGGCGAACCTAATTCAAATGCGTGATAGCTGCACAAGGCAAAATCATATGGGCCCACGTCATGCCATGGCGGGGAAATTAATAATCAAATGGCCTTACCTTGCTTAAAACGTTGTCTTGATCACATAACTCCTTACAATTATTCCACTTAAATCCATACGGTTTAACACACCCAACAAAGATAGCAAGTGCATTGCTAATTCCCACCAGAAACCTAACAGTTTACGCTACGATGTTTTCTTCCGTTTCTTCAGTAGATGACATTTCAAACGTTTATTACCCACATCCCAAATGTCATACGTTATATTATTTTACCTTGTTGTTACTCATGTAACCTACTCAAAACACAACTCATTGGAGAGATCTCGTGGAAGTGGAGTACCCCAGGCTATGGTGTGCCTTAGGGGACATATTAGATTTTTCGTTTGGTTTGAAACCAAAATACTGCCACACTGCCGATGTTGTATTTTTTTTTGCCACTAACTCGTTATCTTGACTTGCCATCTTTCAACCATGGTCTCAGTCTCTCTTTTTTTTTTTTTTTAGATAGGACAGTATATAGAGAGACAGGAACTGAGCGGGGGAGAGAGAGACGAGATCGGGAAATAACCTCGGGTCGGAATCGAACCCGGGTCCCCGGATTTATGGTACGGTGCCTTAGCCATCTGAGCCATGACACCCCCGGTCTCAGTCTCTTGCGAAGCTTTCTGTCAGACTCCAAATGTCACGCAGGGTTGCCATGGTAACGACATAAACAACCCTGCACGCGATGAAAACTTCTTTAGGAAATTGATAGAATTAGTGAAAATACGATCACACAGTTATTCGGGATGATCTTCAATTTATTATTCTATATTATGACCTCATGTACTCCATATTTATTTAGATATTATATATATTTTTTAAATGACGGTAATGAGACCGATACCGTTGGTACTTTTGGATACCTCTGGATACCTTCTTACCGTAATACCGCCCAACCCTACAACATACCCAAAGAAGCCTGGGGAGGAGTTGGCGATTAGGTGCCTTGCTCAAGGGCATTTCAGCCATTCCTGCTGGTTCAGGAAATCAAACCAGCGACCTTTTGGTCCCAAAGCTGCTTCTCTAACCATTAGGCCTATTTATTCAATGCATGCCATGATCAATGCTTGTGAAAAAGCACAGGGCTTTGAACCGGAATTTTTTTCCTATTGGTTCGTTCCGAACAGAAACGGAATTTTAACGTTTCCGGTTTTGGGTTCCACCATTAAATAGACGTTCCCGAACCGGTTAGAACAAAAAAATTTCGTTCCCGGAACGGTTAATTACGTTCCCTGTCAGCTGTTTAACAAATGGCTATAAAATTATGTCTCTGTCTCATCCAGCTTAAGCCAAATGTAGGCTAATTCTATTACAACCTTCATTAAATAAGACAAGAAATAATTCAAAACAATTATTATTATTTCAGATGTTGGGGATTTGGATTCTCAGTATGTCTTCCCATCTACACAAACAGAAAAAGTGCCAAAAATGAAAGAGAATTCGTTTAGTGTGTTACCAAAGGCTAGTCAGGCCCTATAGAGGGCTACCGCATGACGTCACCGCGCCGCGAGATTTTGTTAGGCGCCATATTGGAAGTACACATCTATGCAAGTACATACATTCATAAACTACAGCTGAAATGTAGCCAGGGCCGGTTCTGCCCTAATCTGGACCCGGGTGCAACATCGCGCAACCCCCCCCCCCCAAAACCAGTCTAAATCAGGACAACCATCACATAACTATAACTATAAACATTTTATATCAACTATTTTAACTAAATGGGCTATAATAAATCAGCCTGCAGGCAGCCACGGCGGGCTGCCTCAGAAAAGTAACCATTTGTCCTACCTTAAAACTCGTTTTGCATTTTCTGCCTCCTTTTTTGTATTTTCGACCCTCCGTTTATTTTCTTTCCTTTTCTGAAAACCCGATTTGTGTCCAGACATTTTGTTCTGCTACCAACGAACTAACTCGTCAGGTCTTGTCTCTCGAGCCCGCGATGATTCCCGTGGGAAGGGCAACAACTGATACATTTTTACAAACAGCCAATAGGGAGGTTGCATCGTTCAGGCTCTTCTTTGCTCAGACACTCAGTAATGGAGACGTGATGGCAGTCCACCTTCCCGCGCTCTCCATTCAATCAGCGAACGTCACACAGGAAGTGAACCCCAGCGGGTCATAGAAACTTGCGCAGGAGAAGACTGACTATTTGTAGGCTACAGAAACTTTGAGGAACGAAATAAAAACCGGTATTAACCGGTTACCATTATTTTTAATAAGCGTTTCTGTTCCGGAACATAAAAAATAATAAAGTTTCTGGTTTCGTTTCTGTTCCATGTGAAATAGAAAAAGTTCCCGGTTTTCGTTTTCGTTCCTTGAACCGGTTCAAAGCCCTGGTTCCAACCTGCTTGCACTCTCTTCTTCACTTTGGCACTCACCATTACTTTGTACAGTTGACCCTAGATATCTGAACTCCTCTGCTTTGACCACTTCTATTCCTTTAGCTGTACCATTCCACTGTCATCACCTTCATTCACGCACATGCGCTTTATCCTGCTCCTACTGACTTTCTTTCCCCTTCTCTCTAGCGCATTTCTCCATGGCGCCAAGTTTTTTCTTCTTCTTGCTCCCGGTTCTCACTCCAGATCACAAGATCATCTGCAAACATCATTATCCATGGGGCATCTTGCCTGATGTTATCTGTCAACCTGTCCATTATCATTGCAAACAAGAAAGTGCTTAGGACCGAGCCTTGGTGCAATCCAACATCTACCTTAAATGCCTCTGTCATTCCCACTACACATCTCACTGCTGTCACACAGTCCTCATACATATCCTGCACCGATCTCACATATTTCTCTGCCACTCCTGATTTCCTCATGCAGTACTACAACTCCTCTCTCAGCATCCTGTCATATGCCTTCTCTAAATCCACAATGCAGCTCCTTCTGGCCTTCTCTATACTTTTCCATCAACATTCTCAATGCAAATATTGCATCTATAGTACTCTTTCCTGGCATCAAACCATATTGCTGCTCACATATCTCCACCTCTCCTCTTAGCCTACCTTCCACTACTCTTTCCCATAACTTCATGCTGTGGGCTGGTCAACTTTATGCCTCTATAGTTACTGCAGCACTGGACATTGAATATTGGTACCAGTATACTACTACTCCACTCCTCAGGCATCCTCTCACTTTCCAAAATCTTGTTAAACAAGCTACTCAAAAAGTCAACTGCATCTCTCCTAAGCCTCTTCATACCTCCACTGGTATATCATCTGGCCTGATTGCCTTACCAATTTTCATTCTCTTCAAGATTCAAGATTAACTTTATTGTCTCACAAAGTGAGAAATTTGTTCTGGGCCATTCGCCCATGCTGCAGCCACAATACAGAACATACAGTACAACACAATACACATACAAAGACATACAAAGGTGCCTAAAGTGCAAGAAACATTGTGAATTAAAATAAAAAAAACAAAATAATAATAATAATAATAATAATAATAATAATAATAAACATGCAAAAAATAAATAAGAGAGTGAATAAATAACACCTAATAGGTGTAATAAAATGCTAAAATTCTAATAAGTAAAAATACTAACCTGTGCAAAACAAACCACCACGTCATCTGTGCTCTGGTCTTATCTGACCTTGTTTACCAGCTTAATTGACACAGGAACAAATGAGTTTTTAAATATCTGTTCAGTCTGCAATGAGGAACTCTAAACCTTCTACCAGATGGTAGCAGCTCATACTCGCCATGCATGACGTGTGATGGATCGCAGAAAATCTTATTTGCTTGTTGCAGAGTGGCCTGTTCATAAATACTCTGAATGGAGAAGTGCTCTTTAACACCAATAATTTTTCCAGCAGCATGAATTAGCCGAAGCAGTTTGTTCTTTAGCTGCACAGAGAGGTTAGCAAACCAAGCTGTGATACTATACCTGATCAGAGTTTCCAAGACTGCCTTATAAAAAAAAAAAAAATCAAATCTTTGATCAACACCATGAATTCTCAGATGACGAAGAAAATGCAACCGTTGCTGTAGTCTGCAACAGAGGCTGCCGACGTATGTGCTCCAGGTGAGTGCGTTGTCAATAAAGACACCCAGATATTTGTATGACTGCACCTGGGCAATGGCTTGATTGTGGATGACCACGGGCCTGCGGTCACCTACTCCTCAAGGGTCGAACACCATTTCTTCTGTCTTATTCACATTCAGAATGAGGTGGTTATCGTTGCACCACTCAACAAACCTCTGAATTTCTAGAAAGTAGTCAGATATATCATGATTCTTTTTCAACAGTGATAAAATTGCAGTGTCGTCTGAGAACTTAATGATGTGATTGTATAAAAATTTCTACACGCATCTGTGTACAGACTGAACAGAACCGGTGAACTCACGCATCCCTGTGGTGCACCTGTGCTCAGTTTTAGTTTCAGATAAAGTTCCATTAACACTGACCCGCTGTCTACGATTTGTTAAAAACGAAAAGTACCATTTAATAATAAAAGGATGAACATCAAAATTAATCTGCTAATTAAAAGATGTGGCTGCAACGTATTAAAAGCTGAACTAAAATCAACCAATAAAAGACGTGCAAATGAGCTAGAATCCTCCAAGTGCTTATTGATAAGGTGGGTCACAGCTAAAATGGCATCTTCAGTACTTCTGTTGCACTTGTAAGCAAACTGAAAGGGATCTACAAAACCACTAACTTCTGTCTTCAAGAAATTGATCATGATTTTCTCAAAACACTTCATTACCAATGAAGTCAGTGCAACAGGACGGTAGTCATTATTCTCTTTACAGCTTGCTTTTTTAGGCACAGGAATGATAACAGAACTTTTCCAGATAGAGGGAACAGAATGAGTGTCTAGTGATTTCTGGAAGATGGGACACCAGGCTTCTGCCAGTTCTTTGCTACAGGACTTCAGTAGGCACCCAGAGATGCCATCTGGACCAGAGGCCTTTCTGGGGCAGATGCGTGAAAAAAGTCTCTCCACAGCATGCTGGTCAATAGTGATTACTCCAGGGCCTGATTCAGGCACACCATCCATAGCTATTTTCTTCTCATATGAGAAGTCTCTTCAGTCAAATCGGCAAAAAAAGTTATTCAGCTCATTAGCCTTTTCCTCCTCATTTAACACATTGATACACCTCTTAGCTGGAGTCATGTGTGTCATCGTTTTCATAGAGTCCCATAGTTTTTTAGTACTCATACCTGAGCAGTGAGATTCAAATTTCTCCCTCTCCTTCCTCCTAGCAGTCCTTAGTTTGTGATTAAGTTCCTTCTGCGTGTTTTTCATGCTTAGTAGGTCCCCATTCTTAAATGCTACTTTCCTCTGTACTATGCACTCTTTAATCTCCTTGGAGATATAAGATTTATTATTTGGGTACATAGTGATAGATTTTTGAGTTGGCACATTATCTTTACAGAACAATATAATCCGTGATAGTATCTGTGGCCTCCTCTAGTTCCAGACTATGAAAGAGGTCCCAGTTGGTGCAAGAGAAGCAGCTTTTCAGAGTTTCTACACTATCACTGTTCCATATAGAAACAGTTTTAACTTGTGGTTTGTTGCTTTTAAGCAGGGACTTGTAAGTAGGGATTAAATGGACAGCGTTGTGATCAGAGGACCCTAAAGGAGGTTTAACCTTAGCAGTATAGGCGTTTTTGATATTTCCATAACATTTATCCAATGTGTTTTTTCCTCTGGTATTACAGTTAACATATTGGCTGAACCCAGGTAAAGTAGCCTCAAGTTTACAATGATTAAAATCACCTAGAATAAAACATGGTGCTTCAGGGGTGCATTTCAGTTGTCTGTGAACACAGTCTGCTATGATATTAGCTGCCTTAGTAGCACTACCCCCAGGCGGGATATATGCAGTACATAGTAAAATATTCCCAAATTCACGTGGCAGGTAGAAGGGTCTCAGGCTTAAACATACCAGTTCAATGTCAGGATTACAGACCGACTCTCTCGTGGTGAACTGCGAGCACCACAGGTTGTTGATGTAGACACAGGTGCCGCCACTTTTGCTCTTGCCGGAGTTGTCGTTCCTATCAGAGCGCATCAACGAGAAGCCATCCAGGGAAACTAGTGAGTCGGGCACATCTCAGTGAACACAAGCAGGCATGATTCCCGGTACTCGTGGAGAAACCTGGCATTGGCTCTGAGCTCCTCAACTTTGTTCTTCAGGGAGCGGACGTTACAGAGAAGCATGGAGGGCAGTGGTGGTCTATTAGATCTTCTCCGTAGTCTCTGTCGTACTCCGCCACATTTCCCCCTCTTCCGCATCCGTCTCCTGCAACCTCTCTCCGGGGGTCTTCATAGCTCACCTTACTTCCTCCTTGCTAATTTTCTGTACTTCCTGATTCACTATCTCCACCTTGGCCAACTTTCTCTCTCTCTTTCATTTTCTTCATTCATTAGTTTCTCCAAGTTCTCCATCCACCTTCTCAACACACACTCTTCACTTGTCAGCATATTTCCATCTGCATCCTTTATCAGCCTAATCTGCTGCACATCATTCCCCGCTTGATCTCGCTGTCTTGCTAATCAGTACAGGTCCTTTTCTCCATCCTTACTTTCTAACCTTTCATGTTGTTCATTAATAGCCTTTTCCTTTCCCTTTGCCACTGCTCTCTTTGCTTTCTCTCACATCTCCTTGTATTCTTGTCTGCTCTCTCTTTTTATCCCAGTTTTGCACTGCCAACTTCTTCCCCTATACTCTCCTGGACTTTGTTATTCCACTACCAAGTCCCCTTGTCTTCCTTTCTTTGTCCTGATGTCATTCCTAGCACCTTCCTAGCTGTCTCCCTCACCACTTCTGCCATAGTTGTCCAATCATCTCATACCTCTTCACACATCAAAAAATGGTGTGCATTTTGTATACAGGGAAAAAGTTGATTCACTGCACCCAAACGTCAATACCATGTTTCTTTACAGCCTTCATATACAACATCTATCTTACTCCACACTCAATACAGCATGCTCAGAAGGATCGAATCATTTCATGGGATTTGAATTTCCTGGTTCTCACTGCACTGTAGCTGCTCATCCTTTCATAGTGCAAGGGTGTATTCCATCGCGCTAAACCTGCTCCTCGATATCAAGAAACTTGGGATGTCACTCTGGTCTTGGAGTACATAGAGCTATTATATCCACTTGAGAAATTGTCACTAAATGAATTAACACATGAGTTGTGTTGCTAGCACTGACATCAGGACAAAGATGCCAGACCTTATCATTCCTTGATGCCATGAAGGCAACTAGAGATTATTCAGCGGTCTCAAAAGTAGCCGGTCACCGGCGGCAAATCACCGTCTGTGGCTTGTTATGCCGCCGGCTATTGTCAGTCGAGTCACAAAATTTAATATTAAATATTTCTGACGGCAAAAAAAGTTGTGAACGTAAATTACATCCACTATGTCATGTATGTCCGTTGCCGCGTCAACTTTGTTTACATCCTCGACATGAGTGCGGCCATTACTGCCGTGTTGCCAGATTGGTTTTAAGTGCATTTTGGCGGGTTTTGAACATATTTTGGGCTGTAAAACGTCAGCAGTATCTGGCAACATATTTTTTTTACTTAATACAAGAAATTAATGGATGCCAACGTTTTTGCCAAAATGGTATTTTATTTTCCATTCTTTAGGCAGCTTCAGCATCATGAGATTCTGTTCAAATTGTTTTTTTCTTCTATGAAGCCTGAGCCATTTATTTTATTAGTTTGTAATTATTGTTTAATTTAGTCTTCAGGAGAGACTGCCTGCACACAGTACTAGTATTAATAGTTTTTTTTTTCTTACATGAAAGCTGAGGCATTTATATTATATTTTAAGGTAACTTCATGTTGTGCTGTGAGGTTCTCTGCACTTTAACTTTTGAACCAACAGGTGCATTTGGATAAGTAAAGCCTATTTTTCTGCATTTTTGTAGTCCTGGTAATCTTTTATATTGGTAAAGTTGTTTATAGGACTATTTCTCAGTGTCTTTGTTTTTTTAATCAATAGTTTTTCAGTAATAACTTAATATTTAACATTTCACTCAATTTTAAACAACCCCCCCCCCCCCATGGGCTGCCCCCATAGTCTCCAAAATTTCTGTGGGAAACACTGGCGTGCGTAACAACGCTAATCAAGCTTAAGCTAGACGACCCGCCTCAAATACCCGTCCCGGGTAAATGTTATCCCAATTTTAGACGACCTGTTCCAAACCATCCCGCCCCATGAAAAATTCGTACTTGCATCTCTCTCTCTCTCTCTCTCATATATATATATATATATATATATATATATATATATATATATATATATATATATATCCCTGCACGCTTTGCATGCATTATGTCTGCCGCTGGCAGACATTTTACCATTTTGCACCCTGCTGTAAATTATTTGTACCCTGCTATTCTCCCAAACTTTGAAGCCCCTGTTATTATGTATTCTACATACAAGAGCATGTTAAACAAGACAGACCTGGGAAAACTCCATTGTCCTCCTTTGCGAGGAAATACTAAGCAACCACTTTGTGTTTACACTACCCTGAAGCACAATCTTGACAGAACAAAACCTCTTTGTGATACTGTCTATATGCGCCTACTGTTCTCCTATATCAAGACATATCGACCTGTTACTAACAGGCACTATTGGACGATGGATTAAAACCATTCTGCAAGCAAGTGATGTGGATACAACACAGTTTAAAGCTCACAGTAACAGATCTGCAGCCATTTCAAAAGCCAGTAAGAGGATTCCCACTGATGAAATACTGAAGCAGAGAGAATGGTCTCGGGACTCAACTTTTCACACATTTTATAACAAACCTGTGATTACTGAGAATATCTTTGCTGCAGCTATATTACAATGAGTGGATCTGGTTGGTTGATATGGTTATGTTACAATAATCTTTTCCTGGCTGAATAATATTGTTGGGACCACAATTATTGCTGTAAAACCTCATGTTGACAGGAAGTGGCATCACCAGGATTTGGTAGAATGAAAAAATTAGACAAGCCTTACCTGTCAGGTGAAGTTCAACTGTGATTCAACCGAGTCTTCAGTGACACACTCAGGGTGAATATGCCCTCCCTTGCAATTAGGTCTACTCCCCATTCCCTTGTTCTTTTCTTTTTTGCCTTGTTCTTTATAATCATACCCAGAATATTTAAAATATGAATATCCTCAGCAGCAGGTGTGCATCTCAGGTTAACCCTCAGTGCGTCACCTCAGACTTAGTAGAATCACAATCAAACTTCACCTTACAGGTAAGGCTTGTTTAATTTTTTAAAATTTATGACAAACTCACAACCCAGGAGTATCCACTGTTCCTGGATTCCGCTCTGTTTACCAGCTCTCCCTGATAGGGTCCGAAGTGTGCACCTATTGGAACAGTCTCCCCCTTATTAAACACTCCCAGGCCTGCATCAGGAATACTGGACTTCTGGATTTCTAACCCAGGAGGAAGAGTTTGTCTGGCTCGGTCAGGGGCTCCCATGGGAACAGGAGTATCTGGGATGAAGAGGGGCGGTCCATGAACCTCACATTTGCTGAAGAAGAAGGATTTGCAAACTTCACAGTCTGGAAGTAGAGAAAACACAATAGGAAGAAATGAGGCCCAAAAGCATGTGCAATGTGTGATTATATCTAAGACCATAACATTAGTACTGTATAAAGTTTATCCAAAGAAAGCTTGCCAGAAAGGTTCACTGAGCATGTGGTTGAGACGAGAGGTGTCCATCAGGACTGAGATCTTACAGGACACAACAAAGTACAGGAGTATGAATTTTTACTTACTAGTGGGAGTAAATAAGTGGTCAGATATGAAGCTTGCAGGGCAAAATAAAACAACGTTCAATAACATGAGTGTGGCACTACGTGATCTATTGACAGCATTCTTAGAACCTGCCTGGTCAGGGTCATGGTTGTTTTAAATTCAGCAACTTATTTGGTTATCTTTTAGAAAACAGAATCTACCAAATTCATGAGGAAATCACATGAAAGTACAAACAAATATAACTGTGCAAATAACTGCACTGCTGCTTCTTCTTTTGGCTGCCCCCGATTAGGGGTCGCCACAGCGGATATTTCATCTCCACTGCTCCCTGTCTTCAGCATCCTTCTCTAACACACCTGCCACTTTCATGTCCTCTCTCATCACATCCATGTATCTCCTCTTTGGCCTTCCTTGTTTTCGTTTGCCTGGCAGCTCCATCCTCAACATTCTCCTTCCCACATGCTCTGCATCTCTTCTCAGGATGTGCCCATACCATCTCAGTCTCATCTCTCTTGGCTTAATTCCCAAGCTCTCCACATGTGCTGTCCCTCTGATGTGCTCGTTCCTTATTCTGTCCAACCTTGTCACTCCCATCGCAAACCTTAACATCCTCAACTCCGCCACCTCCAACTTTGCCTCCTGTCTCTTCGTTAAGGGTATGGTCGCCAATCCATACATCACAGCTGGTCTCACTACTGTCTTATACATCTTACCCATCACAAATGACTCCCAAAATCCTTCTCCAACTGCTCCACCCTGCCTGCACTCTCTTTCTCACCTCACTATCGCAGACCCCATTTTCCTGCACAGTTGACCCCAGGTACTTGAATTCACCAACTTTCTTTACGTCTACTCCTTGCATCTTCACTACACTCTCATCCCCATTCTCACTGATGCACATGTATTCTGTTTTGCTACTGCTCACCTTCATTCCTCTTCATTCCAATGGATCAATCTCTCCAAACCCAACTCAACCTCTTTTTTACTTTCACCACATATCACAATATCATCCGCAAACATCATGTTCCATGGCGACTCTTGCCTCACTTCATCTGTCAAGCGATCCATCACTATGGCAAACAAAAAAGGACTCAAAGCAGATCCTTGATGGAGTCCCACCTTCACCTTGAACCATTCCGTCTTTCCAACCGCACACCTCACTGCTGTTTCACTGTTCTCTCTTGCACCACTCTAATATACTTCTCATTCACTCCACTCTCTCTCATACAATACCACTCCTCATCTCTCGGCACTCTATCGTATGCCTTCTCCAGGTCTACAAACACACAATGTAGCTTTCTCTGGCCTTCTCTGTACTTCTCCATGAACATTCTTAAAGCAAAAATTGCATCCAACGTGCTCTTCCTTCGCATAAGCCCATACTGCTGTTCACAGATTGCTACCTCTCTTCTCAATCTCACCTCCAATACCCTTTCCCATAGCTTCATGGTGTGGCTCATCAATTTTATCCCTCTGTAATTACTGCAGCTCTGTACATCTCCCTTATTCTTGTATATTGGGACTAGCACACTCTTTCTCCATTCATTTGGTATTTTCTCATTCTCTAGGATCTTATTAAACAATCTCGTTAGGAACTCCACAGCCGTCTCACCCAAACATCTCCAAGCCTCAATCGGGATACCATCTGGTCCGACTGCTTTCCCAGTCTTCATTCTTTTCATGGCTGCCCTCACCTCATCCTTACTAACTAACTCTGCTTCCTGATTTGCCGTCTCCAATGAATCTGACCTTTTCTCTCTTGAATTCTCCTCATTCCACCTTCTTAATACACTCTTTCTTTGTCAGCACATTTCCATTTACATCTTTCATCGCTCTTACCAGCTGTACATCCCTCGCTTTCCTGTTTCTCTGCCTAGCTAGTCTGTATAGGTCGTTCTCTCCTTCTTTGGTCTCCAGTCTTTCGTAGAACTCCTGGTATGCATCTGCTTTCACCTTCACTACCGCTTGTGCAAATAACTGCACACACACTGAAAAAAAAATCTCTCTCTCTCTCTCTCTCTCACTCAGGTCTCTATTTTAGCTTGCTGATGATGCTGGCATTTCTAGATCTAAACATTTTTCAAAAGGCACACATCTAGGATTCATATTTAATTCAAAATATATTCACACCTAGTGGCAATTTAAGCATAACCAATTTACTTATGAAGAAACCAGTGGACCCAGAGGAAACCTACACTAATGGGGAGAACTTGCAAAATTTCACACAGACAGCAACCCAAGCTTAGAATTGATTCCAGGACCCCGAAGCTGTGCCACTGTGATGCCCCAAAATCCATATTCAGATGTTTGGACACCTGTCCATCACACCAATATGTCCTAACTGAACATCCCATTCCAGGGGTATACTGAGGGACATACTCTCTGTCCCCTGTTAATCACAGCCAACTGGGGTCTTCTGCGAGCTCGTGCACGTGGGGAAGAGAATGCATAGCACTTTCTTCCAGGTGCGTTTTGCTATCCTGTGACACAGCCTGAGCTGCATTTGGAAAAGAGGAGGTTGATGGCTTCACATGTCTGCTTTCACTCACATGGTTAGAGATCTGGCTGGTGGGTGGATACTAGTAGGTGACCACATTGGAGAGAAAATGGGTGGAAGAAAAAAAAAACAAAAAAACAAAACAAAACTACAATCTTCTAATGTAGTGAAGACGCAAGGACACATTTATTTAACATTTATGGAAGGAGGGCGGCACGGTGGTGTAGTGGTTAGCGCTGCCGCCTCACAGCAAGAAGGTCCGGGTTCGAGTCCTGTGGCCGGCGAGGGCCTTTCTGTGCGGAGTTTGCATGTTCTCCCCGTGTCCGCGTGGGTTTCCTCCGGGTGCTCCGGTTTCCCCCACAGTCCAAAGACATGCAGGTTAGGTTAACTGGTGACTCTAAATTGACCGTAGGTGTGAATGTGAGTGTGAATGGTTGTCTGTGTCTATGTGTCAGCCCTGTGATGACCTGGCGACTTGTCCAGGGTGTACCCCGCCTTTCGCCCGTAGTCAGCTGGGATAGGCTCCAGCTTGCCTGTGACCCTGTAGAACAGGATAAAGCGGCTAGAGATAATGAGATGAGATTTATGGAAGGAGACTCAGGTATTAGTCAGTAAGTTTGCCAAGATGGGAGAGTCTTCAGGACAGAGGAGTTTGTGCTTTCTGGTTTCTCAATCACACAACCTGAATTTCTTTTGGTCTCTGAACAAAACACAGGAGTGGCTGGAGAGAATGACAGACATTCTCTAACATTAAATGTAACTAGAAATAAGCAATGTGTCATTTGTTAATAAATTAAAAATTGTACTCATAGGCAAATCACCATGGTACAAGGGGAACGATACATTTTGGGCCGTGCTGTTTTTTGAAAAATCACCTGGCATAGAGTTTTTTTATATAACAGCATGACCCATCATGTGCTATTCCACACTTTTTTGTTCAGGTTCACATCCTCGGTCTATAACGACTAATGTAATTTAAGGAAATGAAAAAAAAAATGTTGTTTCTCTCACTCCTTGCTACTATATTATACACTATCAATAAAAATATCAATTTCATTCAGTTACAATTTGTTGACTAAATAATCTTAGACTGAGGCTACAAAATGTACTATCAAATGAGGCTCCTAAATGTACTCTATTGCACTTTTAGTGCACTAGATAGTGTGTAGGGTAGAAGAAACAGTCAAGTGTTACTGAGGACCAGAGTTGGCTGATGCCTTACAGAGGTAGTCTTTCTTGTCAGGATCTTCCACTTTAATGGAGAGATCTTCAGGTGGGTTGTCAAGGTCGTCTCCATGGTTGAAGATGTTCAGCTCCAGTGTCTCCTCTTTCTTCACATAGACTTCTGACGATTTGCATATGTCTGATTTCATGTCCTCACACAGCTAAAGATCAAACAATAAGAATTATTCAGCAAAAAACATCAACACAGTTTATAAATCTATTTATAAGGTTTGTGTGGCAGCGAGGGCTTGATCGTGTATCAGCTATGGATGGTGAGGTATCAGGTAGAACCGGCAGGTAACGCGTGAGGAGTTGCACCTGTGTTTGATTACTAGCAATTTACTTTTGTATCTTGTGTTCTTTCACAGAGAAGTCAGTCATCAAAGAGAGAGAGAACTAAGCTACCCAGCACCATGTGTGTGCAAAGGTGAGAAAAATAACGTCACAAAAAAGTGATCTCTAAATTAACAATAAAGCACAACTTGAGTTGTCAAGCCTGTCTCCCAGTTCTTCATTCCCTGAGCTGCAAGACTACTACAGTTTGTTCAACTCTAAACATCGTTTTTTGTAATAAATTCATCATTAAGCTTTACCTGTGAGGGATCAGGAGCCCGAGACTTCCTGGAGGAGCGCTGTCTGTCTTCTGATGAACTCATAACAGCTTAAACAAAGATTAATAATAATAATAATAATAATAATAATAATTTTTACATTTCTATAAAAATTAGTGGAAACAAACAAGTGGTTTGTTTTATTGCTAAAAATTTCTCAAAGAAAGATACAAATAAACAGATTACAGCCGAACTAAAATACTGACCTAACTATAACGGAATTAATATTATTATTAGTTGTCGTAGTAGTAGCAATAACATCCATGCTATAACAGTAAGATGGCATGAGAAGTATTTAATGGTATTCTTTAACCATTTAAACAGCAATTTTTCAATGAAATTTTTTGAAACATTTGAAAACAATGTTTTTAGCTGCTCCGTTACATTACATTCCAGGCAGTCTACAGTTTATAAAAAAGTTATGATAATCATTCACATCAAGATCTTTAAAAATCTTTTTTTGACTGCATGCACTAGAACATTCAAAGAAAAATCATTCAATCAATATTTTAAATAGAAAAGTGTATTACGTTAATATTATTATCTTTCTTTTCATTACCGGTAAACACAAATAGATGGGAGAGCTCTCTAATATTTCCAGAAAGCAGCTGAACAATGTCAGTAGTGGCCATGACATTCAGATTAAATGGCTTTTACAGCTTTATATTTTAAGTGTCACTTAAAATAGAGAGCTCTAAGAAATTATAACTTACACCAAACATTATAACTAAGTGGAATTTACTTCCCACTTTCCTTACTAGATTTAAGTTTATTACTAGACAATACATGGTACCTCTTTTGTTCGCTCGCTTTTCTCTTTCCTGCTGGGCTCTCTTCTCCCTCTGACGGCGTTACTTCTGGGGGGTGTAAGCTCACCCACCGCTTTGCCTTCACCTGCCTCCACTTCTCTCTCTGCTCCTCTTTAGCAGCTCGAGTCAATCTAGGTTGCTCTGGCTGCTCTGCTTTTTTCGGGCTCTCATCACCTGCATCCGAAGCCTGCTTTGTTCTCTCTCAATGGCCTGCACACACACACAAAAGTTAGCTTTGTATGTGGCAACTTTTCAACACATTATGATGAATAACTCTGTTACATGAGAATGAAACTTGTACTAATTGCAATATTCAGGTATGCTTCGCTTCATTCACTTATACTGCCATACACATTCTTATTGACAAATATCAACAATAGATGCATTTGCAAAATATGTCTAATGCACACTTTGATTTAGGTTCTTGTAAAAAATGTACCTTCATTTCTTCAGAACAATTTTTTTGTAGACTTTTGATGCCTCTCTGCCTCTTTGGATGTATTCAGCCCATCTCTCAGGTTCATTTTGTTTCAGTCGGTCATTCCAATCGCGTGTTGCCTCAGTGGCAGTTTTCCTTTTTTTGGGTGGTGGGGGTGGAGTAAGGCTAGGAGTGTGTGTCTCTAAAAGACAAATCCTTAGCCTTGAACTCTGGCACGAAGCCATTGACCTGATTAAAAGTAAAACAGCTTAATGATTTTTATTAGAAAATTTTGGGGGGGGGGGGGGGGGGGGGGGGGATCATGTGATGGCGGTGAGCTGAGCAGACGCTTTTGCCAGAGCTCCGTGCCACCCGGTGCTAATTTTTTCATTATCCTGACAACAACCGGGCGCTATAAGCCATCTTTGTTATGAACATAACAGGCTAGGTCCTTGGAAAACTTTTGGCCACAGTCTTTTGACAAGATGGGAAGAACCAGAGGAAATAAAGACAAAAAAGACGTCCTGTCCAAGCCCGGCGACAACACACAAGATGGCGACCAGGCCGAATTTGTAACCGCAGATGGGCTTGACCCTGCCCTTGCTAAAGCCCTGAGTATAATGACTTCCAACATTATTCAAGTTAATAACTTAGTTATTAAAGAAAAAATTAGCCCTCTGGCTGAGACTAATCCACAAGCATGCTACGGAGCTCCAGGCCGCTAGCAAGCGGCTAGATGAAGCAGAGGCTAGGTTACTAGCAGTTGAAAACTCCGCCGCAGCACAAGAGCCAAGGATTGTGGAGCTGGAAAAGCAGGTTAGCGCCCTCACGGAGAGTTTGGACATGGCTGAAAACTATAGTAGGTGCCTAAACATTCGAGTTGTCGGCTTGGCGGAGGATACAGAGACTGGGCAGCCGGTGGAGTTTTTCGAGTCATGGCTACCCCGCGTCCTAAAGATGACCACGAAGGCCGGCCGCATAAAGCTGGAGAGAGCCCACCGCACCCTCGCACCGAAACCGGACCCGAACAGGAGGCCCAGGTCACTGCTGCTATGATTCCACGCGTTCAGAGACAAATAGAGGGTCATGGAAGCGGTGTGCCGGGTGAGCCAGGATGGTGACTTAATCTACAAAGGATCCAGGGTCTCTTTCTACAGCGATTTTTCCTCGACGGTGATGAAGAAACGCAAGGCATACGATGCGGTGAAACAGCAGCTGCGAGAGCGAGGGATGTCATATGCTATGCAGGGTTCTCCACGAGGGGTTTTAGAGGAGCGGGCCGCCCCCCTTTCTGTGATTCCCGCCCCCGTTTAATTTCTGCCGCCCCTTTACAAAAGGAAGCATGATATTGCCTATAAAACCGTGAGGATATAACCTGGCTGTCAGTGTTACTGTAGCTCTTGAAGTGTTTCCGCGGAGTGGTGGATCGGACTCGAGCCTGGCATGAACCGCTCTGACGCGCTATAATGACACCAATCTATCACCAGCCAATCAGGAGACTTAACCAAACATCCCCCGCCCACTCGTGTCCGCGTCTGAGACATTGAATTTCCACAGAAGGAGGGAAGAAGTTGACTGAGGCAAGACTGTGTGATAAATTAACAAATGAATAAGATAGGAATTTCAACATATAGGGCTTAAGTTTGTTACCATTAAATAAGCATTGCTTGTACAGTAACGTTATGTTGTTACAACGCTGACCCACTTTTAACGTGCCGAATACCGACTGTAGCCGCTAACAAATGCTAATTAGCTTGCTGTCAAGTTTTTCCTTTGTCGAGCTTTAAGCGTAAGGTCATGGATGTTACTACTGCTTGTTCCTGCCATAATATGATATGTGATATGTGCTGTTGTCTGTTCATAGCCACTTTTTTAATCTATGCGGTTAGCACTGTTTTGTTACTAGTATTGTATGTTTCTTTTTGCTGTTTAACCAAAGTGTAACTGCTGCCATCTTGACGAGATCACCATCGCAAGAGACTGTATCTCATTGTTAAAAACAGAAAAATGCAGGCATATTGTCCAAGGAGCATGCAAAGTGCAAAGACCTTAAATTGCTCTGTGTAAGTTAGAAAATGGCGCAACTTCCTCTGTAGCCGTCAGTGGACAAGCACAGACGTGTCTTGAGTTTTGAGCCAATCACAACAGGGCAGCACTGTGGCCTGAGGTAAAACATGATAGTTTAAGTTTGTTTAAATTACAAAAATGAGTACACCCAATGACTGTCTCATATACTCTTCATATACAATTTTCTTTATTTTTTTGTGCGGCATAAGTCTTAAATTTAACTTATGGTCTTAAAAAGGTCTTAAAAAGTCTTAAATTGAACTTGTTCAAGCCTGCAGAAACCCTGTTCTAAATGATTACTATTTGAGTATTTTATGCAAATGACATCTGTAAATTTATGCAAATTTGCTTCGAGGTCATCCGATTGACCCCCCTATATTTTCAATCCGTGGAGAACCCTGCTATGCT
Source organism: Neoarius graeffei (assembly GCF_027579695.1). Taxonomy (NCBI): domain Eukaryota; kingdom Metazoa; phylum Chordata; class Actinopteri; order Siluriformes; family Ariidae; genus Neoarius; species Neoarius graeffei. The sequence continues at coordinate 14,005,548 of NC_083579.1, read as the reverse complement.
GTTCCCGGCTACTCTACAGGTGATACACGGAGGCTCCAAAAAGAGGTTTTCCACCCCGGAGGAGGTTCGCGGTTTCATTGACTCTGCCTGGATGATAACTTTGCAGAGCACAGAGCTCCATTTGTCTGGTTTGGGACACTTTTTCTGTAACAGACGTAGTTTTCCCACTCAGGCTGGTACGTCATGCTCCGTGTTCTAGACGCTGCCAAATCTTGAACACTCTTAACATTTTGAACATGGGTCAATGACGGATAAGGATTTTCAACTTGCAAATTTTAAAATATAAAAAATATTAACTTCTATTGAGAATGTTCAAATATTTACAATGTCAGGTATGCATAAATCTATTTTTGATATTCATATTGGGCATTTTTAGTGTTTTATGTACACGAATTGGCTACAACCTTAAAAAATGTCATGTGGTGCGACCGAGAATAACCTTAAAATTGTTTTATTTTCCAAAACATGGTTTGGATATTAATCTAAGTTCTGAGTAGTATGATGTGTATAGAAACAACCCATTGACATTTATTTTGACTTTAAATGCATATTGTTATTTTCTTTTGATGTCCAATATGGCAGTCACCTGCTTGCGTCTAATTAAAACAAGACTTTTCCTTATAAAATGTGCAAAATGAAGAAAAAATACCTGAAGAGCAACATCCACCCAAGTAAACTTTGTCAGTTATTAAAATTCCAGCCATAGAAGTGAAATGCCATATTCTTATTTTGAGAAAATTACTGCTATTTTTGGTCGTGCCATATGATGCATGGTCGCACCAAATGACAGGAAATCCTCATATTGGCAAAACAAATAGCAATAAATTAGTAACAGATAAAGTGCAGGCAACATGTATGATTAAATCAAATTTTATTGCCTTTTAACACTCAGTGAAAATGAAAATTTAATCTTTTTTTCCATTTCATGTCTACTTCTTTTCACAACATTGTCATTTCAGTTTTCACTTTTTCTCATTCACAACAGTGCACAACAAGTCTACAACATGTGCAAAGTTGTCGTCTCCATTAGTTGATGTCACCCGCTCCCATTGTTCCCAGGATGTAGTCTTACAGTTGTCTGTCTCCGGGAAGACGATTTCATCAAAGCAGCATTCGGGACACACACGATCCATACATGCTTTGTTTTTGGGGTCACACACAATCATTCCCACTAACTCCGAGGCACTGGTTGTCTTCAGCAGCCCTGTCTTCGCTAGTTTGTTCGCCAACAGTCGGATGTTCTCATGTTCTGAACATGCACGTGTATCTCGGTCCCGTAACTTTGGCTCTGTAATGTAAAAGGGCCTGTGTCGGGTAAACTGCCTGTAAGACATGCACAGGTGCTGTTCTACCTCTGTTTGATACTGTGTGTGGAGCTCTTTGAGAGGCTTTATCAGGACACTTCTTTGTACTCTTTGTTTATTTTTCATGATTGTGTCTTTTTTTCCCCAGGTAGAAGGCAACTGTTTTCATCTCTCAACAAAAACTGTATAACAGCTTGCTTTCTCTCAGCTGACAGTCTCTTCTGACCCTTTTGTTTGACCTTTCCACTTCTCACTTTCCTTTGCATTTCCATCACTCATCTCACGCTTTCTACTTTTATTTTTCATTTTTTGCATTTCCATCAGCTTTTTCCTGAGATGCAAGACTTACTTTTTAAGCATTATCTTCTCCCGCTGCAATTTTTTGCAAAGTCTCTGGCCTGACTTATCCCTTCTCTCATCTCTCACTGGTGTGGACACCACTGGTGGACTAAAATCGTCATTCAATATTGGGTCCACTAGATTCACATTTCCGGATGGGTCGGGATCTACAGCTACATTAAGGAGAGCTGGTGGAATGCTCTCCATAGATGGCGGGGTGAGGTCTAATACTGCTGGGTCAGAGTTGACCTGCTCCCTATGGCGGGCAGTCTTTATTTTGCTGGACAGTGGCATCTGATTGAAAAAAAACATTAAAAACAGTTAAAATATATAAATATATATAAAATAGGAAATATATATGTTATCGCAGTGACAAGATCTCACTTTTTATGTTTTTTCTAATTATACTATGAAATATGAATTATAACTCGTTGTTCCTGAAATACACAAAAAATACTCAAAAATGGGAAAAACATATTTTACAATCAATCCTTTGTTTGTATTAATCATGAAAATAACTTTTGAAGCACAATAAATTTAACTCTTCAATGTCTCATCTCATCTCATTATCTCTAGCCGCTTTATCCTTCTACAGGGTCGCAGGCAAGCTGGAGCCTATCCCAGCTGACTACGGGCGAAAGGCGGGGTACACCCTGGACAAGTCGCCAGGTCATCACAGGGCTGACACATAGACAAAGACAACCATTCACACTCACATTCACACGTACGGTCAATTTAGAGTCACCAGTTAACCTAACCTGCATGTCTTTGGACTGTGGGGGAAACCGGAGCACCCGGAGGAAACCCACGCGGACACGGGGAGAACATGCAAACTCCACACAGAAAGGCCCTCGCCGGCCCCGGGGCTCGAACCCAGGACCTTCTTGCTGTGAGGCGACAGCGCTAACCACTACACCACCGTGCCGCCCTACTCTTCAATGTATACAAGTAATTGAAAGTATCCTGCAATGGTCGCACCACATGATATTGGTCGCACCAAATGATGTTTTCTAGATTCAGTGAAAATTTACAGACCTAGCATTAGCCACTGTAAAGAAACTAGCTGGTTTCTGACAGAAGGTCACCTTGAACTATATTATCAAAATATACATTTGTAAATAAAACTTTATTATAGTTTTCTTTTTGGGGTCATACCGCATGACATCCAAATATGGCAACAGCATCACAGCACTTAAAATCATTACTTTTAGAAATGTATGAAAGAGGGTTACAGACCTGCCTGTTGATTCCATGTGTCCTTTGCCTATTGATGAATGATGCAACTTCATGTCTTTCACTTGGATTTAAAATAAAAGTCCCAAAATGGTCATTTCTTGATGGTCGCACCACATGATATTTGGAAAAATAGACAGGCTCGGACATTATTTGTTTGTATATTATGGGGGAAATATATATTCAAGAAAGCTGAAATTTCATGTTGGACTACAAAACACTTCAGAAAATATGCCAAAAAAGAAAGACAATAAATTTGATTAGATTTAGAGTAATTTTTAAAAAGTTTAAAAATCAGCAGTTAAGGTCGGACAGTCGCACCACATGGCTTTTTAACACTTTGAGGACAAAAAAATTGCATGCTAACTAATTATTTCTGAAAAAAGATTTAGTTCCATGGAGGTCACATGTACTACATATATGTGGTAAATTATTATGAAATTTAAACACTTTTTAACTGAAGAAATTGCAGTTGGACAGAAAATATAGGCGTCATGTCATTGACCCATATATCGAACATTTCCTAACTGAGTGGCGTGGCTGCTCGTAACGTGAATATTTTGTTTCCACCTGATTTCGTTCACTCCCATAGGGAGGACTTTTTGCGCTTTCTTGGCACGCTATTCATCATATGCAGTCAGTTCGCTCATGGTGAGTTTGAAAGGTGCTTGTATGGTGGACAGTCCCTGTTTATTTGGGGAAAGACCCTCAGTTTGTTTTTCTCTGTTGTACATTTGTTATGCTTGTTTAGTGTAGTTCATGTGTTTAGCTGAAGACATGACTTATGTACAAGATTTATGTGGGGTATCAGTGTGGCATTTTCCATTCCTGTTAAATGTAACTGTCCTATGTATCTGATAATGTGGGTCATGGGATGCATATATAGGGTGAGTGTAGGTGTAAACGGCTCTGACTTTTTTATCCTGCCCTTATGGCAAACAGTATCTTATGGCCATGTCCGATTTATATAATATTAATATCTGTTTTTGGAACATCCATGGCCTCCAAAAACCTGCCAAGAGGACGGCAGTATTATCATTTTTGAATAAGGAAGATGTTTCTATTGTGTTCCTCAAGGAGACTCACCTGGAGGACAAGGATAATACTAAATTGCAAAGGAGTTGGGTGGGGCAGCTCTTTGCTACTTCATGTTCTTCTTTCAGTAGGGGCATAGCCATTTTGATTCGTAAAAAGCTAGCATTTAGGTCTCTTGATTGTGTTAAAGACAGCCAGGGCCGGTATAGAATTGTTAAAGGAATACTAACAGGAAAAGAAGTAACATTTCTGAATCTATATTGTCCCCCAGCCTAGTCCCCTGATTTTCTCTCCAAGGCTTTTGCAGTTTTTATGGATCGGGCCTCAGGGGACTCTTTTGTGGGGGGAGATTTCAATTGTCACCTTAATCCCTCTCTTGACAAACTTCCATTTGACATTTCTTCCCCCTCTAAACAAGCGAGGGTGCTCACTAATATAGGTCACGATATTGAATATTCTGATGTGTGGAGGCAGCTTCACCCTACTGATTCAGAGTTCACTTTTTTCGGCCCCATTTCAAAGCTATACCAGAATTGATTACATTTTCATCCCCTCCTCAAAAATGTCTCTTGCTTTATCATGTTCTATAGGCAACATTGTGTGATCAGACCATGCCCCCCTTTATTTGGTATAGACCCTTTTCAGTCACGTGACCTTCGTAAACGCGACCGCCATTTTGGACATGTAGTGGACTTCGGCTCGAATCGGTTTGAATGCGAGGAAGGCGACAAACATAAAAGAAAAAGGAGCGAGATGCAGAAAACTGTATTTACTAGTTTACTGTAATTATGATCTGGCAGCTATTTACACTGGATCCAGTGTAGATAGCTGCCGGAGCCAACGTCCGAGCTTGCCGGCCGCGAGCTAGGGCGCTCCGGCCGGCCGCGAGCTAGGGCGCTCCGGAACCTCAGACGTTGGCTCTGGCAGCTATTTACACTGGATCCGGTGTAAATAGCTGCCAGATCATAATTACAGTAAACTAGAATGGAATGTTAACAGCAATGTAATGCCTTTTCTGGCTAATTTTATTTGTCTTACCTCCAACAAAGGGGTCACTACACAAGCGTTGGTATGCCGCTATCCATCTTCTCCGTCGGTCAGCATCTACCGGGATCCAATAAAATGATAACCCTTGCCTTGTTTGTTGATGGTTACTACATCCAGGTGCACAACAATATAGTGGCATGATGGAAGTCTTGCTGAAAATAAACACTTTCTTTGCTGCCGTTCCTCAATGTTGGTTGTGGTAAACTACTGGTAGTACATGTCCAAAATGGCAGCCGCGTTTGTCATGACGTCACGTGAAAAGGGTCCATACTCTCTCGCTGAGGACAGGAGATTTCAGCCTTATTTCCTCAAAGATAAGTTTATCTCCTACTTTACTTCAGAATTTAAGATTTTTTTATTCTATCAACTCAGCATCCACAGATAATCCCTCTGTCCTCTGGGAGACGTGTAAAATATACTCTCGTGGACTGATTAGGTCTTTTGTTGCATCCAAAAGACGTGCGAAGAACGAACAGCGTAAACTTCTCGAATCTCGACTAGCTGAATTGGAGAAAAATCATATATCTAGTCCAAGTCCTGATTTGCTTAAGGAACTGTTATCCGCACGTGCTGCATTAAATATTTTTCTGATTCAGGACTCTGAACAGTCCCTTAAATTTGCCAGGCAGAAATTATATGAGTTTAGGGACAAACCTGGAAGATATCTTGCTAAGCTTGTCAAAAAGAGAGCAGATTCTCAAAATATAGTCTCCATTACTGACTCTAATGGTGTAAGATCGTTCAATATTAGAACCATTAATAAACACTTTGCATTGTTTTATTCCAAGCTATATAGTTCTGAGCAGCCTGACGGTGCCCTGACCCTTATGCGTCAGTTTTTTTGCAGACTTAAGACTCCCCAAAGCTACGGATGATCAAAAATTACAACTAAATGCCCCAATTACTAGAGAGGAAATGCTACTTGCTTTGAAATCTATGCCGTCCGGTAAGGCCCCAGGGCCAGATGGATACGGATGAGAGTTTTATAAGGAGTTTAGTGGTATTCTTATAGACTCTCTGCTGTCTATGCTCAATCGCTCATTTGAAAATGGGATCCGACCTCAATCCCTTAGGGAGGCCAACATTTCTCTTACCCTTAAAAAAGGAAAATGCCCGGATAGCTGTGCCTCATGCAGGCCGATAGCCCTACTTAACTCTGACCAAAAACTGCTCTCCAAAATTTTGGCCTTAATTACGCCTATAGAGGATTCTGCCTCATATTGTCAGGGAGGACCAAACTGGTTTTGTCAAGGGCCGGAACTCCTGTAATATGAGGAGGCTCTTTAACATCATCCAACTAACCCAGAGTTGCAAGGACCTGGCCCTTGTGCTGTCTTTCGACGCTGAGAAGGCATTCGACCGGGTCGAGTGGTCGTATTTGTTCTACACTCTGGAGGAATTTGGCCTAGGCGATAATTTTGTGAATTGGATTAGGGTTCTGTATAATTCTCCGACGGCGGCGGTTCTGACGGCGGGAATAGACAGGGCGACCCCCTCAGCCCCCTGCTCTTTGATATTGCTATTGAGCCACTGGCCCAAGCAGTAAGGCAAAACACTTTAATTTCTGGTATTTTCATTGGTGAAAAGGAACACAAAGTTACTTTATAAGCGGATGACATTTTGATACATTTATCACAACCCCAAACTTCTGTTCCCCACCTGATTAAGGTCATTTCGTCATTCAGCGTCTTTTCTGGATATAAAATTAATTTTACAAAATCCGAGGCTATGCCCCTAGGGTCATTAACGTGTTCCAGATATGGCTGAGCCCTTCCCGTTCCGCTGGTCTCCCACCGGTTTCGTTTACTTAGGAGTGCATGTAACACCCACTTTTGGTCAGATGTTTAAGTCCAACTCTCCCCCAAGAGGTGGCCAAGTTGCAGAAGGAAATTTCCAATGTGTTCTCGCCCCTTCACAGCCACACCCACCTCATAGAACACCACACTGAGACGCCCCCGAGGTTGGTGGTGCGTAGCCGCCCTTACCGCTTGCCCAAACAATAAATGTAAAAAAAAAAAAGTTGGTTCGGGATGAAATCAAGGCCATGCTTGAAATGGGCATAATCGAGGAGTCCCACAGTGACTGGAGCAGCCCGGTGGTCCTGTTTCCCAAGACCGACAGGTCGGTCTGGTTCTGTGTGGACTATAGAAGAGTCAGTGTGGTAGTCTAAATTTGATGCATATCCAATGCCTTGCATTGATGAGTTGCTCGATTGGTTAGGCGCTGCTCGCTTTTATTTAACACTGGATCTAACGAAGGGATATTGGCAGATCCTCTTGACTCCTCTGTCCCGGGAGAAAACTGCCTTTTCCACACCATTTGGGTTCCACAAATTTGTCACGCTTCCTTTTGGGTTATTTGGGACTCCCGCTACGTTCCACTGGCTCATGTACAAGATCCCCTGCCCTCACGCCACCTATGCAGCAGCGTACATTGCCGACATCATTATTTATAGCAATGATCGGCCGTAGCACCTGCAACACCTCAGGGCCATCTTAGAGGCACTGAGGCATGCGGGTCTCACAGCTAACCCGAAAAAGTGTGCAGTTGGGCGGGTGGAAGTACGGTATCTGGGTTTCCACCTAGGTCATGGGCAGGTGCATCCCCAAATTAACAAGACTGCAGCGATTGCGGCCTTCCTGAGGCCCAAGAACAAAAAGGAGGCGAGACAGTTCCTGGGGCTGGCTGGCTATTATCGTAGGTTCATACCTAATTATTCAGATGTCACCAGCCCACTAACTGATCTCACTAGAAAGGGAGCACCAGATCAAAACAAAAAACACACACACACAAAAAAAAACTGCACTGAATACACAACCTCCCTGGCAGAGGTAATAACAATGCTGTCCAAACTTTCCTACTCCACATGAACTAAGCTATTGCGTTATCAGTTATGACACGATTAGGATGACACTCTGTGAACAATCTACACAACTTGGAGGTGTAACTTGTTTTGTAAACAGAAGACAGCATGGCAGATGAAGAATAGCAGCAAGAAGACCAATATCCTGAAAGAAGCATCAAAGCGGTGGAGATACAAATCGCTTCTGGTCATAACTTGAAGAATAAAACCACAGCGAAAACAGGATGCAGAGATTTGTGAGTTGGGCTTTTAGCCTTGAGTTAAAGTAACAGGTTTTGTTGCTGCCAGAGCTAACTGTTAGACAGAATTCTCTCTCTCTCTCTCCACGGATCAGAGGCTTAGAGCTCAATACCATACGATTCTTTCAGTAACAAGATCTCCCGGCTCAGGAAACCATGCGTAAAATAGCAGGCCTAGAAATTCATCTATTTTTTCACCAGCCAGCCAGACTAGTTACCTTTCAAAGTAACTAGCCAAACAGAAAAATCAACCAGGGCTCGAAATTAACTTTTTTTCTTTGTGTCCCCCAGTGGTCCCGAATTCTGTGTTGTATTGTCCCGAATGGAAGCAATAGTGTCCCCATTTTTTTCCTCTCTGAAATAACCAGTGGTTAATATTATCATATGAAGTTACTATTATATTTGTAACTATGCGATTTTGAACCCTTTATATCATTTTTACAATAAGTCACAAGCGACACATGTCCTATACATCATCTACTTCAAAATTACAGTTATTGCATTTTCAGTTTATTAAACTTTGGCGATCTCACTGTATGAATAGATACCCGTTTATTTAAAGGGGCCAACTAGCTCATTCAGAAAATGTTTCAACTCCCTACATCTGCAGTACACTTTAGTTGAAAATAAGACCCCTTTTATGTTCATTTCATCTACTTATACCTTGAATATCTGTTGGCACTTATAAGGCCAACTTATAATTTTCACCATTACCGTTATCCATTTTATGAACTTTCCGTTATCCATTTTATGAACTTTCCGTTATCCATTTTATCCGTTATCCAGCCACATCATTCCTGTTGTATTTTATAACGTGTCTAACAGTGTTCATTCAGTTCATTCAGTTGCTAGCGTTGCCTGCAGACCAGGCGATGACACTTTGGATCCTGAAGGTCCCGGAGACGTTATGTCTGGGCTTTCAGTTTCTTCCCCGCGGTCGGTCCGCTTCAACCACTTCAGCATTTTTGTTCTGGCAAGAGTCGGCGCAGCGTGTGCGGTAGCAATTCCATTCTAAGTCCATATAATGCGGACTCCGGCCGAAGATTCTAGAACAGAATGCGCTGCTGTGTAGCCTACGGATGCAGGTGCATTGAAAGTGTAGCTACTATGTATTTTTCGCTGTTAACGTTTTAAAATTAAAATTGACAAATTAGGTGAATGTCTACGTATGGTTTACGGCTTTGTAAATAATATTAATGTAGAACTTTTTTTCTAGATCTATTTTTTTCCATTGTCCCAGGATTGTCCCAGATATAATAATTTTGTGTCCCGATGACATTTTTTATGGTCCCCGGGACGTCGGGACACCGTTAGTTTCGAGCGCTGAAATCAACTAGCCAAAATTTGTTCATGTATGAATTTTACTTCTGTCAAAAATAACGCAAGAGAGTAGTTACCATTGTTCAGGACTAATGTGCATTTATTTCAAGGCCCGAGTATTTTGATACAGTTTTTTTTTTTTTTTTAAGGATTTTTTTTGGGCTTTTTCCACCTTTATTGGATAGGACAGTGCAGAGACAGGAAATGAGCAGGAGAGAGACGGGGAGGGATCAGGAAAGGACCTTGGGTCGGAATCGAACCCGGGTCCCCGGATTTATGGTACAGCGCCTTATCCACCTGAGCCATGACGCCGACGAGGCAAAAAGAGCAGTAGAGAAGGTGAAAGCAGATGCATACCAGGAGTTGTACAAAAGACTGGAGACCAAAGAAGGAGAGAAAGACCTGTACAGACTAGCTAGGCAGAGAAACAGGGAAGCGAGGGATGGACAGTAGGTAAGAGTGATGAAAGACGTAAATGGAAATGTGCTGAGAAACAAAGCGAGTGTATTAAGAAGGTGGAAAGAGTACTTTGAGGATTTATTAAAAACGAGGAGAATTCAAGAGAGAAAAAGGTCAGATTCAATGAAGACAGCCAATCAGGACACAGAGTTGGTTAGTAAGGATAAGGTGAGGGCAGCCATGAAAAGAACGAAGACTGGGAAAGCAGTCAGACCAGATGGTATCCCGATTGAGGCTTGGAGATGTTTGGGTGAGACGGCTGTGGATTTCCTAAGGAGATTGTTAAATAAGATCCTAGAGAATGAGAAAATGTCAAATGAATGGAGAAAGATTGTGCTAGTCCCAATATACAAGAATAAGGGAGATGTACAGAGCTGCAGTAATTACAGAGGGATAAAACTGATGAGCCACACCATGAAGCTATGGGAAAGGATATTGGAGGCGAGATTGAGAAGAGAGGTAGCAATCTGTGAACAGCAGTACGGGTTTATGCCAAGGAAGAGCACGTTGGATGCAATTTTTGCTTTAAGAATGTTCATGGAGAAGTACAGAGAAGGCCAGAGAAAGCTAAATTGTGTGTTTGCAGACCTGGAGAAGGCATACAATAGAGTGCCGAGAGAGGAGTTATGGTATTGTATGAGAAAGAGTGGAATGAATGAGAAGTATATTAGAGTGGTGCAAGACATGTATGAGAACAGTGAAACAGCAGTGAGGTGTGCAGATGGAAAGACTGAATGGTTCAAGGTGAAGGTGGGACTCCATCAAGGATCTGCTTTGAATCCTTTTTTGTTTGCCATAGTGATGGATAGCTTGACGGACAAAGTGAGGCAAGAGTCACCATGGAACATGATGTTTGCAGACGATATTGTGATATGTGGTGAAAGTAGAAAGGAGGTCGAGTTGGGTTTGGAGAGATGGAGATATGCATTGGAACGAAGAGGAATGAAGGTGAGCAGTAGCAAAACAGAATACATGTGCATCAGTGAGAATGGGGATGAGAGCGTAGTGAAGATGCAAGCAGTAGACAAAGAAAAGAAAAAAGTTGGTGAATTCAAGTACCTGGGGTCAACTGTGCAGGAAAATGGGGTCTGCGATAGTGAGGTGAGAAAGAGAGTGCAGGCAGGGTGGAGCAGTTGGAGAAGGATTTTGGGAGTCATTTGCGATAGGAAAGTTCCAGCAAAAGGTAAGATGTATAAGACAGTAGTGAGAACAGCTGTGATGTATGGATTGGCGACCATACCCTTAACGAAGAGACAGGAGGCAAAGTTGGAGGTGGTGTAGTTGAGGATGTTAAGGTTTGCGATGGGAGTGACAAGGTTGGACAGGATAAGGAACGAGCACATCAGAGGGACAGCACATGTGGAGAGCTTGGGAATTAAGCTAATGCCGCTTTTCCACTACAAACGCGGCTGAGCCGTGCCGTGCCGAGTCGAGCTGAGTGGGGCTGTTGGAGTTGCATTTCGACTACAACCGCGCTGAACCGTGCTGGCTGGAAGTGGGTGGACACATTGGGTAGAGTTAGCGAAAGTGGGTGGACGTCACGTGATGTCGTTAAGCAGCGCAAACAGTGACATCAGTGACAGTGGCAGAACAAGTCAGAGCCGGGCCGGGGGCGGGGCAAATGACCGGGCCCTTTATTAAAGCTTATCATAACATCATTTTAGGCTACAAAATGTCCGCAACTGCGGTGTTTACCAATTTCAACACTACCGGGTGCAACTATGTTATTTAGTACATCAAGTCCTTCAAACGAACATGTAACTCAGAAACAAAAAACATTAGGATACTGTACATGGCTCATAATAAAACATCAATAGCCTATACTGCGCACATTATTTGAAGGGCATACGAATGAGCGCTCAGAGGTTGCAACGGTGACAGGAAGAGTCAGAAATAAAAGGAGGGCGGTGCAAACCTCACTGAATGCACTGTGTTTACCAATTTCAACACTACGGGGTGCAACTATGTTATTTTGTACATTAAGTCCTTCAAACGAACATGTAACTCAGAAACAAAAAAACATTAGGCGACATACTGTACATGGCTCATAATAAAACATCAATAGCCTACTGCGCGCATTATTTGAAGGGCATACGACGAGCCTTGCACTCCGCGAACTCGTCCACGATGCTCTGTATGTCACTGATTCAGTGATCTTTTAAGCGGTAGTCTCACGACCCGAATAGTAAACAATAAACATGGAGGACATGGAGTCGTTAGTGTTGCTGGTCTTGGTTCTGTGGCTTGTTGTCACCGACAACGCGAACAGATACTGGCAAGAGCGTACAGATGAGGCGAGGTGCATAAGGCTTCAGAAATTCTCATAATTCGTAATTATTCTCCTTCCGGGTTTGCGGTGTTTACAGATCCCAGCGCGCTCGTGGGGCGTGTGGGCATGTGAGGACACGCCTCCTCACCAATCAGTGCACAGGGGAGTGTCTGCTCACGCCCCCAACCTCACTCGGCACGGCTTGGCTCGCTTCAGCCCCACTCCAAAACCGTGCGAGTTTTAGGGGCTAAGCAGGGCTGAAACGAGCTGAGTCGTGCTGGTTTTTGGTAGTCGAAACGCGAGCCGTGTCGGGCTGAAGTGAGCTGAAGCGAGCTGAAGTGAGCTGAAAAAGGGTAGTGGAAAAGGGCCATAAGAGAGATGAGACTGAGATAGTATAGGCACATCCTGAGAAGAGATGCAGAGCATGTGGGAAGGAGAATGTTGAGGATGGAGCTACCAGGCAAACGAAAACGAGGAAGGCCAAAGAGGAGATACATGGATGTGGTGAGAGAGGACATGAAAGTGGCAGGTGTGTTAGAGAAGGATGCAGAAGACAGGCAGCAATGGATGTGGTGTTAATGCATTTGTGGAACACAGGATGTTACGCTCCCCCTGGTGGTCAGGCGGGGGAATTGTTTACAAGGCACTTAAAGTCCAGCTTCATGCATGCATTCAAGACATGTCTCTCCGTATCTATCATTCTCCATTAGAAGTAACTAACACTACATGGTGTCAGAAGGCTTCAGTTTCTCACTTCGAGTAAATACGAGAGTTACTTTGGCCGAGATAACTGAAGAGGACTCACTTACTTTTTAGTCAGTTTTAACGTTTTCAGTTTAGCTAGCTAACATAGCTAACGTGACTGCTGACTAGCTAAGGGACGTTTGAGAGCAAGTCTACAAAGATGGAGCGATTCCAGATTCCACCACCACCGAAGTTTGACTTCACGAGACCAGAAGAGTGGCCGAAATGGATTAAGAGGTTCGAGAGATTCCGGATTACGTCGGGACTAGAGCTCCAGGGAGAAGAAAACCAGGTGAACACCTTAATCTATACCATGGGGGTTGAGGTGGAAGATATCGTAACTTCACTTCACATGACCGAAATAGAAGCAAGCCAGTACAACACGGTCAAGAACAAGCTCGACGCACATTTTGTAGTGAGGAGAAATGTTATTTTTAAACGGGCCAAATTCAACCAGAGACAGCAGGAACAAGGTGAGACTGTGGACAGTTTTATCACTTCACTCCACTGCCTTTCAGAGCACTGTGGTTATGGGCACCTCCATGATGAAATGGTCCGAGACAGACTGGTTGTAGGCTTACAGGATAAAAAGCTGTCGGAACAGGTCCAACTAGACTCCGAGCTGATGCTGGAGAAAGCGGTGACGCACGCACGCACGCACGCACGCGCGTCAGAGCGAACAAGTGAAAAGCCAACAGGACTTGTTGAAGAGCAACTTCAAGTCAGCGACCACAGACGTGGACAGCATTCAAACAAAACTCCAGCCCGTCATAGGCAAAGGAAGACAGCAGAAATTACAGGCAAGAACAAATGACAAAGGCAGTTATCACACACAGATAGGTAGCCAGAGACGATGCACTCCAGCACACAGTAAAAACCAGTGCCCAGCTAGAGACGTAGCATGTAATCTGTGCCAGAAAAAAGGTCATTACGCAAAAGTGTGCAGATCGGGGGCCCTCAATGAAGTGAGCACAACAAGATCAGACGAGGAGGAGATTGCTTTCTTCGGCACTATCAGTTCAGATGGCGAGCCCTGGCTAATCAAACTTAATGTGAATGAGGATACAGCTGTTTTCAAAATAGACACAGGGGCTGATGCAAATGTGCTATCTGAAGAAATATTCCAAAAGGGGCAATTTCCACGGCTAGAGAGTACAAAGAAAGTGCGGCAGGGGCCAGGCCAAACACCCATCACTGTGAGGGGAAAGTTCACTGCTACCATAAGGACAGACAATAAAAGCACCACACAGGAAGTGTATGTAATCCCAGGGCTGAAGTGTAGCCTGTTGGGACATCCAGCCATCCAAGCACTTGGCCTAGTGGCTAGAGTAGATACAGTGGCACTGGACTCCACAGAGAGAGTCAAGGAGCAGTTACCCAAGCTATTTAAAGGGCTAGGCAAGATGGAGGGAGAATATAAGAGCATTGAGCAGACACCGAGCCATTCTCCATATCGACCCCACGACGAATCCCGCTGCCACTCATGTCTCAAGTGAAGAAAGAGCTCTCACGCATGGAGGAGATAGGGGTGATCTCAAGAGTGGAACAACCCACAGACTGGTGCGCCGGAATGATCACTGTGCCAAAACCAGGCAAAAATGAGGTGCGCATTTCCGTTGATCTAACAAAATTGAACAAATCAGTCAAGCGGGAGCGACATATGCTCCCCTCGGTTGAGCACACACTTGGACAGCTAGAGGGTGCTAAAGTGTTTTCTAAAATAGATGCAAACTCAGGCTTCTGGCAAATACCCCTTGCCAAGGAATCTGCCCTCCTCACAACATTCCTCACTCCCTTTGGGAGGTTTTGCTTTAATCACCTCTGCTTCGGTATATCTTCTGCGCCCGAGCACTACCAGAAGAGAATGTCCAGGATACTGGAGGGGCTAGACGGCGTCTTGTGCCAGATGGATGATGATGTGCTTGTCTATGGAGACACACAGGCCCAGCACGACACGCGACTGTTTGCGGTGCTGGAGAGACTGCAGGAGGCAGGTGTCATGCTGAGGAATGAGAAATGTGCATTCTCAAAAAGACATGTCAAATTTCTTGGATAGATTATCGATGCAGCCGGTGTGCGGGCAGATCCTGACAAAGCGAGAGCAGTGACGGACATGGAAGAGCCAGAGGATGTGAGTGGAGTGAGACGGTTCATCGGAATGGTGAGCCACTTAGGAAAGTACTTACCAAATCTGGCCGAAAAGACACAGCCACTCAGAGATCTGTTGAAGAAGCAAAACACATTTCAGTGGGGACATCAACAACAAAGAGCATTTAACAACAAAGAGGAGCTGAGCTCACTACCAGGGCTAGCGCTCTACAACTCAAAAGCAGAGACAGTCGTCTCAGCCGATGCATCATCATTTGGACTGGGAGCGGTGCTACTGCAGAGACAGGAGGAAGGCCACCTCAAGCCAATGGCGTACAGCTCCAGGGCACTCACAGACACCGAAAAAAGGCATGCCCAGCTTGAGAAAGAGGCTTTAGCAATCACATGGGCGTGCAAGCGGTTCTCAGACTTCCTGGTGGGCATCAGGTTTCATGTGGAAACGGACAATAAGCCTCTGGTCCCACTACGAGGCTCCAAGAGCCTGGATGAGCTCCCGCCACGCATTCAGAGACTCAAAATGAGACTGATGGCTTTCTGCTACTCCATCTCTCATGTGGCTGGCAAGAAATTGGCCACAGCAGATGTGCTGTCAAGGGCGCCCTTGAGAGAGAGTGGGCAGCCGGAGCAGGAAATAAACCTGTACGTCAACATGGTCATGTCAACCCTCCCAGCTACGGAGAAGAGGCTACAAGAAATACGGAAATGCCAAGAAGGTGATGAAATACTGAGCCAAGTGAAAAGGTACTGTAATGAGGGCTGGCCAGACAGATCCAAAATAGACACGGCTTACCTACCATATGCACAGGCTGAAGAAGAACTAACAGTGGAGGATGGCCTACTACTAAAAGGGTGTAGGTTAGTTATTCCCAAGGCACTACAAACAGATATACTCTAGAAACTGCATGCAGGACACCAGGGCATAGCGAAGTGTCGGGAAAGAGCCAAACAATCTGTGTGGTGGCTGGGGCTGAGTACACAGCTTCAGAAGGTCGTCGAGGGCTGTGACACGTGTGCTAAGGAAAGAGACAACCCCAGAGAGCCACTGCTCACTTCAGAGTTCTCTGATAGACCATGGGCAAAGGTGGATGCCGACTTGTTTCAGTGGGACGATAATCAGTACTTATTGGTGGTTGATTACTTTTCTCGTTTCATTGAAGTAGCGAAACTCACATCAACCACCTCATTAGCAGTAGCAGAACATTGCAAGTCTATTTTTGCCAGGCACGGCATACCATCTGAGGTCATGACAGACAATGGACCCCAGTTTGCGTCCGAATGTTTTACCAAGTTTGCAGCACAGTGGGGGTTCACGCACACAACATCCAGCCCCAGATATGCTCAGAGCAATGGAGAGGCAGAAAGGGCTGTGCGGACCATTAAAGGGCTCCTCCAGAAAGAAAAAGACCCTTATTTGGCTCTCCTGGCTTACAGGGCCACCCCACTCACCAACGGGCATAGCCCAGCTCAGCTGTCAATGGGCTGACAGCTCAGGACAACGGTTCCGGTCACCCTGTCATCTCTGAACCCAGGATGGACTGACATAGTCAAACTCAAAGAGGAAGAGCAGAAGATGCGACAGAGGTCAAGGGGTCACTTCAACAAAAGACAGAGAGCTCAACAACTCACCACACTTGCACCAGGCGACCACGTCTGGATAAAGGACACAAAGGAGAAGGGGACGGTGATCAGTCAGGCAAACGCACCAAGGTCATATGTCATTGACTCTCCCAGAAGTAGCCAACGCCGCAACCACCTCGTCACTACACCAGTGCCGCCAGCAGAGCAGACCATCTCGCCAGAGCCGGACCTACTTACTGATCAGCCAGGGAGTCCTGCGCGGGCTGAGCAGATTCCAGTTCAGCCAGAGAGTCCGGCACAGGCAGAGCAGGGCCCAGCTCTGCTGGGCAGTCCTGTGACCCAGGCACGCTACCCTGCAAGAGAAAGACAGCCTCCAGGGTATCTGAAGGACTTTGTGCTTAAATAGGACTGAGTGACTTTGACGGGGCAGAATAAATCCCCACACTCAGTAGGAGGACTGGGTAGTCTACCCCACCTCCTTAGTTCAGTTTGTCAGTGGATGTCTCACTGCTCATGTTCATGGTTTTATTGTTCTGTTGGCTCTGGGTTTATTTTTACTATTCAATTATTAATGTGACAGTCTTTTCAATGATTCCACGTGAATTTAACTTCTGTTATAGTCTACTACAGTACAGTGGCGTTAATGAACCCTTTGGTCGGATATCAGATTTACTGATCTTAGAAAGGGGGATGTGGTGTTAATGCATTTATGGAACACAGGATGTTACGCTCCCCCTGGTGGTCAGGCGGGGGAAATTGTTTACAAGGCACTTAAAGTCCAGCTTCATGCGTGCATTCAAGACATGTCTTTCTGTATCTATCAATCATTCTCCATTAGAAGTAACTAACACTACAATGGAGACGAAGGATCTGCTGTGGCGACCCCTAATCGGGAGCAGCCAAAAGAAGATGATGATTGCATCCATTTTCAGTGTGCAAAACTTTCTGATTAACATACTGCAGAAGGGATGACACTGCCTGATTGGCTGAAAAAAATCTGCGAGAAATCAAGTCGAAATTTCGAGAAATAAAAAAAAAAAGTTGGAACTCCGAGCAATGAAGTCGGAATTCCAAGAAATAAAGTCAGAATTGCGAGAAATATAGCCGTTATTGGGAGAAATAAAGTCGGAATCGCGCAATTTAGCTAAATAAATAAGCCTGATGGATAGGGGACTTCAAGTTAAGATTATTTAAATAATTTCAACATACAACTAAACAGGTTAGCCGAACGACAAATCTCTCCTGAGTGGATAAATAGTGCACTACATCGAGAGTACATGGCATAATTTCATAGTGAATGTAGTTCACTTAAAAAGTGAAGTGGAGATGCATTTGGGATTCGGCCACACAGCTTCAGTTTAACTTACCTCAGTGTTTTAAAGCAGAGCAAGGTTTTAAATCCTCAAAACCAGACACAATAACGTGCTTTTATTTTTATAAATTCGAGGGGCTAAAGTTGTTCAGGCAAGCAGCGGCTTTTTCTTCTCCAATGTTTTCTGGAAGTTGGAGAAACAGCTTACTGGACGCGTTACCGCCACCACCTGGAGTGGAGTTTCAGGGTGCAGGACGCCTGTCTTCTTCTTTGGGGTTTTACGGCAGTTGGCATCCACAATGTTGCATTACTACAATCGACAGATTTATTTTCTATATTCTTGTCATTTCATTTTAAAGCCGTCTTTCCAGTCCAATTGTTTTTAAAAAATGTAAATAAACATTTCCCCCCGGAGCAGTGTCTCCATTAGCCCCTTTCCCAAATCCCATACAAAATGCAATGAATCACAAATTGATAAGCACAGTATAATACACCCCCCCCTCCCGAACGTCCTGCTCCAACAGAGCCCTATCCCTACTGTACCAGAAATTACACAGATAGATACAAAGATAAAGGTAAAAAAAAAATTATATATACTCATATATATTGAATATATAGGGTCATTCCGTGCCAACTCACCTAAGGGTCCCCACATCACCGTCTCAGATTTTGCTAAAAAAAATTCTATAATCAAGAATCATATGTTTGTACCACACATGCAAAATATTAGCTCCCAATTCATTGTAGTTTTGGAACTACTGGCCTTTGAAATTTTGATGTCAAAATACCACATGACGAAATGGCTCTTTCCCCAACTTCAGAGACCCATAACTTTTTATTGCAGCTATCTAGACAGTTGTGTTTGCAGATTCTTACTGAATGATACCCACTCTTTTCAAATCTGTTGTCAGAAAGCCTCTGAAGGACATACGTTTTGCATAATGGGAAGCCAAAAATGACGTTTTGGCCAAAATCACATAAAATTCATTAAAACTCTAGGGGGCATAGTAGAAATATGAAGCTAGTTAGATTTTTTCCCTCACTACATAGTATTTGTAGGGTTGTTATCTGTTCACAGAAACATATTTTGCCATGAAATTTCAATTCCTGAATTTACAAAATTTTTTTTTACATCTTACGTCCTTTCCGAGGGGGCTAAAATAGGGCATTTTCGCCATCTTATTTGGTCATGTGGCTAGGGGTTTAGGATCTTCAAATTTTTTGTGAAGATGCTCTCATATAAGATGTAACTACTCCCTGATTTTTTTTAACAAACGCCCCTTGCTTCATATTTTAATAATTTTTTTTGTACATGGACAGTTTCATCATTTTTCACTTTTTTCCACATTCAGAACTCTGTAACTCTAAATTGGAAGATTCCTACTAGCAGCTATTTCAGATTTACATACACTGACACACAAATTTTCATATTTTAGTAGTTGTATGCCCAAGAAATTCATATTTTTCTTTCTATTGGGACCTAAAAACAGCTATTTGGCCAAAAATGACAAAAACGCTGGGCAGCTTTTAATAAACAAGGGAATAATAAAGGGGTGTTTTGCACACAAATTAAGGCTTATAAGAACCTAATCTAGGCATACACATTTCCTGAACAACTTTTTCTGTATTGTATATTATTTTTTGCAATTAGAAAATTTTAGGTATAATTGCAATTTTTGTTGAATATCCTTGGAAAATATAGAAAAATAACAACAAAATTCTGGAGTAGTATTTTTTATATACTTCAAGGTTGTGTAAGCACAAAACATTTAGCAATGAGGTTTTATTTACATATTAACACATTCAATGATCCATGATCATGATGTTGAAAAACATCACAAGATTTGTACATAATTTAAAGTCAAATATGGGCATCCGTGATAATGGGTAATTCATTCACAGGCAGTACAGTTTCATGTGATGTGCTAAGACACTCATAAACTGTCATCTAGTAGTACATAAGTTAAAACTTAAGTCTTTCACAAGTTTGAAGTCATCCTCTGTTAGTTGGTAATGGCGTCCCCCACTTTTTATGTTTGGGGCCTCTACCACACAAAGGACATGAAGCAAAGGCACCCAACATTCATCTTTCCTGCTTTGTGGTGGCCATGAGAATGTGTTGCCTCGTCCTTGTCTCATGAAATTGACATACACATCATTTTCTTCTTCATTTCTGGTGACAATATTTCCAATGTACCATTTTCTGTCATAAACACAGGCAATATATTTGCCTGGCTGGTACATATTTGGTGCAGATTGGGACATTTGGCTTGGGGCCTGTAACTGGGACTGTAAAACTGGTGTGGTTTCAGGTCCTATGTCCACTACCGATGATGGTACCACATCAGAAGAAACCCTTCTCATCTCCAGCTGAGTGGGTGCAATTGGGCAGAAGCTGTGATGAGATCTTGTTCCAGGATAGAAAAAGTCACCACATCTTTAATTTATGAGGAAAATAGCCCATTCCCTCCAGAACTTGAAAAATATCAAGTCAACATTTTTGTCATTTTTGGCCAAATAGCTGTTTTTAGGTCCCAATAGAAAGAAAAATATGAATTTCTTGGGCAGACTACTACTAAAATATGAAAATTTGTATGTCAGTGTATGTAAATCTGAAATAGCTGCTAGTAGGAATTTTCCAATGTAGAGTTACAGAGTTCTGAATGTGGAAAAAAGTGAAAAATGATGAAACTGTCCATGTACAAAAAAAATTATTAAAATATGAAGCAAGGGGCGTTTGTTAAAAAAAATCAGGGAGTAGTTACATCTTATATGAGAGCATCTTCACAAAAAACTAGAAGATCCTAAACCCCTAGCCACATTAACAAATAAGATGGCAAAAATGCCCTATTTTAGCCCCCTCGGAAAGGACGTAAGATGTTAAAAAAAAATTTAAAAATTCAGGAATATAATTTTCATCGCAAAATATGTTTCTGTGAACAGATAACAACCCTACAATTACTATGTAATGAGGAAAAAAATCTAACTAGTTTCATATTTCTACTAGGCCCCTTTGAGTTTTAATGAATTTTAAGCGATTTTGGCCAAAATGCCATTTTTGGCTTCCTATTATGCAAAAAGTATGTCCTTCAGAGGCTTTCTGGCAACAGATTTGAAAAGAGTGGGTATCATTCAGTAAGAATCTGCACACACAACTTTCTAGATAGCTGCAATAAAAAGTTATGGGTCTCTGAAGTTGGGGAAAGAGCCAATTTCGACATGTGGTGTTTTGACATCAATATTTCAAAGGCCTGTAGTTCCAAAACTACAACATAATTGGGGGCTAATATTTTGCATGTGTGGTACAAACATATGATTCTTGATTAGAGAATTTTTTGAGTAAAATCTGAGACGGTGATGTGGGGGAGTTCCTGAAATTTAGGTGAGTTGGCACGGAATGACCCTATATCGACTGTGGTGGGTCTCATCAACAATGGTGATGAGACAATGTACAGGAGTGAGGTGAGCCGCTTGGCAATGTGGTGCAAGGACAACAATCTCCGCCTGAACGTGGAGAAGACAAAGGAGATTGTTGTGGACTTCAGGAGAGCGCACACCCAGCATGCTCCACTATCTATCGACGGTGCTGCAGTGGAGAGGGTGAGCAGCACCAAGTTTCTGAGTGTGCACATCTCTGAAGACCTGTCCTGGAGCAACAACACCGCATCACTGGCCAAAAAAGCCCAACAGTGTCTGTACTTCCTCCGCATATAGAGCTCATGTGTGCAAAAGCTAACAGGATGCTTGGGCTGGTGAGGCGGGTCTGTCACGACATCTATGACCAAAGTACAAGGAAATTGCTTTATTGCACCTTAGTTAGGCCTCGCCTGGAGTACGCCTCAAGCATATGGTCACCTTCAACTGCTAAGCACAAGGCTCTTTTAGAGAACATTCAGCGCCGCGCCACAAAGTTTATCCTGAACTACCCCCCTGATGTGTCCTATACCGATCGCCTTAAGTCGCTCAGTCTTCTCCCTTTAGAGTATCGCCGAGAAATCAGTGACGCTGTCTTGCTTTACAAAATCAAAAACGGTACTGTTAGTGATAGTTTAGCTAGTTTGCTCGTTCCAACTACATCTAGATATTGCACCAGAAACTTCCATCCAGCTGATCTCCGCTTCTTCTTCAATCACAAGCAAAACTACTATCGGAACTCTTACTTTCCAAGAACTGTTAAATTATGGAACAGCCTTCCATCTGCTATAAAATTCTCCCCCACACCAATCTCCTTCAAAAGACAAATATCTGTTCACTTCTTTGAGAAACTCGCTTTGTACCATCCTCCGTAACGTATGATATTTATTATTATTATTATTATTATTATTATTATTATTTTTTACTATCCTAAATGCGTCATAAGTTTTTATATTTTTGTAATCTGTGGGGGTTGAATGTCAATTGGGGCTTACGCCCTGTTTTCTTCTCCTGTCACGTTTGTATCTATTTCTTTTTTTTCCTATTTTTGCTACACACATGTATATATTTATTTTTTTGTTGTAATTTATACTTTATGTGTAATCTATATTTTATGTGACAAATAAACTAAACTAAACTAAAACTAAGCAAACTGAGGAGAGCAAGAGTCCCGGCCCCCATCATGCAAACATTCTACAGAGGCACCGTCGAGAACATCTTGACCAGCTGCATCACCGTGTGGTACGGCACCTGCACCGTGTCCTGCTGCAAAACTCTGCAGCACATCGTGAGAGCAACTGAGAGGATCATTGGTGTCTCTCTCCCTTCTCTAATGGATTTCTACTACTCCCGCCTCACCCACAAAGCCATCAGGATTGCAGGTGGCCCCACCCACCCATCTCACAGCCTCTTCAGTCTGCTGCCATCGGGGAGGAGACTGCAGAGTCTCCGGGCCAAAACCAGCAGGCTCAAGGACAGTTTCTTTCACCAGGCGGTCAGGAGGCTCAACTCCCTCCCCCTGTTCTGCCCCTCCTCCCCCCTCTGCCACAGATTCTGCTCACACACACCCCGCCCCCCCTTCAGCATCTGACATGTCACCCTCACAGTTTCCCCCCACAACACACACACACATACTCTCAACGTTCATTAACACACTGAACTCACGGACTGCAGATTTCACTTTACCTCGCCATTTTGCACTATTCCACACTACCTCACCTTAACACCTATTAGTTTATTATTATTGTTTATACTGCTTATTTCATGTTTACCTGCTATACCTCAAGTGCCCTTGACTGTTTATTTGCTCCAATTTATGTGTGTGTGTGTATATATACACACACACATATATAAAATCCAAACTTTAAATAATCGTGGTCATACTTCCTTCTTTTTTCAGTCCCCCCAGGATTCCGCGGGCCTTTTTTGTGATTGTTGCAGGCTAAAATGTCTGATGTTGCAGGGGTTTCCAAAAAATTGCGATGAAAGTTGCAGTGTTTAGGTTTTTGTTGTGATTACATTGTGGGAGGAAGTGAAAGTTGAGAGAAATTGTTGTGATTTTCTCTTTTTGTGATTAAAATTGAGTGATATGTTAAATATTAAGTTATTACTGAAAAACTATTGATTAAAAAAACAAAGACACTGAGAAATGGTCCTATAAACAACTTTACCAATATAAAAGATTACCAGGACTACAAAAATGCAGAAAAATAGGCTTTACTTATCCAAATGCACCTGTTGGTTCAAAAGTTAAAGTGCATAGAACCTCACAGCACAACATGAAGTTACCTTAAAATATAATATAAATGCCTCAGCTTTCATGTAAGAAAAAAACACTATTAATACTAGTACTGTGTGCAGGCAGTCTCTCCTGAAGACTAAATTAAACAATAATTATAAACTAATAAAATAAATGGCTCAGGCTTCATAGAAGAAAAAAACAATTTGAACAGAATCTCAGTATGAGGCTGAAGCTGCCAAACAATGGAAAATAAAATACCATTTTGGCAAAAATGTTGGCATCCATTAATTTCTTGTCGTCATTGTCTCTAGCCACTTTATCCTGTTCTACAGGGTCGCAGGCAAGCTGGAGCCTATCCCAGCCGACTACGGGTGAAAGGCAGGGTACAACCTGGACAAGTCGCCATTTCATCACAGGGCTGACACATAGACAACCATTCACACTCACACTCACACCTACGGTCAATTTAGAGTCACCAGTTAACCTAACCTGCATGTCTTTGGACTGTGGGGGAAACCGGAGCACCCGGAAGAAACCCACGCGGACATGGGGAGAACATGCAAACTCCACACAGAAAGGCCCTCGCCGGCCGCTGGGCTCGAACCCAGGACCTTCTTGCTGTGAGGCGACAGCGCTAACCACTACACCACCGTGCCACCCTTAATTTCTTGTATTAAGTAAAAAAAAAAAAATGCAAA
This sequence comes from Neoarius graeffei, assembly GCF_027579695.1. NCBI lineage: Eukaryota > Metazoa > Chordata > Actinopteri > Siluriformes > Ariidae > Neoarius > Neoarius graeffei. The sequence continues at coordinate 13,981,343 of NC_083579.1, read as the reverse complement.
GTGCACACAGTCCTTCACTGTAAACATAACACACTTTCAGTAACAGAATTTAAGCCTATATAAACACTGACTCGCACATCATGCAATGTTGCCAGATACTGCTGATTTTTTCCAGTCCAAAATATGTTCAAAACCCGCCAAAATGCACTTGAAACCGCCCAATCTGGCAACACTGCGCGCATGCTGCTTCTCTTGAACGTATACACGGAAGTAAGGCGGAAGGTAGTTTGTCGACGTCACCTCAAGGTGACGTCAACGATTGGTCAAATTTGCGGGAAAGTTGCGGTGATTGGATATAATTGCAACACTGCCCTGAATTCGCGGGGATTGGTTGAATTTGCGTTGAAGTTGCAAATCGCAACATCCTGGAGGCTCTGTTTTTTTGCTTGGCCGAGACTCTGTCTCCTCACTCACTGTAGCTTTAGGTACTAAAAATCGATCCATTTTGTCTCTGGTAAAGGCTAGCTGAAGTTCGCTAAATGTCCGCAATAGTAACTTATTCTGGTTTATTTTTCCTCATGTTGCGCCCCCCCTTAAGAACTCTGGGGCCCCCCAGGGGGGGCACGCCCCACACTTTGAAAAGCCCTGGCTTACACCAATTCGTCATGTTTCCTTTTGGGTTGTTTGGAGCACCTGCTACATTCCAGCGGCTTATGGACAGGGTCTTCCACCCCCACACCACCTACGCAGCCGTGTATCTTGATGATATTATCATCGACAGCAATGACTGGCCGCGGCACCTCGAACACCTTAGGGCCATCCTAAAGTCGCTGAGACGGGCGGGTCTCACAGGTAACCCAAAGAAGTGTGCAATTGGGCGGGTGGAAGTACGGCATCTAGGTTTCCACTTAGGCCATGGGCAGGTGCGTCCCCAAATTAATAAGACGGCAGCGATTGCGGCCTGCCTGAGGCCCAAGACCAAAAAGGGGGTGAGACAGTTCCTGGGGCTGGCTGGCTACTATTGTAGGTTCATACCTAATTATTCAGACGTCACCAGCCTGCTGACTGATCTTACTAAAAAGGGAGCACCAGATCCGGTCCAGTGGACAGAGCAGTGCCAACAGGCTTTCTCTAGGGTAAAGGCTGCACTGTGTGTGGGGCCACTATTACACTCCTCTGACTTTTCTCTCCCCTTTATTTTACAGACAGAAGCATCGGACAGAGGGCTGGGGGCCGTTCTGTCCCAGAAGCTGGAGGGTGAGGAGCGTCCTCTGCTGTACATTAGCCAGAAGCTGTCAATGTGGGAAGGCAGGTACAGCACGATAGAGAAAGAGTGCCTAGCCATCAAGTAGGTGGTCCTCACCCTCTGGTACTACCTACTGGGACACCCTTTCATCCTCTGTTCAGACCATGCGCCCCTCCAGTGGCTCCACCGGATGAAGGATGCCAATGCGCAGATCACCCGTTGGTATCTTGCCCTCCAGCCATTTAAATTCCACAGGCCAGGGATGCAGATGGTGGTGGCGGACTTCCTGTCGCATCAAGGGGGGAGTCCGCTGCAGGCCGGACAGCTTCCCGGCCTGAGTTGGGCGGTGGGGGTATGTGGCAGCAGGGGTGTGGCCGAGTGTCAGTCTGTGAATGGAGGGCGGAGTCAGGGAAGGTTAGTGGTCGTATCGCTACACCTGTTGTCAGTTAACGTGTTTGTGTGTCTCTTCCAGTGACTGTGCCATATAAAAGAAGAGTGAGAAGGGGAGATCGGTGCAGAGGGCTTGATAATAGCCTGTGTGTGTGTGTGTGTGTGTGTGTGTGTGTGTGTGTGTGTGTGTGTGTGTGTGTGTGTGAGAGAGAGAGAGAGTTTGAGTGTTTTGTGCTGAAAAGCCAAAATAAAGAAAATAGTTAAGAAGCAAACAATTGCCTGCCGTGCTTCTGTGCTCCACCCACATCAGGGTCTCTTCTCTCTCTCTCTCTCTCTCTCTCTCTCTATATATATATATATATATATATATATATATATATATATATATATATATATACACACACACACACACACACACACACACACGGAGTACATCAAATGAAGTACACATATTACATGGATTCAATAGGATTAAAGAAAGTAAATGAAGAAACAAGTAAATATATAAATAATGAGTGGTGGTAAGAAAAGATAGAAATACAATCAGGTAAAACTTTAAGTTGCCAACAAGTAAACTATACGTGTTATTGGGTCAGCACTAGAAAGCCACGACAGCGGTATCAAGTTCATCAGAGATACACCTCTAGCGAATTAGCGGGGAATAATCCTGCTGATGCTTTGCGACACAGGAATAGGATTGTTTTCAAATGATATGGCCAAGTTATTGGCAAAATTCGTCTGACTCTCATAATGCTTATCGCCTCTTCAGGAACCTTGATATCTGAACAGACTGAACATTTTGAGATTGTGGTCAACAGCTGGGGCAGGTTTCAATTTTCCCGATTTTCTGAGTGAGACAAAGTCCCTTTTCGTATATTTAAAATCAGTTTGCTGTTCTCAATACTTTTCTCCATCCATGTACTGGTTTCACTTTCGGGGCCTGGATTAACTTCCACATCCATACAGACACTTAGATCCAGACAAATGTGATGTTCCTTGGATGCGATGATTAGAATACCATGCTTCGTCCATACGGATTTCATTTGACATATCAAACTTGGTCGGGAAAAGTCATGTCATGTCTTCTGTCATGTGTATGCTGCAATGTAAATAATGCCAATACTTTAGGTAACTGGTACTTTAGGTATGTATACTCAGTTCAAGAGTTCACTACCTTTCTACTTTTATGTCAGATAAAACACCACAGTTATGGTGCCACAGTTATAGAATTGTTAAAATAAATGTGTCCACCACCAAATCTATCCTTGGTTTGTTATTTATTTATTTAAGTTGTGCCGGGGGGGGGGGGGGGGGGGGGGGGGGGGGTGTCAGCCATGCTTGACCTCGGTATTTGAAAAATCCTGGTTACGGCCCTGGTGTCAACCCTCTCTATGTAAGTCAAAAATGGCTGCCATATAGCATAACATTTCTGAGCACACACTCTTGTGGTGTAGCAAATTTTCTCCAATGCCAAATGGTGCATAAGACCTTTAACCCATAGACTAAAGGTGGGAGGGAGCGTTTCCTTCCATTTAAACAATACAAGTCGTCTAGCTAAGAGAGTTGAAAAAGCGATCATACTTTTCACCTGCCGATTAAAATTTATATCCTGTGGAGTTGCTCCAGATATTGCAATAATGGCAGAAGGTGCTATGTGTACTTTTAAAACATCTGAGAAGGTTTTAAATAATAATTGCCAGAAATTATTTAGCTTTGGACAAAACCAAAAGATATGTGAGAAGGTGGCTGTGGAAAACGAAATATTGAGTGTTTTTTTTGTTTTTCGTTTTCCAGATTGAATGGAATACTTGAATGATCGGATGATACACGGACCCTGTTGTTTGCCTGCATCGATTGCATAAGGGGTCAGGCAATATTAGGCGTAAACTTGGCTAGCTTTACTTTAGACCAGTGCAGACGATGAAAAACCTTAAACTGGATGATTCTATGTTATGAACAAATCGAAGAGGAATGTATCCGATCTAGAGCTGTCTTCCAAACTCCATCCGCAATCCAAGCACCTAAATCTTCCTCCCACTGATTCTTTAACAGAGTCAAAGGTTCCAAATTATGTGAGTTTAACCAGGAATATACCACCCCAATTATCCCTTTAGAACATAGCACGAGTCTCAGAATGAAGTCCAAAAGACAGCTGGGTGGGATTGTTGGAAAACAAGTAAAGGATGCGGAAATAAAATTACGGAGCTGCAAGAACCGAAAAAAAATGAGAGCGGGGAATGTTAAACTTCAGCATTATCTGGTCAAAGGACGTGAAAGTATTATCGATAAATAGATCCCTTTTTGTGATGTAGTTGAGGAGATTTAAATGGTTGCAAACTGCAGTAGACAAATGTGGGTACTTTGCCTAAAAGTTCTACAACTGTGGATATCCCTCCTCTGACCCAGACATCAAAAGCTCCATCTACAATTGATGGTGTGAGGGTCCGTGTATATGATCTTTCACTATGGGAGCATAAATAGAAAAGTCATTAAGTAAGAAGGATCGTCTAAACTGTATCCATATCTTAAGAGAATGCTTCACGATCGGATTTAAAGTGTACCTCGACAAAGGTTCAGATAATGGAAGTTTTGAGCAGAGCAGGGCATACAAGGAAGTGAGGTCGCAAGATAGGTTTTCCAGTTGTAACCATTTCAGAGTTGCATCATGGATTAAAGGTTCCTTCCAATACAACATAATCCTAATGTTAGCAGCCCAATAATAAAACTGAAAATTAGGGAGGGCTAGTCCACCGTGTAGGCGATGTCGTTGTAAGATACTCTTGCGTGTTTGAGGGTTTTTATCATTCCAAATAAATCCAGATATTAATTTATCTATGGACAAAAAAAATGTTTTGGTTAAAAAAACTGGAATACACTGAAATACATATAAAAATTTTGGCAGTACGCTCATTTTGATTGTATTGATTCTCCCTCCTAGTGATAAGCTCCAGCATTCCAAATCTTATTTCAGGAGAAAGAGCAATGGGGGAGTTAGCCTCAAAAAGATCCTTAAATTCGTGCTCCAGTTTCCCCCACAGTCCAAAGACATGCATGTTAGGTTAACTGGTGACTCTAAATTGGCCGTAGGTGTGAATGTGAGTGTGAATGGTTGTCTGTGTCTATGTGTCAGCCCTGTGATGACCTGGCGACTTGTCCAGGGTGTACCCCGCCTTTTGCCCGTAGTCAGCTGGATGGGCTCCAGTTTGCCTGCGACCCTGTAGAACAGGATAAAGCGGCTAGAGATAATGAGATGAGATGAGAGTTTGGCTGCAGTATTGACTGACATGGTCTCACTCTTTTGTCAATTAACTTTATAGCCTGATATTTTGCCGAAGTCTTCTAGTAAATTAAGTGTTTTTGGTAGACTAATTAAGGGGTCAGATAGGTATAATAGCATATCATCAGCGTAAAGGGATACTTTATTCTCTAATCCATTTCTCTGTATTTCTTTAATGTCAGCTTCACCACGCAGTGCAATCACCAATGGTTCAACTGCAATAGTGAATAACAGGGGCGACGGGGCAGCCCTGCCTAGTACCACGACAGAGTGAAAAATAGGGGGAGAGATTGTTGTTTGTTCGGACAGCAGCCAACGGGGAAGAATAAAGCATTTTTATCCAGGAGCACGGGCGCAGATCGAGGGGGGGACGGGGGGGATTCGTCCCACCCAGATTTAAATTCACCTCGTTCGGTCCCCCCCCCCCCCCACACACACACCTTTTAGGGAGGAAAAAAACGTCTATGCTGTCTTTCTTTGCATAAGGCAAACCTCACGGAAAAATCAAAAGACTAATTACCATTCGGTTTATTGAGGTGCACAGCAGTACATTTTTTTTTATTGATTTATTTCGCAATAGAAACATATACATAACGTGAACATATAAATATAAATATTGCGGAGGATAACACAAAAAGTAAAAATACTTATTTCCATTGTGGTCCTCGAAATACATATACATAGTTGCAACTGTAGCAGACTGCACGGGTTGCGAGCTCGAGCTTGGTTGCTTTGGTTACCCACAACAAATTTGACAGGTATATCGGGGACAGCTCCTCCTAGTTCAGGACCCCAACACGGCAAGATGAAGGGTGCCAAAAGTCAGAAAACGATTGCATCGTTTTTTCAAAAAACAACGACTGTAAGTAAACTGTGCCTTACTTTATCATATCACCTTGCAATTTTTTGATAGTCTGTTCAAAGTAATGTCGTCGTGAAAGTAAAATCGTACGGAGTAGAGATGCCTTTCTGGTAGCCTCCTTCTTTCGGTGGCAGCCTGTAGATACAGTGCTCAGAAGGCAGTTTTAATGTTTAATCTGGCGTTCCCTGCCATAATTTCAGCGAGCATATTGTTTCATAAGGAAACTTTGTGAAGAGTTGTTGACTGACTGCCGCTCACGCAACACACAGGCATAGTTAGAAAGTCAGGATGCACTGGTTTACACTTTACACACACACACACGTAGCCCAGCCTCTCGCTATGTTTAACAGTTGGAACTTAGCGGTTTTAAAACTAGTTTTGCAATTTCTGTGCGTGATGATAATGTGTAAACTTTGGATTTCCATAGGCTATGTTAAAATGCAGGGGCGTGTTTAGCCTATTTTTGGGGGTGCTCAAGCACCCCCAAAAACGAGCTCAGCACCCCCTAGCTCAGCACCCTCAAAAACACTGCTTTTGTACGTAATTTTCAGAAATAAGTGCCCTTGCGCACTGCGCAATGAATGTGTGCGCGGGCGTGTGTGTGTTCTTGAATTCACCTGTTGCGTGATAGTTCTATGAGCAGTAAAATCCCTCTCCTCCTTGCGTCCCCTCTGATTGGGTTGCCTGTCCGCGCGAGTGCTTGCTACGACATGGTGTTTTTTTTTAACTGGATTCCACGCCGATGAGGAACTCGAAGTAGCACCTGAGTATTACTGGCATAGCGAGATGTGAAGGTACGGACTGGAGTTACAGTTGTTAAACACAACACAATAATGCAATATTGATGTTCCCTGGTCTATGAACAGAATGATAAAAACGACATTTATCATCCATATCGAGATACTTTTGTGCAGAGCTGTACAAGTGCTACGGTGCTAGACCACCATGTGTTAGTCAATTTTATTTACTGTAACATAGCGTTTACGTTTGCTTATCATTTATATATTTATATTTATATATTTATCATAAATAACATCATAATAATTAGCAAATTAATCAAAACAGACACTGAAACGTACATGCACGAAGCAAACAATTAAACAAATGACTATCAAAAGAACACGACCAAAATATAACAAAAAATATAAACTAATGTAAACTAATGTAAAATCATAATAATACACACTATTACACAATACACAATAACACATTAATTAACAATTACCACTGTTCTAAATGAATAACTCCAACATTACAAATGCAGTAGAAGGTCTTGTGTAGTTAAAAATATAACGTAAATATTTGTGTCAGTGGTTGTAAATGTGTAGATATCATAGTTTATTGGGTCAGCTTCTGTTAAAACATTGCATAAGTCTAGTCTAGTCTTCTTGTCTAGTTAAGTCTAGTCTAAATGCAGAATAAATGTGGAAACACTGTCGTTCAAGCCAGGTGCCTCTGTCAGCTCTGGGGGCTAAGCACCCCCAAAGATCAGATGCTAGAATCGCCCCTGTTAAAATGTTATCATTGTCCTGGCCTGCAGGTAGTTCCTGGTGATGGCAGTGAGGGAGGTGAAATAACATGTATAGGAGACCGGGTATGGTTGTAACACATTTTTCTTCAGCACATAAAACTCTCATTTCTTTTTAAACTACAGTTGTAGAACTTTTAGGCAAAGTACCCACATTTGTCTACTGCAGTTTGCAACCATTTAAATCTCCTCAACTACATCACAAAATTTGTCTGATTATGTCAAATACAGAGTGTACCTTTGTTACAACCTACCCCACTACTGGGGTAGGTTGCAACACATATTGGGGTAGGTTGTAACAGGTAGTTAAAACACAGAAAAAAAACAACAGAAGTCCATTTCATATGCCGATTTATTGCATGAACATGGAAAATAGATTCACCAACTATGTTGTATGACATACAATCCACTCTCCATATTGAAAATCCTGAGATCCCTGGTCTTTCAACAGTTTATACTTCTGCCAATATCTGTTAAGGGTAACATGGCAGATGCCATGGTTTCTTGCCACTGCCCTTTCAGATGTACCTTTCCTAATCTCTTCTGCTGCTCTTTTTAGTAGTTTAGCATCCACTCCACGAGTTGTTTTCCTCACCCATGTTCTAGGCATTCTGCAGAATTATCAAAATCACAAAAAAATCTTTTTTGTATGTAAGGGGATGGTTGTAACACTTTCAAAAAACTTGTTACAACCTACCCCACCACTGTCATCCATTGCTTAGCTAGCTGTATTAGCATGGTGCTTTGACATTAGCAGGGGATAAGTACAACATTCTTTACCTTAGAGACTGTAGTTTGACCTGATATAACTCATACAACGTTACCTACAATGTGTAAAGCACTAGGAAAAAAATAATATATAAAAAAAAGTTACTTTCTTACCTCAGACTTTGTTTTTTTCACTTCTCTCCGTGAGAACTTGCGCCAACGATTTCCAAATGTCCATGCGTGGTCGAAAAGGAACTATGAAGAGATTCTAATTGCCACATGACTTGTATCTTATCCCTGATTGGTGGAATTAGTGGCGTTACAACTCCCCCCATGTTACAACCATACCCGGTTTCCCCTATACACACTACCGTTCAAAAGTTTGGGGTCACCCAGACAATTTTGTGTTTTCCATGAAAAGTCACACTTTTATTTACCACCATAAGTTGTAAAATGAATAGAAAATATAGTCAAGACATTTTTCTGGCCATTTTGAGCATTTAATCAACCCCACAAATGTGATGCTCCAGAAACTCAATCTGCTCAAAGGAAGGTCAGTTTTATAGCTTCTCTAAAGAGCTAAGCTGTTTTCAGCTGTGCTAACATGATTGTACAAGGGTTTTCTAATCATCCATTAGCCTTCTGAGGCAATGAGCAAACACATTGTATACCATTAGAACACTGGAGTGATAGTTGCTGGAAATGGGCCTCTATACACCTATGGAGATATTGCACCAAAAACCAGACATTTGCAGCTAGAATAGTCATTTACCACATTAGCAATGTATAGAGTGTATTTCTGATTAGTTTAAAGTGATCTTCATTGAAAAGAACAGTGCTTTTCTTTCAAAAATAAGGACATTTCAAAGTGCCCCCAAACTTTTGAACGGTAGTATATATATATATATTACACACAAAATGGAATCATTTGCTGACAGCTCAGTCCCCCCCAGTTCAAAAATCCTATCTGCGCCCCTGTCCAGGAGACAAATCCCGAACCAAAACCGAACTGTTTAAGGGTATAAAAAAGATAATCCCACTCCACCCGATCGAATGCCTTCTCAGCATCGAGCGATATTAATATTTCTGGGATATCGGGCGGAGTGGAATCATAGAGGATATTATAAAGGCGTCATATATTGAAAAAGAAGTGGCGACCTTTAATAAAGCCTATTTGATCATCCGATATAATTGATGGTAGAACAACTTCTAAGCGGCTAGCCAACATTTTGGAAATCATTTTCTACATTTAAAAGTGAAATGGGGCGATATGCATTGCATTCTAAAGGGTGTTTTCCTTTTTCAGGATAAGTGAAATAACTGCCTGTCGGAGTTGGAGAAAGAGAGCCAATAATGTATTATTCCTCAAATACAGAGAGCAAAATAGGGGCAAGTTGATTGGAGAATTTCTTTAAAAATTCACTTGGAAACCCATCGGGTCCTGGAGTTTTTCCATTTTGCATGAAATTAACGGCATTTTTAAGCTCCGCTATTGAAAATGTCTCTTCTAAACCAGCAGCAATATCAATATCAATTATGGGGATATCTAGTTTTGCAAAAAATGAATCAAACAGAGAGTCTTTCCCGAGAGATTCTGTAGTATACAATTTTGAGGAAAATTTGTAAAAACATAAATTAATTTCCGAATGGGCGGCACGGTGGTGTAGTGGTTAGCGCTGTCGCCTCACAGCAAGAAGGTCCTGGGTTCGAGCCCTGGGGCCGGCGAGGGCCTTTCTGTGTGGAGTTTGCATGTTCTCCCCGTGTCCGCGTGGGTTTCCTCCGGGTGCTCCGGTTTCCCCCACAGTCCAAAGACATGCAGGTTAGGTTAACTGGTGACTCTAAATTGACTGTAGGTGTGAATGTGAGTGTGAGTGGTTGTCTGTGTCTGTGTGTCAGCCCTGCGATGACCTGGCAACTTGTCCAGGGTGTACCCCGCCTTTCGCCCGTAGTCAGCTGGGATGGGCTCCAGCTTGCCTGCGACCCTGTAGAAGGATAAAGCGGCTAGAGATAATGAGATGAGATGAGATGAGAATTTCCGAATGACCCGTGTGCTTGGCGCCTGACTCGTCAGTTATCTCAGCTATAGTTCTGTGCGCGGTTTTCTGATGGAGTTGATGAGCAAGGATTTTCCCAGTCTTTTCACCAAATTCACATGTCCTACTTTGTGTTTCATTAATGAGATTCTCAGTGGGTCTGGTTAGTAAGAGATCAAGCTCGGTTTGAAGGACTAATCGTTGTTTGAGTAAGTCGTTAGATGGGGCAAGTGTTGCATCAAGACGCAAAATATCATTTGTTAATTGCTCGAGTCTTGCGTTCTGTCTTTTTTTGAGCTGTGCACTATATGATATAATTTGTCCCCTCAAATATGCCTTCATTGACTCCCACACCACCGAGGGAGGCATTCCTGGGGTCTGATTTTGTTCAAGAAAGAAGGTTATTTCAGTTGAAATAAATTTAACAAAATTTTCATCAGAGAGCAGTAAGAAATTCAGGTGCCAAGGGTGGTAATTGGTGTGGGAGGTTGGTATATGTAGGGTCAATAGTAAAGGGACATGATCTGAAATGATTATTGCCTGATATTCACATTTATTTATAAATGGTAGAAGTTTCTTATCCAAAAAAATAATAATCTATACGTGAATATGTCCCATGGACCGGCGAAAAAAAGGAATAACTTTTAGATGTAGGGTTCCTAAAGCGCCACGCATCAGATTTCCCATTCACATCAAGAAATTATTGAATTGTAATAGCAGCTTTGGATTTTGTCACAGTCTTGGGCGAACTGCGGTCTAGGACAGGTGATAGAGCACAATTCATATCTCCGCCAAGGATAAGATGGTGCGTATCCATATTTGGGAGCTGGGCAAAAAATCTTGTAAAAAATAAACTGTTGTCCCAATTGGGTGCATAAACATTAGCGAGGATGACTGGTGTATTGTATAGCCTGCCAACCACAACAATGTCGACCTGAGGAATCTGTTTCAACCTTGGACATGACAAATGGGATATTTTTATTGATGAGGATCACTACTCCTCTGGATTTGGAATGAAAACTGGAATGGTACGAATGACCTATCCATCTTCCTCCGAGTCGAAAATGATCAAAAGTACGCAAATGCGTCTCCTGAAGAAAAGCTATCCCTACATTAAGTTTTTCCAGATGAAGTAATACATTTTTACGTTTAACAGGATGGTTTAGTGATTTTACATTCCAGCTTACAAAGGTTACATCGCAACCGACTGATGCGCTTGAAAGGTGTAGGTCAGCCATGATCTTGTTTAAGAAAAAAAACATAAGAGGCATATTGAAATTTAGTGAATGAGGTTCTCCAGTGTTGAAAGGACTCATCAATAAAAGAATAAAAGAGAAAAAGAAAAGAAAAGGATATTCAAGTAACCCTGGTACAATAAGTTCCCAACCCCCCTCATCTATTAGAACAAGGTAACTCCCAAACCCCACGCAAAGGTATCCACACATTTAAGTGCTTGTATGGGGTCCTAATGTACAAGACTCTGCTGTATATAGAACATAATTTAAGGCAAACTGAATAACAAGCTGCTATAACCAAAAGGCAGAGTTATACCAACCAGCCGGAGTTGCATGGTTAGTTAAATGTAAATGTCATAAAAGAACAAAAATGAGAAACAAAGGACAGCCAGCATTGGGTGTTGCTGGCATTCGTCTTATTACATTTTGATTCTTCTACAGGGCGGCACGGTGGTGTAGTGGTTAGCGCTGTCGCCTCACAGCAAGAAGGTCCAGGTTCGAGCCCTGTGGCTGGCGAGGGCCTTTCTGTGCAGAGTTTGCATGTTCTCCCCATGTCTGCGTGGGTTTCCTCCGGGTGCTCCGGTTTCCCCCACAGTCCAAAGACTTGCAGGTTAGGTTAACTGGTGACTCTAAATTGACCGTAGGTATGAATGTGAGTGTGAATGGTTGTCTGTATCTATGTGTCAACCCTGTGATGACCTGGTGACTTGTCCAGGGTGTACCCCGCTTTTCGCCCGTAGTCAGCTGGGATAGGCTCCAGCTTGCCTGCGACCCTGTAGAACACGATAAATCGGCTAGAGATAATGAGATGAGATTCTTCTACAAGTAAATGACTGAATAAAAACAAACAGCCTAATAAGTGCTCCCCACACTTATCATCCTCTCTCTTAATTGAGTAGTTATTATTCATAAAAATGATGTATTATAACCAAAATTAAACATTTACACAGTTGTAATTGTAAGCATAGTAAGGGGAGAAAAAAACCAATCAGTAGCTAGATGGGTGCTGTCCACATATCTTACTTTTTTACATGAACAATAAAGTAAATAGGTGGCATTTATAACGTTTGTAAACAGTGTAACCTACACTGTCTACTCACTACACTGAACAGCATTAACATAACTTTGAATTTAGGTATCTCTTACTTAAAACATAATTAACCTTTTGGTGCGTCCTGCAGGATTCTGGTTCTCACGTAAACCATGGCATCTTCTGGGCTTTGAAGTTGTCTCTCGGTTCCATTGTGCATGACATGAAGACGTGCAAGGTAAGAAAGGCCATATCTGTTATGTAGTGGGTTCCTTTAGATAACCTTTCTAGAGACATACTCAGACACATCTTCATGGTGAGAACTATATTCATTTACTGAAGTATCTGCATTAGTTCGTACATGCAGATAATTACTGGAACAGTTGCAGTGCCAACCAGTGGTATGGGGTGCATACATTGGTGGAGTCAGTGCAGGGCACATACAGTGGTGCTTGAAAGTTTGTGAACCCTTTAGAATTTTCTATATTTCTGCATAAATATGACCTAAAACATCATCAGATTTTCACACAAGTCCTCAAAGTAGATAAAGAGAACCCAGTTAAACAAATGAGACAAAAATATTATACTTGCTCATTTATTTATTGAGGAAAATGAGCCAATATTACATATCTGTGAGTGGCAAAAGTAGTGTGAACCTTTGCTTTCAGTATCTGGTGTGACCCCCCTGTGCAGCAATAACTGCAACTAAACGTTTCCGGTAACTGTCGATCAGTCCTGCACACCGGCTTGGAGGAATTTTAGCCCATTCCTCCGTACAGAACAGCTTCAACTCTGGGATGTTGGTGGGTTTCCTCACATGAACTGCTCGCTTCAGGTCCTTCCACAACATTTTGACTGGATTAAGGTCAGAACTTTGACTTGGCCATTCCAAAACATTAACTTTATTCTTCTTTAAACATTCTTTGGTAGAACGACTTGTGTGCTTAGGGTCGTTGTCTTGCTGTATGACCCACCTTCTCTTGAGATTCAGTTCATGGACAGATGTCCTGACATTTTCCTGTAGAATTCGCTGGTATAATTCAGAATTCATTGTTCCATCAATGATGGCAAGCTGTCCTGGCCCAGATGCAGAAAAACAGGCCCAAACCATTATACTACCACCACCATGTTTCACAGATGGGATAAGGTTCTTATGCTGGAATGCAGTGTTTTCCTTTCTCCAAACATAATGCTTCTCATTTAAACCAAAAAGTTCTATTTTGCTCTCATCCATCCACAAAACATTTTTCCAATAGCCTTCTGGCTTGTCCAAGTGATCTTTAGCAAACTGCAGATGAGCAGCAATGTTCTTTTTGGAGTGCAGTGGCTTTCTCCTTGCAACCCTGCCATGCACACCATTGTTGCTCAGTGTTCTCCTGATGGTGGACTCATGAACATTCACATTAGCCAATGTAAGAGAGGCCTTCAGTTGCTTAGAACTTACCCTGGGGTCCTTTGTGACCTCGCTGACTATTACACGCCTTGCTCTTGGAGTGATCTTTGTTGGTTGACCACTCCTGGGGAGGGTAGCAATGGTCTTGAATTTCCTCTATTTGTACACAATCTGTCTGACTGTGGATTGGTGGAGTCCAAACTCTTTAGAGATGGTTTTGTAACCTTTTCCAGCCTGATGAGCATCAACAACACTTTTACTGAGGTCCTCAGAAATCTCCTTTCTCCGTGCCATGATACACTTCCACAAACATGTGTTATGAAGATCAGACTTTGATAGATCCCTGTTCTTTAAATAAAACAGGGTGCCCACTCCAAAAAACCCCTATGGAGAAAAAATCCAGGACCGTGACGTCGCCCGGTAGGACGCAGCCGGGGCCCCACCCTGGAGCCAGGCCCGGGGTTGGGGCTCGTATGCGAGCGCTTGGTGGTCGGGCCTTTGCCCATGGGGCCCGGCCGGGCTCAGCCCGAAGAGGCGACGTGGGCCCGACCTCCTGTGGGTTCACCACCCACAGAGGTAGCAGTAGGGGTTTGGTGCAGTGTGGATTGGGTGGCAGTCGAAGGCAGGGGCCTCGACGACCTGACCCCCGGACACAGCGGCTGGCTGTTGGGACATGGAATGTCACTTCGCTGGGGGGGAAGGAGCCTGAGCTTGTGCGGGAGGTTGAGAGGTACCGGCTAGAGATAGTCGGGCTCACCTCCACGCACAGCTTGGGCTCTGGAACCCAGCTCCTCGAGAGGGGCTGGACTTTCCACTTCTCTGGAGTCGCCCATGGTGAGCGGCGGCGGGCTGGTGTGGGCTTCCTTATAGCTCCCCAGCTCAGCCGCCATGTGTTGGAGTTTACCCCAGTGAACGAGAGGGTCGCCTCTCTGCGCCTTCGGATTGGGGAGAGGGCTCTTGCTGTTGTTTGTGCCTACGGGCCAAATAGCAGTATAGAGTATCCGGCCTTCTTGGAGTCCCTGGGAGAGGTACTGAGGGGTGCTCAGACTGGGGACTCCATTGTGCTACTGGGGGACTTCAATGCTCACGTGGGCGATGACAGTGACACCTGGAGGGGCGTGGTTGGGAGGAACGGCCTCCCCGATCTGAACCCGAGTGGTGTTTTGTTATTGGACTTCTGTGCTAGTCACAGTTTGTCCATAACGAACACCATGTTCGAGCATAGGGGTGTCCATAAGTGCACGTGGCACCAGGACACCTTAGGTCGGAGGTCGATGATCGACTTTGTAGTCGTGTCATCTGATCTCCGACCCTATGTCTTGGACACTCGGGTGAAGAGAGGGGCTGAGTTGTCAACTGATCACCACCTGGTGGTGAGTTGGATCCGCTGGCGGAGGAGGAAGCTGGACAGACCTGGCAGGCCCAAACGTATGGTGAGGGTCTGCTGGGAACGTCTGGCCGAGCACTCTGTTGGGGAGGTCTTTAACTCCCACCTCCGGGAGAGCTTTTCCCAGCTTCCGAGGGAGGCGGGGGACATTGAGTCTGAGTGGACCATGTTCTCTACCTCCATTGTGGACGCAGCTGTTCGGAGCTGTGGCCGCAAGGTCTCCGGTGCCTGTCGTGGCGGCAATCCCCGAACCCGGTGGTGGACACCGGAAGTAAGGGATGCCGTCAAGCTGAAGAAGGAGTCCTATCGGGCCATGTTGACCTCCGGGACTCCTGAGGCAGCCGACGGGTATCGGCAGGCCAGGCGTGCTGCAGCTCGGGCAGTTGCGGAGGCAAAAACTCGGAACTGGGAGGAGTTCGGGGAGGCCATGGAGAAGGACTATCGGTCGGCCTCGAAGAAATTCTGGCAAACCGTCCGGCGCCTCAGGAGGGGGAAGCAGTACTCTGCCAACACTGTTTACAGTGCGGGTGGGGAGCTGTTGACCTCGACTGGGGACATTGTCGGGCGGTGGAAGGAATACTTTGAGGATCTCCTCAATCCCACCGTCATGTCTTCCACTGAGGAGACTGAGGCTGATGACTCAGAGGTGGACTCGTCCATTACCCAAGCCGAAGTCACTGAGGTGGTTTGCAAGCTCCTCGGTGGCAAGGCACCGGGGGTGGATGAGATCCGCCCTGAGTATCTCAAGTCTCTGGATGTTGTGGGGCTGTCTTGGTTGACACGCCTCTGCAACATCGCGTGGCGGTCGGGGACAGTGCCTCTGGAGTGGCAGACTGGGGTGGTGGTCCCTCTTTTTAAGAAAGGGGACCGGAGAGTGTGCTCCAATTATAGGGGAATCACACTTCTCAGCCTCCCAGGGAAAGTTTACTCCAGGGTACTGGAGAGGAGAATTCGACCGATAGTCGAACCTCGGATCCAGGAGGAACAATGCGGTTTTCGTCCTGGTCGCGGAACACTGGACCAGCTCTATACCCTTCATAGGGTGCTCGAGGGTTCATGGGAGTTTGCCCAACCAGTCCACATGTGCTTTGTGGATCTGGAGAAGGCATTCGACCGTGTCCCCCGTGGTATTCTGTGGGGGGTGCTTCGGGAGTATGGGGTTCGGGGCTCTTTGCTAAGGGCTGTCCGGTCCCTGTACGAACGGAGCAGGAGTCTGGTTCGCATTGCCGGCAGTAAGTCAGACCTGTTCCCAGTGCATGTTGGACTCCGTCAGGGCTGCCCTTTGTCACCGGTTCTGTTCATAATTTTTATGGACAGAATTTCTAGGCGCAGCCAGGGGCCGGAAGGAATCCTGTTTGGGAACCACAGGATTTCATCTCTGCTTTTTGCGGATGATGTTGTCCTGTTGGCTTCTTCAAACCAGGACCTTCAGCATGCACTGGGGCGGTTTGCAGTCGAGTGTGAAGCGGCTGGGATGAGAATCAGCACCTCCAAGTCCGAGGCCATGGTTCTCGACCGGAAAAGGGTGGCTTGCCCTCTCCAGGTTGGTGGAGAAGTCCTGCCTCAAGTGGAGGAGTTTAAGTATCTCGGGATCTTGTTCACGAGTGAGGGAAGGATGGAGCGTGAGATCGACAGGCGGATCGGTGCAGCCTCCGCAGTGATGCGGTCGCTTTACCGGTCCGTCGTGGTGAAGAAGGAGCTGAGCCAAAAGGCGAAGCTCTCAATTTACCGGTCGATCTACGTTCCGACTCTCACCTATGGTCATGAGCTTTGGGTAATGACAGAAAGAACAAGATCGCGGATACAAGCGGCTGAAATGAGTTTCCTTCGCAGGGTGGCTGGGCGCTCCCTTAGAGATAGGGTGAGAAGCACAGTCACTCGGGAGGAGCTCGGAGTAGAGCCGCTGCTCCTCCACATCGAGAGGAACCAGCTGAGGTGGCTCGGGCATCTTTTTCGGATGCCTCCTGGACGCCTCCCTGGGGAGGTGTTCCAGGCATGTCCCCCCGGGAGGAGGCCCCGGGGAAGACCCAGGACACGCTGGAGGGACTATGTCTCTCGGCTGGCCTGGGAACGCCTCGGTGTTCTTCCCGAGGAGCTGGCCGAGGTGTCTGGGGAAAGGGAAGTTTGGGCTTCCATGCTTAGACTGCTGCCTCCGCGACCCGGTCCTGGATAAGCGGAAGAAGACGAGACGAGACGAGACGGGTGCCCACTCACACCTGTTTGTCATCCCATTGATTGAAAACACCAGACTCTAATTTCACCTTCAAATTAACTGCTTATCCTAGAGTTCACATACTCTTGCCACTCACAGATATGTAATATTGGATCATTTTCCTTAGTAAATAAATGACCAAGTATAATATTTTTGTCTCATTTGTTTAACTGGTTTCTCTTTGTCTACTTTTAGGACATGTGTGAAAATCTGATGATGTTTTAGGTCATATTTATGCAGAAATATAGAAAATTCTAAAGGGTTCACAAACTTTCAAGCACCACTGTACATCACATCTCCTCCCCACTAAATGTTGTTCTCCCCTTAACATCACCTTACAAACTTTTTTTTTTACATTTAAATCACACTAACCTTGAGGTTGGGAGTAGACTGTCCCAAACCCCTGAGTCAGTCAAGGGTTTATTCTGCCCTTATTCTTGAGACATAACTCCTTAACCTAACAAAAATACAGCTCGACAGTCTCTCCTTCAAGTGTCCAAAAGGAAACTGTCTTCACCATGCTTAACACCTTAAAGGCTGTAACGAACAGGTGGTTTAATAACTCTGGAGGGGTATCGCTTACCAGTCTCTTGTGGTTGTGTGTTGGTTTCCTCTGAGGTTACCTGAGGTGATGACACACTCACGGATTCAGGAGAATGATGCATATCAGGTTTGGGAGTGGTGTTCTCCACCACAGGTAGGTCTACTGAAGTGTGAGAAGATGCCATCTCTCTGTTGGTTGAAGCATCCAACTCAGCATGTCTGGCCAACATCTGGTCAGCGTGGTGTCTCCAGTGTTCTGATGATCCAACGTTGACTGTGTATGACACAGGACCAGTCTCGGCTGACACTACTCCCAGTGTCCACTTCTCTCCTCTCCCATAATCCCGAACTAATACTTTCTCACTGACCTTGAACGACCTGGCCTTGGCATGAATCTCTCAGCAAGCACACTGTGCCTCTTGTGCCTTTTCCACTTCTGATGTGACGTTCGGCTTCAGCAGGTCAAGTCGAGAACGTAAGTTGCGATGCATGAAGAGCATGGATGGTGTCTCCTTGGTTGTGGAATGCGGAGTGTTGCAATACCTTAGCAAGAATGCATCCAGCCTGTGTTGAATTGAAGCTGTTCCTGTGGAACATTTCAGTGAATGCTTGAATGTTTGCACAAAACGTTCTGCAAGGCCATTTGTCGATGGATGAAATGGTGCAGAGAGGATGTGCTTCACTCCATTGCTTTTCATGAATGTCTCGAACTCGCTTGACGTGAACTGTGGGCCATTATCACTTACTAAGACTTCGGGGAGCCCATAGCGACTGAACAGCCCTCTCAGTACCTGTACTGTTTTAGAAGTTGCAGTTGAACTCATGAGGTGTACTTCCGGCCATTTAGAGTGTGCGTCTACGACTACCATAAACATATGGCCTTGCAAAAGACCGGCAAAATCGACATGGATCCTCTGCCATGGAGATCCAGGCCAAGTCCATGGACGGAGGGGTGATGGTCCTGGTGCTTTCTGTGTGAGCTGACAGGACTGACAGGTCTTTGAGACTTGTTCAATTTGAGCGTCAATTCCTGGCCACCACATGTGACTGTGAGCAACAGCCTTCATTTTGACGACACCCGGATGTCCCGTGTGTAGCTCAGACAACAATCGTTTTGGAGGGACGACAACGTGGATACCCCACATAAGGCACCCTTGCTGGAGTGTCAGTTAATCCTTCCTGCTGATGAATAGTGCCAGCATGCTGTCTACATCCTGGACTCTTGGAAACTGACCTGTGGATACCATTTCCACTACCTGAGCAAGAACCCGATTTGTCCTGCTCTCTCTGCAGATTTCTTTGCAATTCACAGGTAAGGCCTCCAAGTGACTAATGTGAAAGCTGTCCACCGCACTGTTTTTTTCCTTCGGAGATGTGGGGATTGGCAGATGTGACAGTCCATCAGCATTGCCATGATGTGTTGCCTCTCTGTACGGTATGGTGTAATTATGAGCAGCTAACAAGAGAGCCCACCACTGCATTCTAGTGGCTGCCATAGATGGTATAGCTTTACTAGGACTCAGAATTGTGGTCAGTGGACGGTGGTCTGTAAGGAGTGTAAACTGCTTGCCATACAGGTAGTGGTGGAATTTACGAATTCCAAAGATGATGCCAAGAGCTTCACACTCAATTTGGGCATAATTCCGTTCTGCTTTGTTCAGAGTCCTTGAGGCGAAGGCTATGGGCCTCTCTTGTCCATTTGGAAGGATGTGTGAGATGACGCTACCTACCCCATATGGGGATGCGTCACACGCCAGCCGAATGGGAAGGTGCGGGTCATAATGGATCAACACACTTTGAGAGAGTAGTTGTTCTTTAGCCTCTTTAAAAGCTGTTGCACATTCTGGTGTCCATCGCCATTGATTTCCTTTACACAGAAGAGCATTCAGTGGGCAAAGGACAGACGACAAATTTGGAATGAATCTGCTGTAATAATTAATAAGCCCTAAAAATGAGCAAAGCTGGCTCATGTCAGTCGGTGCAGGAGCCTCCACAATTGCCCGGACTTTCTCAGGAGATTTGTGTAGACCATGGGCATCGATGACGTGGCCCAAGTATTCCAACGAATCCTTGAAAAATTCACATTTTTCTTTCTGTACACGCAAGCCAACTTCTTTCAAGCGCCCAAGAACTGCGTCCAAGTTCTTCAGATGTTGGGCACGGTCCTGGCCAGTAACTAGAATGTCGTCCAGGTAGCAGTGGACGTTAGGAAAACCCTGGAGGACCTGGTCCATGGCTCGCTGGAAAATAGCTGGTGATAATGTAATCCCAAAAGCAAGCCTGTTATAACAGAACAAACCCTTGGACGTAGGTATTGTGAGGTATTTTCTAGATTTTTCTTCAACAGCCATTTGCAAATATGCATGAGATAGGTCCAGCTTACTGAAATGCTGCCCTCCTGACAGAGATGCAAATAAATCCTCAATGCACGGAATTGGATATTTCTCTACACACAGAGTGGGGTTGACTGTAACTTTAAAATCACCACAAATCCTAATGTCTCCATTCTTTTTAACAATGAGCACAATGGGCGTTGCCCACTCGCTAAACTTCACAGGCGAAATGATGCCCTCTTTACACAGTCGGTCAATCTCAGCCTCCACTGTTGGCCTGAGAGCATAAGGAATGACTCTTGCCTGACAGAAACGTGGTTGATGCGCTGGTTTCAGAGCTATGGCAGCTTCAGTGCCTTTCAGAGTACCGAGCTCTTTTTTAAAGACTTCACTGTGCCTTTGTAGCACTCCCTCTAGCTTCTCTTCACGGATCGTCTTAATTTCCCGCCAATCAATCTGTATTTTTTGCAGCCATTCCCGACCAAAAAGTGGGGGTGAAGTCCCTTCGACCACATACAGTGGTAGCTTAGCCCTCTGCTTGTTCATTTTCACAGAGACCGTGATGACTCCTTCCGGTGAAATAATCTCACCAGTGTATGTCTTCAACATTATACTTGTTTGGCGCAAAGGCAAGTTGCAAAACTGTGCATCATACAATTCTCTTGAAATCAGACTAACTGCTGCACCTGTGTCTAACTTCATTTCAATCATCTTCCCTTCAATTTTTGGTTTAACACATATGTGACAAATTTCCCTTCTGCGCCACCATATGCAGACTTAGTTCTAAATCACTTGTGCTACCATCACTACCGGACCTCTCTTTTACCTCCATGTGGTGCACTCTGTTCTTATTTTTGACTTTGGGTTTCACTGACTTTTCATGATTTACAGTCTCTTTGTTTCTGCAAACCTTTGATATATGACCTTTCTTACCACAGTTGTGGCATTTCTGTTCCTTGTAATAACACTCTGCTTCTTTATGATTCGTTTTACCACAGCGCTCACATTTGTTGCATTGCTGCTTATTCACTGACAATGCATGCACCTTTAGCGCGTTACTCAGCTGATGCGTTTCTCGTGCTACAGTCTCCATTGACACAGCAATCTCTACCGCCTTCTGGAAAGTGAGCGCCACTTCGGTCAGCAATCGTTTCTGTATTGCCTCTGCGTTCAGTCCGCAAACGAGCCTGTCTCTCAATGCATCCTGGAAGTGTGTGCCAAATTTGCAATGTTCCGAGAGCATTTTAATGACTGCAATGTACTGCGTCACAGATTCTCCCTCTTGTTGGTTTCATTTAATGAAAGCGAAACCTTTCCGCGATAACAACTGGTTTCGGAGAAAAATGCCCTTGCAAAACACTCACAATGTCTTGATATGACTTTTCCCCCGGGTTGTCAGGAGCTATGAGGCTGCGTAAAAGCCCATACGTAGCAGCACCCATTACACTTAGAAAAACGGCTACCTTTTTATCTTCCTCAATCTCGTTCGCCTTTACAAAGTGCTCAAACCTCTCCACGTAGGTTGTCCATTGCTCCATGTTCTTGTCGAACGCATTTGTGTGTCCAATGTATCCGTAGCCAGCCATTTCGTGTCATTAGCACTTGCCCTCCCTTTTCTAGACGTGTGGGTCTTGGCCAACTTTCCACTGCGACCAAACTTTTCCCTTCCTCCACTCACAGTCAGTACCGTGGCGGAAACACTGCGGGTAATCTAAAGTCTACCTCGTCGCCAATAATGTTATGTAGCGGGTTCCTTTAGATAACCTTTCTAGAGACATACTCAGACACGTCTTCACGGTGAGAACTATATTCATTTACTGAAGTATCTGCATTAGTTTGTCTCATCTCATCTCATTATCTCTAGCCGCTTTATCCTTCTACAGGGTCGCAGGCAAGCTGGAGCCTATCCCAGCTGACTACGGGTGAAAGGCGGGGTACACCCTGGACAAGTCGCCAGGTCATCACAGGGCTGACACACAGACACAGACAACCATTCACACTCACATTCACACCTACGGTTAATTTAGAGTCACCAGTTAACCTAACCTGCATGTCTTTGGACTGTGGGGGAAACCGGAGCACCCGGAGGAAACCCACGCGGACACGGGGAGAACATGCAAACTCCGCACAGAAAGGCCCTCGCCGGCCCCAGGGCTCGAACCCAGGACCTTCTTGCTGTGAGGCGACAGCGCCAACCACTACACCACCGTGCCGCCCCTGCATTAGTTTGTACATACAGATAATTACTGGAACAGTGGCAGCGCCAGCTAGTGGTACGGGGAGCAAACACTGGTGGAGTCAGTGCAGGGCACATACATCACAATATCGAACACTAATCCGTCCACGGAGTAGTCACCTGACTTCGCTAAAAGCAGACCTAGCTTGTACAACAGCGGGAGGGAAATCCAGGAATATGGAGACAGCGGTTTCTTTGAAACGAAGAGGACCGGACTCCTGGGCATGACGAAGAACCTCGACACAGTCCTGAAAATAATGTAATTTCACCACTATTACACGGGGTTTACCATCTGGTCTCTTTGCCTAGGGACCTCTGTGTGGTCTGTCGACCAGGACATCTTTGTCCATGCCTAAAACTTCTTTCAGGAATCTCAAAACATTGGTTGGAGTGCTTGAGCCTGGTGTTTCAGGAACATTTAATATACGGATGTTACAGCATCTCAATCTTCCCTCCATGTCAAGACATTTTTCTTGTAGATTGGTTACCTCCATCTCGAGCTTGCCCACCTTGTTTTGCAGCAAAGCCACGTCATCTGAGAATGATGATAGCCCACGTTCCATGTCCGATATGGTTGCTTTCATAGTTTCCACAACAGAGCGGATTGTTGCAGTGTTGTTTGCAACCTCTGACTTTACTGCTTGTAGTTTGGATTTTACAATCTCAAGTTCCTCAGCCAGCACAGTTTTCATCTCCAGTCTAAGCAGAGTTGCAATGTCATTTTTTAGAGAAGTGAGGATTTCAACTTTCAAGTTTGCTACCTCCATATGTATGCCTGGTTGCTGCTGAGGAGAACTGTCGCTGCTCCCGCTGGATGTAACGCTCGAGCTCGAGGCTTTGGGCCCAGTAGCAGAAGATCCTCTGGTAAACTTAAACTTTCTTAGATTGTTGGCCATTGATGCAACCATGTTAACATAAAACTAATGAAAATTATAAATGACAAAATTTATACTTAAAGCAATGTTTGTTTGGGTATAAAGTGCCTAACAAAACTATTTTGAACCGGATTTTAGCAGAGCTTGTCGAAAACACAACTACCACATTGTCTGCTCACTAGCGCCCCCTCCCATGGGTGAAATGTTTAACCAAAATTTATTGGATAATGGTGTGAATGAGGCCTGAATTGCAAACAGTGAAGGTCTCTTGCCCGGCAAGTTTCCTACTGTAAAGCAGGGTAGGCCTGGTCGTCATCAAGCTACTGTGGAAAGGAGGCAGAAGTGGACTAAAGAGCTTAACGTTGCAGTTTTTACACGAATAAATCATTGGATGATTAGGGAAATCCTGTTCAAGGATACAAGAGAAGATTTCATGTATTATGGAAGGAAAGGGAAATCTTTGCTGTGTCTGAGCAAAGGTTGTGTGATCAAAGAAGGGCAATTGTCAACAATGGTTGGTTGACAGAGCTGGATTTAGAATCAATCAGAAGATGAGTCTTGACATTGAAGGTGGGTGTCCACAACAATGAGTATGAAGATCGGCAAGCCATAGCTATTGAAGACCCAGAAAATAAAAGAGTAGACAGACAAGAAAATGGAATGGGGAAACTGAGGATGTTCAACATTAGCATTTTAGAAGGTCATACACTTGAGGGAGAGAACCTGGAGATACTAAACAGAATATTGGACATCGCTAATGAATATGGTCTTTGGAGGACTAAAACCCTTCCGAAAAACTGACAGAACAAGATTGGCTTCCATTACAAATAAATGCGGTCCTCTGTCATATTAAAATGGCTTTGATCACTGAAATAAATTAAGTAATTAGGGCTGCGGAAAACTACATAGCCAAAAATTGATGGCTTAAGGAAAGCAAGAGGACTGAGAACAAACCTTGTTAGAAGTGACAAATGAGCCAGGATACTGACACAGTAACAAGACACAACATAATGGAAAGAGAATGAAAGGGCAAACATAAGAAAAGCCATAAACATACACTACCGTTCAAAAGTTTGGGGTCACTTTGAAATGTCCTTATTTTTGAAAGAAAAGCACTGTTCTTTTCAGTGAAGATCACTTTAAACTAATCAGAAATACACTCTATACATTGCTAATGTGGTAAATGACTATTCTAGTAAAATTCTATTAAATGTCTGGTTTTTGGTGCAATATCTACATAGGTGTATAGAGGCCCATTTCCAGCAACTATCACTCCAGTGTTCTAATGGTACAATGTGTTTGCTCATTGCCTCAGAAGGCTAATGGATGATTAGAAAACCCTTGTACAATCATGTTAGCACAGCTGAAAACAGTTTAGCTCTCTAGAGAAGCTATAAAATTGACCTTCCTTTGAGCAGATTGAGTTTCTGGAGCATCACATTTGTGGGGTCGATGAAATGCTCAACATGGCCACAAAAATGTCTTGACTATATTTTCTATTCATTTTACAACTTATGGTGGTAAATAAAAGTGTGACTTTTCATGGAAAACACAAAATTGTCTGGGTGACCCCAAACTTTTGAACGGTAGTGTACAGTACTATACCGTAAGTACAACATAAAGGTTTAGGTACTGTCAAGCTAGAGGACTGAGAAGAACGAACCTTGGTGGAAGCAGCGAATAAGCCAGGTGTAACAGTATCCTGATGTGGGTGGAGTACAAAAGCATGGCAGGCGGGAGATGATTTCACACACATGCTTTATTTTCCTTTATTTTCTTAGCTTTTCAGCTTTACTCGCTCACAGTCACACATGCCACACACACATTCAGGCCAGGGAGAGACCTCTTCTCTGCTCTCCCCCTTCTTTTATGCTCGACCATCCCTGCAACAAACACACACACACACACATTAATTGACACCAGGTGTAATAACCTGGCCACTCACCTTCCCAGACCCCGCCCTCCATTCACAAACTGATGCTCGGCCACGCCCCCGCTGACACATACCCCCACCGCCCGACTCAGGCCGGGGAGCCGTCCAGCCTGCAGTGGACTCCCCCCCGATGGGACAGGAAGTCCACCACCACCAGCTGCGCCCCTGGCCTGTGGACCACCTCAAACTTAAACTGCTGGAGAGTGAGATACCAAGGAGTGATCAGTGCGTTGGGATCCTTCATGCAGTGGAGCCACTGGAAGGGCATGTGGTCCAAACAGAGGGTGAAAGGGCACCCCAGCAGGTAGTATTAGGGGGCGAGGACCACCCACTTGATGGCCAGGCACTCCTTTTCAATAGTGCTGTACTTGCCTTCACGCAACGAGAGCTTGCGGCTGATGTACAGCATGAGACGCTCCTCGCCCTCCACCTTCTAGGATGATTATCCCCATTTCGAGCATGGCCTTGAGTTCATCCCAAACCACCATTTTTTTTGTGTTCAGGCAAGTGGTAAGGGCGGCTACGCACCACCACCCCTGGGGGCGTCTCAATGTGGTGTTCTATGAGGTGGGTGTGGCCGGGAAGGGGTGAGAACACGTCAGAAAATTCCTTCTGCAACTTCGCTACCTTCTTGAGTTGTGCCAGTGAGAGGTGGTCTCCAGAAGGGACCGTAGTGGTTCAAGATGTTACTTTTTTTTTTTTTTTTACCTCCAGCCCCAGCTCTGCCTTCTCTGGAACTACCAACGCCAATACCACAAGAACCCCCTCGTCCCAATGTTTTAAAAGGTTGAGGTGGTAAATTTGCAGTGCCCCACCCCGATCCGTTCGCCTCACCTCATAGTCGATGTCCCCAACTGACCGTGTGACCTCGAAGGGTCCTTGCCACTTGGCGATTAATTTGGAGCTCAATGTGGGCAATAATACGAGCACTTTGTCTCCCGGTATGAACTCTCTAAGGCGCGTACCCCTGTCATACGGCCGGATTTTACATTCTTGTGCCTGCCGTAAATTCTCCTGGGTTAAGTGCATGAGGGTGTGGAGTTTTGTGTACAGGTCGAGAAAGTATTGAATTTCATTTTTGCTAGGCAAAGGTCCCTCCTCCCAATTTTCTCGTAGCATGTCCAAAATGCCACATGGCTTACGCCCATATAATAACTCAAACAGTGAGAAACCTGTGGAGGCTTGTGGGACCTCACGTACTGCAAATAACAGGGACTTGAGACATTTCCCAATTACGTGCATCCTCACTTACAAATTTCCGAATTAAGTTTTTGAGTATTTGATTAAACCTTTCCACTAAGCCATCTGTTCGTGGGTGATAGGACACTGGTGTGGATAGACTTAATTCCCAATAACCCATACAGTTCGCGCAGTGTGTGTGACATAAATGTAGTGCCTTGGTCTGTCAGGATTTCTTTCGGAAAAAATGGTGATCTGAACTGTAGACAGTGATCCATCAGCTTCCAGTTCATGGCAGGGCTGTGCCATGGTGGTTTCCAGGTTGTTCCTGACCATCCAAACCAATTTCCTTTCAGTTGATGGTGACAGTTTGGGTTTTCTTGAAGCAAAGTGGCTTGGCAAAGTGACTACACCTCACAATAACTTGAATACAATTGTTTGAACTGATCTTGGAATTTGCAGTTGTTTAGAAATGGCTCCAAGAGACATTCCGGAGTTGTGTATATCTGTGATCCTCTTTCTCAGATCTGAACTGAGCTCCTTGCACTTTCCCATTTTACTCTGTGTTGGTCAATCCAATGAGTGCTGTAAACAAACCCTTTTTATGAAGGCACAGAGAAGCTACCAGCTGTAGTCAATCATGATCACCAACAGGAAGTTAAGAGACCTCAGCCTTGGCAAGATAAAAGACATTTTGGAAGTTTCGGAACCTCTGAATTAATAATCTAAATGAGCATATGTAGATTTTTTACCATGTATGTATAATTTTGACCCTGTGTTGATTTCAGAAAACCCAAAGAAAATTTAAACTTGTGCACCAAATTAATTTTTTTAAATTAAAGATGTATGCAGTACAATCATTCTGGAAAAATGAACAGTTCAAAGAAATTACAGAAAGCCCAAATATTGCCATGACATTCGTATCACTGTATGTAAACTTCTGACCACAACTTTAGATGTCATCAGTCCATAGCGTTACAAAGTAGCCATTTAACTGGACTAATCTCTCATTATCCAGGCCAATACTGGCAGTGGGGATATGTCGCTGCAATCGTGATTCGACTTCCTTCCACCACTTATGGTTACCTATTGGAGCTGCGAGCAAGTGCTTCTGTTCTCATTCATAAGATGGGAAATACGGTTTTTCAAATGTCGAACTTCCATATTAGAAGTTGAAATTCTATTTATGGTTTTGAGTATAAATTTAACCAAGGGAGACATCCAGAATGGATCCTGTGAGGACAGACATCGATCGCTGAAGCATACAGCTTTCCAAATGTCCCAAAATAATGGCTTCCAGTTTTTCAACCACTTGATCCAGATCATTAGCAGACAAAATTTGGTCCCAATTTTCATTCTCAAGAGCTTGACAAAAAGGGATCTTGTGACGTTCACGGCAATCCCGAATCAAAACTTGACAGCGAGTAGGTTTAACCTTGTACCCCACTGGCAAAATAACCTCAGAATGATCAGTGTTAATTAGCATATTCAAAGGAGAGCATTTTCCCAAAAGGTGTTTGTGATTAGTCAACACATTATGTAAACACAAATTTCCTCTTTTTGGAAAGTCAACAAGTGCATTCCATCCAGATAATTGTTGCAGTTAGTTAATATCCATCTTGTTCACATCATCACTGCAAATAAAAACCATGTCAGGATGGGAATCTAAGACACTGTCCACAAGTTCAGTTATATCAGTCATAAAGTCAGATTCTTTAGTTATATTCAGGCAGATGATGAACACCACAAACTGATGTCCCAAAGGTAATCTTAAAGTCAAACATACCAGTTCATCAAGTTTAGATCTATAGACATCAATAACATCCAGGTTATGTTGCACATAAATGGGGATTTCACTTTTACTCCTATAATCCAGCTTAAACCAATTTCTCTCCTATCTAAATATATCTTATAGCTTGGCATGTTGACTATACGGCATATCCGGTTTGAGGTGTCTCCCCAATATTACGCATACATCAAGATCATTCTTATTCTAATCGGCTTTGAGTGCTATAACCACTTAACTCTATTTTTAGTTTTGCTGAGACTGCAAACGTTTATAAATAAAAAAATTCTGGCACAGCAAAATCTGTATTTAATGTTCACGCAATAGCAGACACCCGTTGTGTGATTTGTATCAAGTTCGTCAGAGATACACCTCTAGCGAATTAGTGGGGAATAATCCTGCCGATTCTTTGCGCCACAGGAATAGGCTTGATTTCAAATGATATGGCCAAGTTATTGGTAAAATTCGTCTGACTCTCATAATGCTTATTGCCTCTTCAGGAACCTTGATTTCTGAACAGACTGAACATTTTGAGATTGTGGTCAACAGCTGGGGCAGGTTTCAATTTTACCGATTTTCTGAGTCCGACAAAGTCCCTTTTCAGATATTTAAAATCAGTTTGCCGTTCTCAATACTTTTCTCCATCCATGTACTGGTTTCACTTTCGGGGCCTGGATTAACTTCCACATCCATACAGACACTTAGATCCAGACAAATGTGATGTTCCTTGGGTGCGATGATTAGAATACCATGCTTCGTCCATACGGATATCATTTGACATATCAAACTTGGTCGGGAAAGGTGTCTTACCACTTTCACATTTGGACAATAAAATTCCATCACCAACACATTCTTGCCACAAAAATCTACTCCAACAACTCTATAAAAGCTGAGCATAGATACAGCTGGTATATGAAATCTTTGGACACCACCCTGGCTCAAATTAAATAAAAATAAGACCAGAGCTAAAAATCTTATGGCCACCATTACTGGCACCTGCGCACTGACAACTTCCACCTCAGAGGAACTTTCCTCTGTTACAAAGCTACAGTTGGCCAATCAAGTTCTGTGGGGTCTGACAGTGATCCAGTCAGCGTTGATAATTCTGGGAGACTACTGATCCAACCTTGTGCAGTAGTTGATGTGAATGTACTTTTGATGCAATGGCATGGCAAAGTGCATATATTATTGTTTATATGTTATATTGTAGTCATGTTTCAAATGAGAGGAGATAATGATCTGAGGGAGCTTCAGACTGTATAAGTGTGACTACATTTTCTATATGTAATATGAACGCCAGTATTTGATTGAGGAGTGCGAACACCATTATGAGTGGGTCCTAGGACATTCTGATTAACTTCTACTGAATTGAGAATGAACAAGGATGCTGTTCTCAGAGGGTCTTCCAGGTTATCAAAATGAATATTAAATTCTCCAACAATTAATTTTTTTGTCTAAAGAAACAACCAGGTTTTTAGATGAAATGTGCAAATTTACAAAGGAATTTAGAAAATAGACCATGGATCTGTAAAAAAAAAATAATTAGCGAAATCGACTGGGGAGACATTTTTTTAGCGACATATGCTTGGATAAAGAACTACAAACAGATTGAATTTTTGTTCAGGTTTTTGTATATTGCTGAGATCATCATTATAAATAACTGACACCTTCTCCTCCACCAGGTCGGTGAGGCTGATAAATATAGCTTCATTTAAAATGCTACATACCTCAATTGGTTTGATCCACATTCCTGTTAAACATAGTACATTAAATTCCTGAGCAGTAATAATTCCCTTAACAATTAGTCTCATACTGCAGTACTACAATGAAAACAGTGTCTCAGTTAAATCATGACTTGTACAGTGGTAATTAATGACTACTTAACATCAAAAGAAAAACAAAAAAAACCAAACAAACAAACACTCTTATTTTAAACATCTCTAAGGTTACATTTTAAAAAAATGGTCATTATAACAAACCAAGTTCAAAGTACGGGTCATTTTCAGGTTAATAACTAATAACCATATTTAATTTGACAACTTTAAATCATGCAATGTCTCTAACTTGATGCACTCGTGGGTCTTAAATGTAACAGGATAAGTAAACGTCTTTCCACACTGTGAGCAGTGGTACGGCTTCTCTCCTGCGTGAATGCGCTGGTGTTTCTGGAGATGACTCTGCTGAGTAAAACTCTTTCCAGACTGTGAGCAGTGATACGGCTTCTCTCCTGTGTGAATGCGGTGGTGTTTTTGGAGATCACTCTGACGAGTAAAACTCTTTCCACACTGTGAGCAGTGATACGGCTTCTCTGCTGTGTGAATGCGCTGGTGTTTCTGGAGATGACTCTGCTGAGTAAAACTCTTTCCACACTGTGAGCAGTGATACGGCTTCTCTCCTGTGTGAATGCGGTGGTGTTTTTGGAGATCACTCTGACGAGTAAAACTCTTTCCACACTGTGAGCAGTGATACGGCTTCTCTCCTGTGTGAATGCGCTGGTGTGTTTGGAAATTACTCTGACGAGTAAAACTCTTTCCACACTGTGAGCAGTGATACGGCTTCTCTCCTGTGTGAATGCGCTGGTGTGTTTGGAAATTACTCTGTTGAGCAAAACCCTTTCCACACTCTGAGCAGTGATACGGCTTCTCTCCTGTGTGAATGCGCTGGTGTTGCTGAAGATGACTCTGACGAGTAAAACTCTTTCCACACTGTGAGCAGTGATACGGCTTCTCTCCTGTGTGAATGCGCTGGTGTTTTTGGAGATCACTCTGATGAGGAAAACTCTTTCCACACTGTGAGCAGTGATACGGCTTCTCTCCTGTGTGAATGTGCTGGTGTTTTTGGAGATCACTCCGACGAGCAAAACTCTTTCCACACTGTGAGCAGTGATACGGCTTCTCTCCTGTATGAATGCGCTGGTGTTTGTGGAGATCACTCCCACGAGCAAAACCCTTTCCACACTGTGAGCAGTGATACGGCTTCTCTCCTGTGTGAATGCGGTGGTGTTTTTGGAGATCACTCCGACGAGCAAAACTCTTTCCACACTGAGAGCAGTAATGTGGATTTCCTCCTGTGTGAAGGCGCTGGTTTGTCTTGAGTGCATTCTGATGACCAAAACTTTTTCCACCGTCTGAGCAGTGGTGAATTCCCTTCTGTACATCATTATGTGATGTGTCAGAACTGAAAGTATCAGTTGATGTAGGCTCACTACTGGAGCATTTGGAGGGGATTTGAAGTTCATATTTAAACTCTCTTGATTCCCAAAGTCTCACATATTCTTCATAATGGCATCTCTGGATGTGTTTGTCGAGGTCAATTTGAGATGCATAGGAACGAGGACATGTGGAGCAGGAAAACACCTGCAGCAGAGTGTTCTTTACTTCTGGAGAAGTGAAAAAAAAACCAGAAAATGAACATGAAATGCAACAAGATTATAAAATCTAACAACATTAATCCACTGTCAGGAAGCATATTTACTGAACCTCAAACATGCAAGATTCTACATGAATTAAGACTGAGACAAAACTAGAAAAGCACTCAGAGCGCAGACCTCCACCAAGAATCCTTTAAAAAAAATCCGGGATCCAGAAGGTGATACGGATCACCGCCAAAATTTAATGGATTGTTACTTGTGCCCAGTCACACCTCTGGAAAAAATTTCAGAGCAATCCGTTCATAACTTGTTCCATAATGTTGCTAACAGACAAACCAACAAACAAACCAACCAACGCTACCAAAAACATAACCTCCTTGGCGGAGGTAAAAAGTTTGAGGACTAAGATATAACAGCCTCTAGCTAAGAATACTGCAAGATTCAATACAGTGCTAGAATAGCAGTTATGCACAGCATTGGCCACAGCCCCGTGGGTCTGAGCGACCAAGGGGGAGTTGTTGGTTTCTGTCTGATATGTCAAGTATAGGGAATGGCAAGCGTAGCCTTATTTACAGCTCGTCCAGGACTGAGAAGTAAACTCGGCCCAAGCATTCAAGGTTCTGAAAAGAGACAACGATGGGCCTTATTTATCAAGCTGGATATGATTAGATTTATCAATAGCATTTACACAAGTAAGTCTGTATTTTTACAAGTGGATTTTATACATGGATAAGGCTGCCACATTTAAGACACTTATTAGTTTTAATTATACACACATTTAATTAAATTAAATTTTGTGGGATTTTGTGAAACCCAGTTGATTCATGTTAATGTAACTGATGAGAGAAAGCAAGCTAACATCCATGAATTGAGACATAAAAATAGCCATGCAGAAATGCAGGCATATAGAAAAGGGACACACTGCAACGGTTCAGACGGTATTCAAGTAGGTCTGCAGCAGTATAGGAATTTCCTTACTGCAGTATTTGAAGAATGCCAAGGTGGGGTTTATAGTAATAAAGCAGACAAACCTCCATATGTTTATTCATTTGTTCATCAGATGCTACTTGTCCCTTAATATTAGAGTAAGGAGTTAAAAAGAAACATTATTCAAAAGATTATTTCTGCATGGCATGACTCTTGGGGAATTATTGAATTTAATACTAAAAATAATATTATTTCTTGTTAAATTGCTTGATAATATAACCATCATCACATATGCTCCTGAAATAAAGCAAATGTGTTTTAATTGATTGTATAATGCTTGATGGGCTTCACTAACATCTGTATTAGTCAATTAACAACTTCACTTGGTTCAGACACGCTGCATGTATGTGTTCAACTAATTTCTATCCAACCAGTTGCTTGTATTGCATTGAAGGTATTAACTTTTCCCCCCTTGCGCGTTCCTGTAATAGATGACTTGCAACCACGTGATCAAAATGTGCTAAGTCATTAGCATCCGCCATGATGGTGGATATACAAAGCAACTAGGATGGCAGCCACTGAAAGCGCGTCTGTAAACAATGCTGAATTTACTCAGTATTACCATGATTTGAACGGTCGAACGAAGAGTCGATACAAAGAGTAGATAGATATATGTGGTTTTGACTCATATTATTTAAAAAAGTCAGACTTTTTTGAAGACAAGATGCTTATACCGACCACCGAGTACCCAGATATCATGGGCTATCTGTTTTGACTGCCAAAGAATCAAGTCTGACCTTGGACGAAACATAGCCCGTTTTCTGAGTGGGCACCCAGTCTGGATTGTTTCCATCATAAAATTTTGCTGGTGCTCCTAGACGCGAAATAGTAACACGTGTTAAAATAACAACCACCAAGGAAACACGACAAGAGAATGCTCATTTTTCAGCAAAATTCTAGCAATACGAAATAAAATTCTTCCATGATAATATTAAGAAAGTTTTTGAATCTCACTCGAGATAAAATGATTAACTGCAAACACGAGCTGTTTTGGTTTTAGCCTGTGTTCAATCAGCCCTGCCGATGTTGGTCAGCCATGCTCGTCCTCTCCGTACTAAGCCTCAGAGTTTCCTCGCCCTCTTTCTGAATCACAGACAAAATTCTAAAACAATCTGAATGTGCCACGGTCATGGGTACTGTTGTGACCACAAACATATACAGCACAAAAATATGGAATAGCTAAAAGACGCAGTGGAAAAACAAAGAGAGTTGTGCACGCGTGACTATGATTTGTATGGAATGTCACTTGACCCCACATTTCTATATCCACCAACATGGTCAGCATCCGGGTTTCTATTTTGCTTTGACGTCACTTGCAAGTCAAGGATATGGGGAGGTCTGACATCATTATCCTATATTGTGTGTTTGTTGTGACAGAGCATGCGTTATTTCCCCTAATTTTCCCCCATTTTCTCCCCAATTTATCCATGGCCAATTCCCACCCATCAGACTGCTCTCCCATATCACACAACAGCAACCAACCAGGGAGGGCTAAGGCTATCACATGCTTCCTCTGAGGCAAGTAACACCAGTTGACCACATCTTTTACTTGTACAATGTCAAGGGGCAGCATAACACACTCGGAGGAAAGCCCAATCCACTCACTTCCATATGAATGTGCATGAGCTCACAGATGTCCATGACTCGCTAGCATAATTGACACAGGAGAGAGAGCATGTGACCACTCCCTCGCAGAAAGCCCAGACAAATTTTCTCTTTTGAGCTCCCAAACAGAGATGGCCATGGCATCATCAGGATTCAAAGTGGTAATCTCCAAATGTTGAGGAGGATGATGGGAGGACACTTTTCCACGGTGCCACTCAGGATCCACAGGGCGTGCGTTTTACGCTACTTCTGGTTAAACTGTGCATGATGAATAAAAATGCAACAGTATTTTGTGGTTTACTATATATCCAGCATCAAACAAATAACCTTAGAGTTGGGTTATGATTTTTGAATATTCAAATAGTCATTAAAATATAAAAGAAATCCTTCAGTTTATGCAAAAATCCTTTTTCTTGCCTTTTTTTTTGGGGGGGGGGGGGGGGGGTGTCCCTGTGTGCTGCGCTTGGTGCCCATGATGATCATGACTTTTTTGTTCCGTTTTAGTTTTGCGGACTTCACCAAATGCAGATCAGCTGGAGTGTGGCCAAACCACCTAATTTATGGGTGATTTGCAGTCATCAACATGCACATGAATCCAAAGCAAATCAGCCTTTTGTAAATCTGACATTTTTAGCAAAGCTTTTCCAAGTCTTCATAAAATTTTAACAAATACCCAATGTAACCAGACTGTTCAAAAGTAAAGAAAAAAAAAAAAAAAGAAGTGTCCATCTTATCCATACGATCAGATCTTATCCACGAATGATTTCAAGAAGACATGGTGCATTTATTGGTTAGAAAATATTTTTCCCTTCATTTTTCACCTGCTGCTACATTGCTTCTACAAACAATTTTGGTTAAAAGCAGGACACCATGTTCTTTATAGTCCTCATCAGGAAATGGCTCGAAACAAATACAATCCACAGTATTTCAGAATAAACAACATTGAGTTTAGTTAGTTTTTTTTTTCTTTTTTATCAGACATCTAATTTTTGGGTTTGTTTACCTGACATGTTTCGACGTACAACTTCCGTCTTCCTCAGAGTGTCACCGGATGTTAATTGGTGACGCATCTTTTATCAGCTGCTGTTTCTGTTCTGTTTCAGCTGCTGTCACCAATTAACATCCGGTGACACTCTGAGGAAGACGGAAGTTGTACGTCGAAACATGTCAGGTAAACAAACCCAAAAATTAGATGTCTGATAAAAAAGAAAAAAAAAACTAACTATATTTAATATAAGACATAATGAACGTAATCGAAAGAACATTGAGTTTATTCATGATGTTGAGTGGAAGATGTTCAGCTATTCTTCTTCTGTAATTACAACCCCGATTCCATAAAAGTTGGGACAAAGTACAAATTGTAAATAAAAATGGAATGCAATAATTTACAAATCTCAAAAACTGATATTGTATTCACAATAGAACAGACAACATATCAACTGTCGAAAGTGAGACATTTTGAAATTTCATGCCAAATATTGGCTCATTTGAAATTTCATGACAGCAACACATCTCAAAAAAGTTGGGACAGGGGCAATAAGAGGCTGGAAAAGTTAATGGTACAAAAACGGCACAGCTGGAGGACCAAATTGCAACTCATTAGGTCAATTGGCAATAGGTCATTAACATGACTGGGTATAAAAAGAGCATCTTGGAGTGGCAGCGGCTCTCAGAAGTAAAGATGGGAAGAGGATCACCAATCCCCCTAATTCTGTGCCGACAAATAGTGGAGCAATATCAGAAAGGAGTTCGACAGTGTAAAATTGCA
Organism: Neoarius graeffei; assembly: GCF_027579695.1. Taxonomy (NCBI): domain Eukaryota; kingdom Metazoa; phylum Chordata; class Actinopteri; order Siluriformes; family Ariidae; genus Neoarius; species Neoarius graeffei. Next base: position 13,945,487 of record NC_083579.1, on the reverse strand, counting down.
AAGAGTTTGAACATATCATCCACAGTGCATATCATCATCAAAAGATTCAGAGAATCTGGAAGAATCTCTGTGCGTAAGGGTCAAGGCCGGAAAACCATACTGGGTGCCCGTGATCTTCGGGCCCTTAGACGGCACTGCATCACATACAGGCATGCTTCTGTATTGGAAATCACAAAATAGGCTCAGGAATATTTCCAGAGAACATTATCTGTGAACACAATTCACCGTGCCATCTGCCGTTGCCAGCTAAAACTCTATAGTTCAAAGAAGCTGTATCTAAACATGATCCAGAAGCACAGACGTCTTCTCTGGGCCAAGGCGCATTTAAAATGGACTGTGGCAAAGTGGAAAACTGTTCTGTGGTCAGACGAATTAAAATTTGAAGTTCTTTATGGAAATCAGGGACGCTGTGTCATTTGGACTAAAGAGGAGAAGGAAGACCCAAGTTGTTATCAGAGCTCAGTTCAGAAGTCTGCATCTCTGATGGTATGGGGTTGCATTAGTGTGTGTGGCATGGGCAGCTTACACATCTGGAAAGACACCATCAATGCTGAAAGGTATATCCAGGTTCTAGAGCAACATGTGCTCCCATCCAGACGACGTCTCTTTCAGGGAAGACCTTGCATTTTCCGACATGACAATGCCAAACCACATACTGCATCAATTACAGCATCATGGCTGCGTAGAAGAAGGGTCTGAGTACTGAACCGGCCAGCCTGCAGTCCAGATCTTTCACCCATAGAAAACATTTGGCGCATCATAAAACGGAAGCTACGACAAAAAAGACCCAAGACAGTTGTGCAACTAGAATCCTACATTAGACAAGAATGGGTTAACATTCCTATCCCTAAACTTGAGCAACTTGTCTCCTCAGTCCCCAGACGTTTACAGACTGTTGTAAAGAGAAAAGGGGATGTCTCACAGTGGTAAACATGGCCTTGTCCCAACTTTTTTGAGATGTGTTGTTGTCGTCATGAAATTTAAAATCACCTAATTTTTCTCTTTAAATGATGCATTTTCTCAGTTTAAACATTTGATATGTCATCTATGTTCTATTCTGAATAAAATATGGAATTTTGAAACTTCCACATCATTGCATTCTGTTTTTATTTACAATTTGTACTTTGTCCCAACTTTTTTGGAATCGGGGTTGTAGTATTAGTTTTACTTGTGAGAAATGTAGATTAATTAGCACTCTTATGGACAAGAGCCAGACTTTACAGAGGACTCATAACAGCAAGAGATGCAGTGGGCTGACTTCATGTGTCTCAAAGGAAGCTGACAGACTTCACCCTCTCTGGTTGGTCATTGTCATATGATAGAGAAGACCTTCCTGGTTGGTGGAACTGGCCAAAATCAGTTCTCTGGAGGAGTGCTCTGGTTATTGTAGACTGCAATGTACAACAACAACTTTCATCCCAGAAACACTGTTAAGCTAAGAAATGTGTCACGAGATAATGCAGAAAACAACATCTATATCAGACTATAATAACACCTTGCTGTCTGGCTGTTCCTGTAGGTACAGGACTAAGTTCTTTGGTGTACTCCTCTTCATACCACACCAAGAGCTCCTGTCCTGGGTTAATGGGTCGACAGCAACGATACAGAATTCCCCCTTGATACTGAAATGCCACAAGATTCTGTTCTTCATCGTTACGGGTACAATTCACATACCTAAAAAAAAAAATAAAAAGTGCGGCAACATTCCAGAAAATATAAAATTCAGATCAGAGTTACAGACTTGGAGAACACATGGCAGAGATAATCAGTGACAGCAAGAAGATAAAGTTCTTCCAACAAATGAGGAGCTGTAAAATAAAATCACTAAAAAGACCAACTGGTGTATTCCTCACCTCATCCAATTCACATGCATCTCTCTTTTGGCATCTATGTATTCTTCACACTGCATGCTCCTGCATATCTGTTGAAAAATACCACATTTCAGGGCAGGAATTTCACGAGGGCCACGGCCCTCGTGCCCTCTCAATTTGGCCTTGTGCCCTTGGAAAAAATATCTGCCGTAAGGCCACAGTGCCCTTGATGCCCTGCGGTTTTGTAGTCTGCCTCGTGACTGCCAATAGGGTTTAACATCACCTGCGTCTATTGAGAAAAAAAAAAAAAACGTCTTTTGATGACATTCTGGATTCTTATTGGGCAACTCATCAGTGGTGGATCGGACTTGAGCCTGGCATGAACCGCTCCGACGTGCTATAATGACACCAATCTATCACCAGCCAACCAGGAGACTTAATCAAACGCATCCCCCGCCCACTTGTGTCCGCGTCTGAGACGTTGAATTTTCACAGAAGGAGGGAAGAAGTTGACTGAGGCAAGACTGTGTGATAAATTAACGAACAAATAAGATAGGAATTTCAACATATAGGGCTTAAGTCTGTTACCGTTAAATAAGCATTGCTTGTACAGTAACGTTATGTCGTTACAATGTTGACCCACTTTTAACGTGCCGAGTACCGACTGTAGCCGCTAACAAATGCTAATTAGCTTGCTGTCAAGTTTTTCCTTTGTCGAGCTTTGAGCGCAAGGTCATGGATGTTACTACTGCTTGTTCCTGCCGTAATAGGATACGTGATATGTGCTGTTGTCTGTTCATAGCCACTTTTTTAATCTATGCACTGTTTTGTTACTAGTATTGTATGTTTCTTTTTGCTGTTTAACCGAAGTGTAACTGCTGCCATCTTGACAAGATCACCATCGCAAGAGATTTTCTCTCATTGTTTTTGGCGTCATTACAACATTAATATTTACTTTTATTCATTTACCCCCCAGTAATAATTATGCCAAGCAAGCGCAGACTTGTCTTGAGTTTTGAGCCAATCACAACAGGGCAGCACTGTGGCCTGAGGTAAAACATGATAGTTTAAGTTTGTTTAAATTACAAAAATGAGTACACCCAATGACTGTCTCATATACTCTTCATATACTCATACTGTTTAAGTAATGCAATAAAACTAATCTTTAAAAGTGGTATTTACTCAAACTGTTTGCACAGAATGAATTTTCGGGTTAACAGTGTAATAGTGTTGCAGTGTTCTGCAAATCTGCAATTTAATATTTCAGATCTTGAGACATGAAAGTACTATTTTAAAAAATAAAAGGTCAGAAATGTTTTCTTTGTCGTCTATTTAGTTCATTTTATTTCCTCAATAATTTTTTCTTCATTGAGAAATCGGTCTGAGCTCTTATGGGTTAATCAGTAGCCTGCATGCTAGTATATGTTCCATTTACAGTCAAACATTTTGATGTACTCTAGGCTCAATTTTGATTAATCAAAAATCTGCGTAGGAGTACAGTCTGAAGATGCTCTTGCACATTCGGTGTCAATTGAACAAAAATTATGGGAGGATATAGGTTTAATAAGTTTTACAATTTTTGAAGAAGTGAGTGATGGATTGATAAGTTTAGAGGTGTTCAATATTTTCTTATCTTCAGACATAATAGTGTAGGAGATGTTTCTTTACCTGCTTGATAGTCTCGATTGAGACTCCAATCTTCCTCAGAAGAGTCATTAGTCCTTAAATTAAATTCATTACAGACGTGAACTTAAAATCATTGTTTTATTTTATGGCCTTGCTGCCCTGGTTTTGGCCTTCGTGCCCTCAAAAAACTGACAGCACAAAAGGCCAAGTGGCCTTGCCCCTAAAATGATGAAATTCCAGGCCTGCCACATTTACATTTTCTTCACTAAAATCAATCTATACCTTTAAACAAGGTATACAGAAACGAGAATGATGGCTCATGCCAATATTATATTAAGCATCATGAAGGCTGAATTAAAGGTTCTTGACTGTATCTTTAGATTCACAAAACAGCCGACAAGTTCCGAGATGAATTTAGTAATGATAGGAAAATGCAGGCAAGGCTTTATCAGAATTTAGGTAAAGGAAAGGTTTCTCATAAAAGGCTTTACATCTTTGACATGGCAAAACTGTGTTGTCAATCAGACCTCTCTGATAAATATCTGTCCCTTGTGTTTTGGTCTATTTAGAGACCACTACAAAAATGCACAACTTTAAAGTCAGTTCGGTCACTAAATGGGTTTTATATAAAATATTTTGGATTTGTACAAGTCATTTATTTGCCACAAGTGTTTGGAAGTAATGATGGTTTAGTTCAGTATAGCAGTGTTAATTTTGAATTTAAAGAATTTTAAATTTCGTTGTAGTCTTGGACTGAAAATTGTAGTTTTATTTTAGTCTCTCTTTTTGTTTCGTTTTCATCAAAATTTAATCAGTGGAACTCAATTTCAGTCCAATTCTAGTCAATGTTTTGTTGTAAAATGTGTCCTGTAGTTTTAAGAGAGGCTACTGCAGGAGGGCTATTGCTGGATGACAGTCTGAAGGGGGCTTCATCAGAGAAAATAACTTTACCCCAGTCCTCTACAGTCTGCAAAAAGTCATGCAAAAAGTTATTTTCTCTGATGAAGCCCCCTTCAGACTGTTTGGGACACCTGGAAAAATGACTGTCTGGAGAAGAAAAGGTGAGCCCTACCATGAGTCCTGTGTCATGCCAACAGTAAAGCATCCTGAAACTATTCATGTGTGGGGTTGCTTCTCATCCAAGGGAATGGGCTTACTCAATTTTGCCTAAGAACACGGTCATGAATAAAGAATGGTATCAAAAACATCCTCCAAGAGCAACTTCTCCCAACGATCCAGGAGCAATTTGGTGATGAGCAATGCTTTTTCCAGCATGATGGAGCACCATGTCACAAGTGACATGGAGCCAAGTGGCTCGGGGAATAAAACATTGAAATTTTGGGTCCATGGCCAGGAAACTCCACAGATCTTAATCCCATCAAGAACCTGTGGTCAATCCTCAAAAAGCGAGTGGACAAACAAAACCCCAAAAATTGTGATAAACTCCAAGCACTGATTATGCAAGAATGAGTTGCCATCAGTCAGGATTTGGCCCAGAAGCTGATATCTAGCATGCCAGGGCAAATTGCAGGACTCTTGAAAAAGAAGGGTCAACACTGTAAATATTGACTCTTTGCATACACTTGATGTATTTGTTAATAAAAGCCTTTGAAACTTAGGAAATGCTTATAATTGTACTTCAGTATACCATAGAAACATCTGACAAAAAGATCTAAAAACACTGAAGCAGCAAACTTTGTGAAAACCAAAATTTGTCTCAGTCTCAAAACTTTTGGCCACGACTGTAGACCACCAGTAATTTGACAGAGGGGCACCTCATCATGTCACTGAGTGGTTCAACCTGACTCTTCACCATTCACAGCCAACGCTTGACCATATCCCCACTGCCACAGAATGTTATTCTGCTTTAATTTATTTCTTTTTCTTCTTTTACAGAGCATTACTGAAAATTAGCCGGATTGAAAGCAAACTTTCCAGTTGTTTTTCGGCACCTGTAACAGTTCTAAGTAGAGTTCTCCGTGCCTAACTTACACTGCCATAATACTTAATGTAGGCAATTATTCAGGGAAAGAAAGTTATAGTTTCCCTGTTTCAACATTTAGGACAAAGAAAGTTGCAGTTTCTCGAGTTGAGATGAACCAGTATCTACCTCAGGGACACTGAAGTACTAGCCAACCATTTCTACTGGTTGCAAGATGCTTGTAGTTAGAACAAGAACGCATGTAAAGGGAAGGAAAACAATAAGATAATGAATTCTACTTATTTGCTCATTGAAGCTCATAGTTTTACTCGAATTATTTGTTTTATAGTGATGATTTGCCATGGATGAAAGTGCTCATGACTCACCCTCACCTGTGTCTTGGCGAGCTTGAGATGAAAGATATGTTTGCATCATTTAAAGAGGAAATTACTGAACACACTGAAGGTCAATTTGCACATAATGACGAATCGGAAGGTGAAGATAAGGAGTTTTCTGATAATGACAAGTTCAAAAGGCTCACTCAGGGTTCCCGCTGGTGCTCGTCACACTCGTCATTGACGAACATAATCCATCAGTGATGAGATTACAAGCAGTCGTCACATTGACGAATGCATTTGTCATCATTATCATAAGTCATCTTTTCTAGAAATCCCTCCACAAATCCTTCGGTTTGCTGAACTCCAACCCCAGCGAAGAGATGGTGGGAAGCCAGAGAGTAAACAATAAGCACAATGTTTGTGACCAATAAAAACTGATTACACATAATGACCAAATGGGCACCAAGTTTTTGACCAAGCGCAGTGCATCGTAATCGGCCTGGTGTGGTGGTGTAATTGCCTCTGCGTGAACCGAACAATGGCACAGTTTAAGCTGATGGTTTTTCGGCGAGCTTCTTCCAGCACTGAAGATGATTTAAGGGCCAAAACAGCCATGGGAGAGGCACACTCAGAGCCCCGACTGTCCCCAAGCACATTGGACAGTGTCAGTAATGCAGGGGGCAGTTAAAAAAGAAAAACTTCAAAGTGAAAGTGCAGCCAGCCAGCAAACAACTGAAGGGCTCTATGTTTTGTGCGGCGTGGCATGTGGAGTTTCTGTGGCTAATGCAGTGGTGTCGTTAGCCCCCATCACTCGGGACTATACAGTGATGCTTGAAAGTTTGTGAACCCTTTAGAAATTTCTATAGTTCTGCATAAATATGACCTAAAACATCATCAGATTTTCACACATGTCCTAAAAGTAGATAAAGAGAACCCAGTTAAACAAATGAGACAAAAATATTATACTTGGTCATTTATTTATTGAGGAAAATGATCCAATATTACATATCTGTGAGTGGCAAAAGTATGTAAACCTCTCAGATTATCAGTTAATTTTAAGATGAAATTAGAGTCAGGTGTTTTCAATCAATGGGATGACAATCAGGTGTGAGTGGACACCCTGTTTTATTTAAAGAACAGGGATCAATCAAAGTCTGATCTTCACAAGACATGTTTGTGGAAGTGTATCATGGCACGAACAAAGGAGATTTCTGAGGACCTCAGAAAAAGCGCTGTTGATGCTCATCAGGCTGGAAAAGGTTACAAAACCATCTCTAAAGAGTTTGGACTCCACCAATCCACAGTCAGACAGATTGTGTACAAATAGAGGAAATTCAAGACCATTGTTACCCTCCCCAGGAGTGGTCGACCAACAAAGATCACTCCAAGAGCAAGGCGTGCAATCGTCGGCGAGGTCACAAAGAACCCCAGGGTAACTTCTAAGCAACTGAAGGCCTCTCTCACATTGGCTAATGTTAATGTTCATGAGTCCACCATCAAGAGACCACTGAACAACAATGGTGTGCATGGCAGGGTTGCAAGGAGAAAGCCACTGCTCTCCAAAAAGAACATTGTTGCTCGTCTGCAGTTGGCTAAAGATCACGCGGACAAGCCAGAAGGCTTTTGGAAAAATGTTTTGTGGACGGATGAGACCAAAATAGAACTTTTTGGTTTCAATGAGAAGTCTTATGTTTGGAGAAAGGAAAACACTGCATTCCAGCATAAGAACCTTATCCCATCTGTGAAACATGGCTTTGGCCCGTTTTGCTGCATCTGGGCCAGGACGGCTTGCCATCATTGATGGAACAATGAATTTTGAATTATACCAGCAGATTCTAAAGGAAAATGTCAGGATATCTGTCCATGAACTGAATCTCAAGAGAAGGTGGGTCATGCAGCAAGACAACGACCCTCAGCACACAAGTCGTTCTACCAAAGAATGGCTAAAGAAGAATAAAGTTAACATTTTGGAATGGCCAAGTCAAAGTCCTGACGTTAATCCAATCAAAATGTTGTGGAAGGACCTGAAGCGAGCAGTCCATGTGAGGAAACCTACCAACATCCCAGAGTTGAAGCTGTTCTGTATGAAGGAATGGGCTAAAATTCATCCAGGCCGGTGTGCAGGACTGATCAACAGTTACCGGAAATGTTTAGTTGCAGTTATTGCCAGGGGGTGGTGGTATCGTCAGACCAGATACTGAACGCAAAGGTTCACGTACTTTTGCCACTCACAGATATGCAATATTGGATCATTTTCCTCAATAAATGACCAAGTATAGTATTTTTGTCTCATTTGTTTAACTGGGTTCTCTTTATCTACTTTTAGGACTTGTGTGAAAATCTGATGTTATAGGTCATATTTATGCAGAACTATAGAAAATTCTAAAGGGTTCACAAACTTTCAAGCACCACTGTAGCCCCCAGTATTTTTGCCCTCAAAACAAAGTAAGAGATTAATAGAAAACAACTGACTTGGAGGTCATCTGGGATTTTGAATGTTGTAAAATAATAATTTGGCTTAGAATTGGTGTCTTTGTGGTCGTAAAGGAGAGGTATGTCAGTGGGAAATTATATATTTTTATTAAACTGATCAATTTTACTTGTGATGTTTAAGTCAATTGCCAAATGCTTCAGCTTCCTGAGACATTAAGTTATTATAATAACTTCACAATAAGGAGACAGAAACTGACATGAACTACATAAAGTTAAAATGAGCAGTGCAAAGATCGCTAATAACAAGGTCATAACCTTTGAATGTGTGTGGGTGATAACATTACCTTGTAAAGCAAGATTTTACCTCCCCAGCCTATCGATGCCAATTTCTGCTAAAAAAAAAAAAATACAAGCCCCAGAAAAACTTGACTTTCCCCGGTCTTTTCAATACCTAGAATAGAATACCTGGGCTAACTAACGCATGATGAAAAATGTCGTGTCGTTCTGTGGTCAGCTTCTAAAATCAACAGGAAAATTGGATTCCTTCACTGTTGTTTGTTCCAAGATTCTTCTTGACACTGTTCAATTGTAAACCAAGTTTTTTGTTCAAGTAAAGGCTAAAGAGAGTCCTAATACTGTTTTTGAATAATTTCATGCTAAAATAACTAAGTAAGCTCAAACTAAAATTTAGCTTGATGGTGCACAGCTACCCAAAATCAAGTCTCTCTTATTAGAGGCTGGAGTGGAGCGCAAATTTTATATGTAAATGCAGAGGCCTAGCTGTATCTGTTCAAATATTTGAATTGTGCCAGTTTGGTTGGTATAAACCTGTATTAAGGCCACTTTGATAAGATGGTAGCTAAGAAATAAATACAGACTAAGAAAAAGTGAAGAATACTTATTGAACTTTAATTTTCAAGGAAAAAAGTGGACAATATTTTTCAGAACCCAGGGGAACCCTGCTCACCTACAGTGGGTGCAGCTATTACCAACTATTTAATGGGTGAGGCCTCTAAATCAAATTTTGATGATATTGTACAAGAATTTTCAACAATATAAGATGGGTCCTTTTGTTGACAAAAAATTAGCCGGTACGGTTGAGGAGCTTATCAAAGGAAAATTACCCAAAACAAAGCTTGAAGAACCGATAACGTGATATCCGAGGCCAGAAAATTGTCCTCTGTGAGGCTACATCCACACGACAACGGCAACGAGATGTTATTTAAAAATATATCGCGTCCAAATGGGCAACAATCAGTAAAATATCAGGTCCATATGGCAACGCAACGCTTGCTGAAAACGATGCAATACACATGCCACACCTCTAGGGGTGCTGTAAGACGGTCCCTTCGGAGACACCAGAACAATAGAAGTAGTAAGGACGCATGCACATAAACTATTATGCGCGAGACTTCATATTAGCCACAAAGTCAGGAAAATCTGTTCGTAAAATTACATTATAATGACCAAATACAATGAAAAGTATTTTTCCAGTCTCACCTGTGAAAGGTAATCCCATGTGATCTCGTTTGGATGGCAAACCTGTTGGTACAGTTAAACGCAGCTAATCTTTATTCTCCGCTTTGACCTATCCAATATGGCGGTGAGGATGACGCATGATTCTACGCGGAAGGCGGCGTCTTTAATGGTCCGGAATAAATTGAACGCTACACGTTGATGGATTAACTTGTTTCTCACCTGTGAAAGGTAATCCCATGTGATCTCGTTTGGACGGTAAACCTGTTGGTACAGTTAAACGCAGCACATGAATCTTTATTCTCCGCTTTGACCTATCCAATATGGCGGCGAGGATGACGTATGATTCTACGCGGAAGGCGGCGTCTTTAATGGTTCGGAATAAATTGAATGCTACACGTTGATGTATTAATTTGCTCTTCTACACCCTTTTTGAGGAATGTATTGTAGGATTTAAACCAACATCTGAAGAGGTGAGATCGCTCCTTTTTTTTTTCCCTATTTTTGCTGGAGGGATTGACTCTGCTCTAAGGGCAGAGTCTCTCTCTCTCTCTCTCTCTCTCTCTCACACTTTGCACCATTACACAATAAATATTCACAGTGAAAATATTTTGTAAGCGCGTTTCATGAACCAAGTTATAGGATTTGTTGACAACTCGCATCGAGTTCGTTACACTTCTACCCGGCGTGAAGCACTGACAGTCATGTGGTTGTGACATCATCGTAAACAAATCCGTTCTACTCATCCAGATGACTTCACAACGGCAACGTTGCCAGATCTTTCCACTCTGGAACCCGTTCTCAAAAAGACTGCGTTTTGGGCACCCAAAACGCCGGTGCCGTGTGGACGCCAGGCCTAAACGATAAGCAATTGTATCGGAGTCACCTGAATCCGTTGCCGTGTGGACAGGGCCTGAGTCTCCCCCAAACGTTAACAGGGCAGTCTGGAACCAATTAAAGGCCAGTCAAAGTAACAAGTTGGCAGATAAGGCATTCCAGAAAGCTCAACAGTGCTTTGTTTTACATTAATGGCATTTAGCAGATGCTCTTATCCAGAACAATGTACAACATACCCAAAGAAGCCTGGGGAGAAGTTGGCGATTAGGTGCCTTGCTCAAGGGCATTTCAGCCATTCCTGCTGGTTCAGGGAATCAAACCGGCAACCTTTTGGTCCCAAAGCTGCTTCTCTAACCATTAGGCCTATTTATTCAATGTATGCAACGATCAATGCTTGTGAAAAAGCAACAGATGAGATGAAACCCAGACTTATACACGCTCTAGTATTGGCATTAGCTGGGAACTGGGAGCTAAATCTTTGTTGCCGAGAAGCTACAAGACCAGAGCTCAATTCCCAGTTTTCTTCCCTTTCTGTTACACCAATAACAAGGGAGTTGTTTGGAGATTACATTGGCAAAGAAATTGATGATGTGAGTAAAGAAAAAAAAAAAGTTTGCATGGAGGGGTTTACCATTTCAGTTGAGAGCCCTGTGCATGGGGTTGATCAGTCACCCTCGCATTTTTACCAAGGTGTTGAAGCCTTTTTTTCTACTTTGGGAACACAGTATGGACAGAATTGCTTGGGTTAAATTGAGGATTCCTTTTATACAGAGGACACTGAGGATGCTTGTCGTGAGGCAACGTTGCATACAGTTCAATTGTTTACTCATTCCTCTTCATTCCAATGCATACCCCCATCTCTCCAAACCCAACTCAACCTCTTTTCTAGTTTCACCATATTACAATATCATCCGAAAACATCATGTTCCTTGCATCTTCACTACACTCTCATCCCCATTCTCACTGATGCACATGTATTCTGTTTTGCTACTGCTCACCTTCATTCCTCTTCGTTCCAATGCATATCTCCATCTCTCCAAACCCAACTCAACCTCCTTTCTACTTTCACCACATATCACATCATCCGAAAACATCATGTTCCATGGCGACTCTTACCTCACTTCGTCCGTCAAGCTATCCATCACTATGGCAAACAAGAAAGGACTCAAAGCAGATCCTTGATGGAGTCCCACCTTCACCTTGAACCATTCAGTCTTTCCAACCGCACACCTCACTGCTGTTTCACTGTTCTCATACATGTCTTGCACCACTCTAATATACTTCTCATTCCTCCACTCTTTTTCATACAATAACATAACTCCTCTCTCGGCACTCTATCGTATGCCTTCTCCAGGTCTACAAACACAATGTAGCTTTCTCTGGCCTTCTCTGTACTTCTCCATGAACATTCTTAAAGCAAAAATTGCATCCAACGTGCTCTTCCTGAGCATAAGCCCATACTGCTGTTCACAGATTGCTACCTCTCTTCTCAATCTCGCCTCCAATACCCTTTCCCATAGCTTCATGGTGTGGTCCATCAATTTTATCCCTCTGTAATTACTGCAGCTCTGTACATCTCCCTTATTCTTGTATATTGGGACTAGCACACACTTTCTCCATTCATTTGGCATTTTCTCATTCTCTAGGATCTTATTAAACAATCTCATTAGGAACTCCACAGCTGTCTCACCCAAACATCTCCAAGCCTCAATCGGGATACCATCTGGTCCGACTGCTTTCCCAGTCTTCATTTTTTTCATGGCTGCCCTCACCTCATCCTTATTAACCAACTCTGCTTCCTGACTTGCCGTCTCCAATGAATCTGACCTTTTCTCTCTTGAATTCTTCTCATTCCACCTTCTTAATACACTCTTTTTGTTTGAGAATCACAATCAAACTTCACCTTACAGGTAAGGCTTGTTTAATTTTTTAAAATTTATGACAAACTCACAACCCAGGAGTATCCACTGTTCCTGGATTCCGCTCTGTTTACCAGCTCTCCCTGATAGGGTCCGAAGTGTGCACCTATTGGAACAGTCTCCCCCTTATTAAACACTCCCAGGCCTGCATCAGGAATACTGGACTTCTGGATTTCTAACCCAGGAGGAAGAGTTTGTCTGGCTCGGTCAGAGACTCCCATGGGAACAGGAGTATCTGGGATGAAGAGGGGCGGTCCATGAACCTCACATTTGCTGAAGAAGAAGGATTTGCAAACTTCACAGTCTGGAAGTAGAGAAAACACAATAGGAAGAAATGAGGCCCAAAAGCATGTGCAATGTGTGTTTATGTCTAAGACCATATACATTAGTACTGTATAGTTTATCCAAAGAAAGCTTGCCAGAAAGGTTCACTGAGCATATGGTTGAGACTAGAGGTGTCCATCAGGACTGAGATCTCACAGGATACAACAAGGTACAGGAGTATGAATTTTTACTTATTAGTGGGAGTAAATAAGTGGTCAGATATGAAGCTTGCAGGGCAAAATAAAACAACGTTCAATAACATGAGTGTGGCACTACGTGATCTATTTACAGCATTCTTAGAACCTGCCTGGTCAGGGTCATGGTTGTTTAAAATTCAGAAACTTATTTGGTTATCTTTGTGAGGGAAATTTAGTGGATGAACATTCCTATTCTCTGTGTTTCTGTGTGTTGAGCTCAAGTGGCCTAGTGTACTGAGAAAGTAGTTTTTCCCATGTTGTAATTGCCTTTCTGTGGCCTTGGTGGTGATAAGCAGGGTGCTCCCTAACTACACATCTGCCTGCACACATCAGAGCATTCCAGGTGCACTCATTAGCAAAGCTTCATAGAAAATCTTAAGCCAATCACATACAGATGAGAGCAGTAAGCGAATGCCTTTAGAGTATAATAGATAACCGCCACTAAAACACAACTCAGAGTGCGCGTACTCTCGGCATCACTGAAGTGGTGTCTTCTCTTCTTCTTTTTTCCTATCCTATTTTATATCTCCGTTTTATATGATCTACTATAATAAATAACTGAAAAGACAACTGCTAAGCATTCTGAAGTGTTTATTAGAAGTTTCCATTACAAATTGGCTACCCTGGGTGGGCCCCATGCGTCTGATCCTCGGACGACGGGACACTCCCAAGGCTACGGTGCAGAGCTGAGAACTCGGATGAGAGACCAGACCGTCAGGGCTCACCGAACCAGTAAGTGATAACTTTGCATTCTTGTGTAAAGAAATTAGTGGAAACAGTATTTAAAGACTGATATAAGAGACAGACAGAAATTTGTCCGAGCCAGGAGGACTGCTAAGCTGTGGTATCATCAATATGCTTGCAGAAACAGATAAAACACAATTTTGAGACAATAAACCGCAAAACTATCGGGTTGCGTAAGAGAATTATCCGCCTAAGTGACGACTGGGTAACGGCTCACCTACTTGAGAGAGGGAAGTACGGGTGCGTGTTTCGACGGATTCACGTTTGGCAATTCATAACTGGGAAAGAATTGAATCTTGCTCCCTTTGTTCTGTGTGAACAACTGGCCCGTCGTAGGAACGGCATAGAGAGGTTCGATCACTAAGTCGCCAAGACACACCGGTGTGCACGCAAAACATTCATGAATTAACAGAGTACTGTCCTCCTCCAAATTCTGAAACAGAGAAATAGATTTTGTACACATGCGTAAGTTGTCTTTGAGGTTGTTGTGCTAAATGATACCTACTTTTAGCTTAAGGTAAATGCCAGATAAATTGTTTACTAATAAGAACATACCTAAAGGATTATTGTGTCGCATTTTTGGACATCGTCCAACCTATTCTTCTTGTGATCCTAGTAAAAACTCAGCCATTGTTGTCACAACCTATTGATATAACAGTGTACAATGAAGAACAGAAACGATAAGTTAGGGAAAGAAAAGAAAACGCAAGCAAGCCTGAGGCTACATGTGCTATAATAAGAACTGGATGTTCCTATGACAGCCCAAACATCCAGTTTATGAAAACCTCGTATGGCGAGGATTATTTGGCACAGTTTGACATATGGGTAAAGGACTTAGGATTCCTTGAGAAGGGCAGTTTTAGTCCCAGGCAGATACAACAGTTGGAAGAAAAGTTGAAACGGAAGGAAAAAGAAGAGTCTGCAGATAATGTTAAGTTCTTAGGGGACTGGAGGGCGTTTTCTGCATGGAAAGAAGAAACACTTAAGAGAGAGTACAAAAGAGAGAAACGACAGGCAGGGCTCTCACCCTCTTCTCAGTGTTTGAAATTTCAGATGGACCCTGACCTGGAGTCTGCCCCACCACCCCGACACACACACACACACACACACAGCCTCCTCAGCAAGGCGGAGCATCACTCCCACAAGCGCTTCACCCACAGAAAGGGGGAGAAGTTGATACAAAGCAAAAAAAAAAAAACCATGAGCCTCTGGAATCTCTCCCAGCTTACCAGCCGCCTCCAGCATCAGTGCTTCTCCATCACACATGAGAGCCGGTCTTGCATATGGCGACGGAAGAGACACCCTCCTGGACCTGACCACATGCTCACCAGTGGGTCCACAAGGACATAACCTAAAGTCTGAAGTCCTTCATCTTCCAATGGTGGAAGTGGCTGGAGCTGACAGCATGCTTCTAGTCCACAGACCCTGGACAACAGCTGACATGAAGGAAAGCATGGGTTCTCTTCCCAATGTGAGAGAGGTAGGAGGAAAGAGATTTGGTAACGAACTGTTGATGTTTTGCAGAGAATTCTGACCGACCACCCATGAACTTCACTGCCTGCTCATGACCAAGATGGGTATAGATTGGAGCAAGGTTTCCAGAGAGTGGCCAGAAGCCGACCAGCAGATGGCAATAGTGAGTATGGAAATACCCTCACTGCTCTCTGTGCTTGTCTGATCGAAGCTTTTCCCTTGAACATAGACTTTACTAAGATCAGTACGTGTAAGCAAGAAGATGGTGAAGTGGTGTCAGCGTTTCTCACTTGTCTCACTGCCACACACGAGAAACACAGTGGTCTGACCAGACCCCTGACCCTGGCTGGAGTGGAAGGCACCCCTGAGGTCTGGGAAGCACACCTGCGGAACAGTTTCATGAACGGTCTGAATCCAGCAGTGGCCAAGTCAGTAAAGCAGCTCTGTCTCCTGTGGGAAACCACCAGTCTCACCAAGATTGAGCAGTATGCTGTGCATGCAGAAAGGCTGCTGAAAGAGAAGGAGAAGACAAAGTCAACACAAAGAGACCAAGACCTACACGCCGCCACTCTCACTCTTCTCCAGACTGTTCAGCCTGGACAAAGAGGAAGAGGTCGAGGTAAGGGCCGAGGCAGGATGACCTGGGGTGACTTGTCCTGGATAAAAGGCGCAACCTGCTACAACTGCAATCAGAAGGGACACATTGCTCGAGATTGTCTCCACAGTAGCAGCCAGAGGCCCCGTGAGGAGTACAGCAAAACAGACTGACGGGCGGACTCCGGGAACGGGCCCCACACAGAGAACAGGGGAGGTAACACACACACACACCTGATGATACACATACACAGAAGCATTCACATAACGTTAAAACACATTAGTAGCAGCACCTGCATGCAACAGCAAGACTACACAAACACCCGATACACCAGTCCAGACAGATAAACCTGAAGTTGCATTAAGTTTGTTAAAATACACAATTACTCCCTTCTCTAAACTCCCTTGTATGCCCCTCACTGTATGTGGGCATGTGTTAACCTTTTTAGTAGATTCTGGAGCGGGACACTCAGTCATACAACATGGGGTACTTCCAGTAGACCCACCGCTCAGCTCAAATTCTATTCAGACGATGGGCATCTCAGAACGACCTGTGACCGAAACTTTCTCAGTCAACCTCCCATGTAAAAGCGAGGGAGAAATAGTTACGTCCCACTCATTCCTCATCTCGCATACATGTCCAGTAAATTTGTTAGCACGCGATTTAAAGGGATAGTTCGGGATTTTTGACATCAATCTGTATGGCATCCCCATCAATAGTGTTGTGCAAACACACTGACTTACCCCTGAAAGCATCCTGTGAGTCCAGTTCTTGTCCAGTTTTGGTCCAGACGAAAGTAGTCCAGCAAGTTTGTTGGGGTCACGAAAGTAAAACGTTTTTCGTCTCAAAACAGTACGTGTTCAAAAGAGTGATATATTTGCATCACAAAACCGTTGCCAAATAAAAAAAGTCAGACCTCGAAATCGCTTGGCACTATTTTCTCTCCCTTCTTATCACTGCGCGCTGCCGGCTTCATCCAGCTGCGGCTCCAGCTTCAAGGATAAGCTGGAGCCGCATAAGTAGGAGTCCCGGCGGGTGGTTTGTATTCGATTCGTTTATATCCCGACCTTGTCAGCTGTCAGATTTATGTTCATGGACCCGGTAAGCTGGTAAATAATATTATTATTTTCTTTACCAAATTCTAACAGAAAACGAGAGCACCCGAAAGGGAAAACCGAGCCGCCTCACGGCTGTAATGCAAATTGCTTTCCTCCTCAGTATACAAGTGCGCTTCCATGGCAGGGAAAAAGAAACTACCACTGCTGCCTATGTAGTGCCCTATTTATACAAATAGGAGTGATTCAGGATTCAGCCATGACACGGAGCAAAAACGTGGCTGAATCCTGAATGACTCCTATTTGTATAAATAGGGCACTACATAGGCAGCAGTGGTAGTTTCTTTTTCCCTGCCATGGAAGCGCACTTGTATACTGAGGAGGAAAGCAATTTGCATTACAGCCGTGAGGCGGCTCGGTTTTCCCTTTCAGGCGCTCTCGTTTTCTGTTAGAATTTGGTAAAGAAAAAAATAAAATATTATTTACAAGCTTACCGGGTCCATGAACATAAATCTGACAGCTGACAAGGTCGGGATATAAACGAATCGAATACAAACCACCCGCCGGGACTCCTACTTATGCGGCTCCAGCTTATCCTTGAAGCTGGAGCCGCAGCTGGATGAAGCCGGCAGCGCGCAGTGATAAGAAGGGAGAGAAAATAGTGCCAAGCGATTTCGAGGTCTGACTTTTTATTTGGCAACGGTTTTGTGATGCAAATATATCACTCTTTTGAACACATACTGTTTTGAGACGAAAAACGTTTTACTTTCGTGACCCCAACAAACTTGCCGGACTACTTTCGTCTGGACCAAAACTGGACAAGAACTGGACTCACAGGATGCTGTCAGGGGTAAGTCAGTGTGTTTGCACAACACTATTGATGGGGATGCCATACAGATTGATGTCAAAAATCCCAAACTATCCCTTTAATGTGCAAGTTAGGAGTAAATCTCATGTCCACTTCAGATGGACTAACTATTGAAGTAACTGAAATGTGCAGTGTGCAGTATGGGTTTGGAAGCCCCCTGTATGTGTATGTCTGGTGGCTCTGCTCAGATCAACTCGCACAAACTCCCAAATACCTTGTACAGCTCGCACACTTGAACACCTCATCAGTTGACACAGATTATATGAAAAAGGAAGATTTGCACTATACAGCACATGTTCACCAAGGGCAAGATGTCGAGTTTGAAAAGACTTGGTTTGCAGACCCCCATGCACGTGAAAGATTGACCCTCAAAACTACATATTGGTCTAAACATTATTGCACTGTGCAGGTCCATTTTACTCGTTGTCCGAACAACTGCATCAATGTTCATCGCAGTGTTCTCAAACATGTAATGCGCGGCCTCGTGTCAGAGGACTCTGAGGTCGTCTGCTACCAGCATTTCTTTGACATCGTTAATTCTATACCCCATGTCTCATTAGCAAAGCCACGAGCCGCTCATTGGAAAGACGTGGGGAAATGGGTCAAGAAGTGTGCAGTCAATGGCAATGAATGGTCCCAAACAGAGGACCCTAGTGTGTTGTTTTGCCAAAAGCTTGGGGTCTACAAACAAAGTCATACTGTGTGTGTGTGTGTATGTTAAGCGCAGCGTAATATTAGCCACTGATGACCGGGATCCTGGGGACCCCGGCCATAGTGGCCTGTTTGTCGCCGTGTCCACAGGCATAACTCCAGCAGAGGTGCACCCCAAATTGGTGGGAGTTCCAAATTCCGTTTGGGCGAAGGGTAAACATGATGTAGGCCTAATAAAGAATGCTGAACCAGTGGTGATCACCCCCAAATCAAATTTCAGGCCTAAACAGACCCAGTACCCACTCAAGCCAGAAGCAATCGCAGGTATAAGACTGGTCTGTGAATCGTTGCTGAAGTCAGGTGTAATTGTCTCTTGCCAGGACTCTCCAGTACGCACTTCTATTTTCCCCAGTTAAGAAGGCAAGAAAACTGTCCCAGCCTGATGAGTGGAGGTTTGTCCAAGATCTGCAAGCAGTCAATGCTGCGGTTGTTCCGCGCGCACCTGACGTCCCAAAATAGCACTCTGCAGACCACACCCACTCTGGGATTGCCTGACCCCAATAAACCATTTGTTCAAACTGTAGATGAAAAGAAGGGTTTCATGACCTCTGTTCTTTTGCAGAAGCACAGGGATAGATTAAGACCTGTAGCCTACTTCTCTGGCAAATTGGACCCAGTGGCGGCTGGACTTCCTGTTTGCCTGCATGCAGTTGCTGCAGCTGAAAAGGCGGTAACTGCTTCCAGAAATATTGTGGGGTATTCTAACCTCACCCTTTTGGTCCCACATGCTGTCTCCCTGCTTCTGTTGGAGAAAAAGACATCACATTTGTCAGCACAGATATGGTTAAAGTATAACACTGTCATACTTGATATGCCTAACATCATTGTGAAACATTGTACTATTCTGAATCCTGCCTCCCTTCTCCCTACAGAGGACGATGGAGAGCCACATGACTGTGTTGCTCTCACTAACGATTTTTGTTCCCCCAGGGCAGACTTAAAGAGCAACCCTTTGGAAAATACAGACATGGTCCTCTATGTGGATGGTTCAGCCTCCAGAGACGGGAAAGAACAAAGTAAAAGAAGCACTTCCCAAGCCCACTGAGGGACCTCTGCACGATCTACAACCAGGGGATTGGATAGTGGTGAAGGACTTCCGACGAACCAAGCGGAACGAGCCACAGTGGAATAGCCCATTCCAGGCCCTGCTCACGACCCCAGCGGCAGTGAAGGTCACAGGCAGAGTGACGTGAATCCACGCTAGCCACTGCAGGAGGGTTCCCGAACCGGCTGAGCAGGAGGAAAAGGAAGGCCTAAGTGACCCGGACGCTGGTAATGCGCGTGAGGAAGAAAGGCATCACTGCATGGAACAGTGAGAGTATCACATCAATCATGCACGCACGCACCCTCAATAGAGAAGAGTATTTCAGTATCTAGTCAGTAAACTGGTTTCAGAAGTCCCGAGTTTCTCCAAGCCCTGGTGAGGTGGGACGAGGGCTGACAGGGCATGCCCGCCCTCTGAGCACCAACAAACGTCAAGAAGGACAAGGGTTAACTCGGTAACATCACTGAGGCACTGAACAAGATGCGCAAGGTTGCTGAACAATTACAAGCAGATAAACATGGAGGAGTTGAAGACAGTTGATGGTGTTGGTTCAGTGGATGGAAGACTCTGATTCCATCCACCATACCGGTCCTGGGTTTAGTGACTGTGATGCTATGTTTGCTCCTTGTTTTCTGTCAATGTTGTATGTCTGTGCTGACAAATATTGGTTACCAGACGGTGAAAACAGACCCAGACAACTTGCCTGACAGGCCTCCAAACCCACATGACGACTATAACCCACCGTTCGAGGACATCAGCACAGCTGACATGAAATTAGCCTTAACTTAAAACACTCATTTGTGGTTGTTTCCTGTTCTACTGTTTCCTGATCTATGTATATAGCTTGCTAGCATTAACTTAAGATGTCTATGTCTTACAAAAACAGCCTTAGCATTATCCCTGTAGACTCAATGACGTGTTAAGTCAAATCTCGCTAGGAATTCTTACCACTGAAATTGTGTACATTTCTTTCTTTAGCAATTATTATCCTGTAGGATAAAAGGGGGGGAAACGTGTGGGAAATGTAGTGGATGAACATTCCTATTCTCTGTGTTTCTGTGTGTTGAGCTCAAGTGGCCTAGTGTACTGAAAAAGTTGTTTTTCCCCATGTTGTAATCGCCTTTCTGTGGCCTTGGTGGTGATAAGCAGGGTGCCTGAGTACTCCCCAACTACGCATCTGCCTGCACATACAGTTAGGTCCATAAATATTTGGACAGAGACAACATTTTTCTAATTTTGGTCCTGTAAATTACCACAATGAATTTTGAACAAAATTCAGATGCAGTTGAAGTTCAGACTTTCAGTTTTAATTCAGTGGGTTGAACAAAAGGATTGCATAAAAATGTGAGGAACTAAAGCATTTTTTAAAAACACAATCCCTTCATTTCAGGGGCTCAAAAGCAATTGGACAAATTAAATAACTGTGAATAAAATGTTCATTTCTGGGCGGCACGGTGGTGTAGTGGTTAGCGCTATCGCCTCACAGCAAGAAGGTCTGGGTTCGAGCCCTGTGGCCGGCGAGGGCCTTTCTGTGCGGAGTTTGCATGTTCTCCCCGTGTCCGCGTGGGTTTCCTCCGGGTGCTCCGGTTTCCCCCACAGTCCAAAGACATGCAGGTTAGGTTAACTGGTGACTCTAAATTAACCGTAAGTGTGAATGTGAGTGTGAATGGTTGTCTGTGTCTATGTGTCAGCCCTGTGATGACCTGGCGACTTGTCCAGGGTGTACCCCGCCTTTCGCCCGTAGTCAGCTGGGATAGGCTCCAGCTTGCCTGCGACCCTGTAGAACAGGATAAAGCGGCTAGAGATAATGAGATGAGATGTTCATTTCTAATACTTGGTTGAAAACCCTTTGTTGGCAATGACTGCCTGAAGTCTTGAACTCATGGGACATCACCATACGCTGCGTTTCCTCCTTTTTAATGCTCTGCCACGCCTTTACTGCAGCGGTTTTCAGTTGCTCTTCGTTTGTGGGCCTTTCTGTCTTAAGTTTAGTCTTTAACAAGTGAAATGCATGCTCAATTGGGTTGAGATCAGGTGACTGACTTGGCCATTCAAGAATATTCCACTTCTTTGCTTTAATAAACTCCTGGGTTGCTTTGGCTTTATGTTTTGGGTCATTGTCCATCTGTATTATGAAACGCCGACCAATCAGTTTGGCTGCAGTTGGCTGGATTTGAGCACACAGTATATCTCTGAATACCTCAGAATTCATCCAGCTTCTTCTGTCCTGTGTCACATCATCAATAAACACTAGTGACCCAGTGCCACTGGCAGCCATGCATGCCCAAGCCATCACACTGCCTCCGCCGTGTTTTACAGATGATGTGGTATGCTTTGGATCATGAGCTGTACCACGCCTTCGCCATACTTTTTTCTTGCCATCATTCTGATAGAGGTTGATCTTGGTTTCATCTGTCCAAAGAATGTTCTTCCAGAACTGTGCTGGCTTTTTTAGATGTTTTTTAGCAAAGTCCAATCTAGCCTTTTTATTCTTGAGGCTTATGAGTGGCTTGCACTGTGCAGTGAACCTCCTGTATTTACTTTCATGCAGTCTTCTCTTTATGGTAGATTTGGATATTGATACACCTACCTCCTGGAGAGTGTTGTTCACTTGCTTGGCTGTTGTGAAGGGGTTTCTCTTCACCATGGAAATTATTCTGCGATCATCCACCACTGTTGTCTTCTGTGGGCGTCCAGGTCTTTTTGCATTGATGAGTTCACCAGTGCTTTCTTTCTTTCTCAGGATGTACCAAACTGTAGATTTTGCCACTCCTAATATTGTAGCAATTTCTTGGATGGGTTTTTTCTGTTTTTGCAGCTTCAGGATGGCTTGTTTCACCTGCATGGAGAGCTCCTTTGACCGCATGTTTTCTTCACAGCAAAATCTTCCAAATGCAAGCACCACACCTCAAATCAACTCCAGGCCTTTTATCTGCTTAATTGAGAATGACATAACGAAGGAATTGCCCACACCTGCCCATGAAATAGCCTTTGAGTCAATTGTCCAATTACTTTTGGTCCCTTTAAAAACAGGGTGGCACATGTTAAAGAGCTGAAACTCCTAAACCCTTCATCCAATTTGAATATGGATACCCTCAAATGAAAGCTGAAAGTCTGGACTTTATGTCCATATCCATTATATAACTATAACTTGAATAGGTTTCAGTAAACAGGTAAAAAAAGCAAAATTTGTGTCAGTGTCCAAATATATATGGACCTAACTGTATCAGAGCATTCCAGGTGCACTCATTAGCAAAGCATCATAGAAAATCTTGAACCAATCACGTACAGATGCGAGCAGTAAGCGAATGCCTTTAGAATATAATAGATACATGGGTGCAAGTATAAAATTTTCAAAAACCTGAAAAATCTGACAAGGTCAGACGTGCATGGCGCAGCCATGCAGGGGAGGTTACAAATGCCCCTTTTCCACCAAAGCAGTTCCAGGGTTGGTTCGGGGCCAGTGCTTAGTTTGGAACCAGGTTTTCTGTTTCCACTGACAAAAAAAACTGGCTCTGGGGCCAGAAAAAACGGTTCCACGCTAGCACCAACTCTCTGCTGGGCCAGAGGAAAGAACCACTTACGTCGGGGGGGGGGGCGGAGTTGTTAAGACCAACAACAATAACAAAACCGCAAAAGATCGCCATTTTTAAGCGACGAGAAGCAGCAGCTGTACAAACGCGAAGTCATCCATTATTATTATTATTGTTGCTGCTGCTGCTTCTTCCATGTTGTTTTTGCTTCGATATTCGCGCCAAGGTTTATGCAAACGTAGCGATGTAACTGACGTATACAGCGACGTAATGACGTATACAACGACGTAACTGACGTATACAGCGACGTAATGACGTGTCTTCCCTTAGCACCGCGAGCTATGGAAAAGCAAACTGGTTCTCAGCTGGCTTGCAAGTTGAACGAGTTGTGAACCAGCACCAGCCCCGAACCAGCCCTGGAACTGATTTGGTGGAAAAGGGGTAAAAGGGAGGTGAGCCCCCCTTAGGGCTCGAAAAAAATTGTAAATTACAAAGTTAAAATGGTCGTCTCTCATGCAATCATTTATAATATTAATAGTTATATGATTTGCATATTCACATCAAATGTTTAATACATTTCATTAATTCATCTGAAATAATATTTCAAGTTCAAGGCTTGATATTTCAAAACATCTAGCAACTACTAATTTAAATGTTGAAACAACCATTTTTAATATGCTTTTGCTGCGATACCTTTTTTACAATATATACACTGGAATAGCTGTGTTGATTTGGTCGAACAACGTGCTATGTGCGTGAAACATGATATCACACATGTATAACACCGTGAAACAACGGGCTAGTCAGGACCGCTCGTCGGTGAGCGGCATATAAATTGAATGATGTTTGTGGCGAAGACGAGATGAAAAGATTTGTCTTGTGCAGAGACTGTAGCGTGGTAACCCAATAATACGCTGAGAATAGAGCCAATGATTTTCCGTTTCAAAATCTGGCTTTTTCCTTTTCAGACAATGAAAAATTCCGTTTCAATTCCGTTTCACAATTTCAATTCAAAATTGTTCTGTTTGGCTCCAATTTAGTAATTCTGGCTGGCATAATTTTACTTGGGTTTCAAAGGATTGCATCTCTAGACACAAATGGTCCTTTGCATGATGAAGTCATTCATAAAAAATATATAATAAAACAATTACACTGACAGTAAGCTGATAAATTGCATTAATAAAAAAAATTAAAGTGGGATCATAGATTGAGACAACTCAAAATGTTTTACTTGACATACTGATAACAGATAAATCAAGAAACTAGGATCACCGTTAACTAAAAACCCATCTCATATATAATATATGCAATATAATAGCATATATAATCTCAATATAATAGAGAGTACTGATAAATTAATAGGGATAAAATAATGTTCAGTAATACTTACTGAGCCTGTAATGAAAATACTCATAACTGACTGTTTAAAAATATTACTCTACATCCATCTTTTTTAGTACACCACAAACTCATGAAACAATGTTTCCAACAGAACACAGAACACACTCTCAAACAGACTAGAATAGTTTAACTTTGATTGTAATGACAGTCCTGAAAATTCAGTGCAGCTCAATCATTGAGCGCTCTCAGAGTACCGAGAAACGCTGCTCAATATCGCCATTATGATAGAGCATCATAAGTTGTTTAGTGTTGGTCTCCGTGAGACTGAATCTTCTGTCATTTAGAAGAGGTTTATACATGGAAAAGGAGCGCTCAACATCCACACTCGCCACTGGAAACCATATGGCGTCCTTGGCCACCAGAGCATTCGTTTCTTTTTCGCAGTCGCCATTCTGGTTGCGACGCGGGGAGCGAATCTGTAAACAAGCAGCTCATTGGCTGGCTAAGTGTGCCACAAGCCAATCACAATCACCAACAAAGCTGCCTTGACCGGAAAGGAATGCCTGCTTGGGCGTTAGCGGCAGTTACGCAGAAGCCTTCTGCGGCAGTTACACTTTGATACGCGAGCAATGTTTCACTATAAAAATTCCGTAATTTCTGTCCGTTTTCCGTGATCGCGGAAAATCACTGGCCCCATGAGAGTGAGACAGTGAGAGGGGTCCCCCCCCCGAAAATCTTAACGGATTTACACGATTTGGAAAAATGACTTTTTCAGAACCGAAAAAACCGGAGCTTCCGGCACATGCCGGAAAACTTGTACCCATGTAGATAACAGCCACTAAAACACAACTCAGAGTGCGCGTACTCTCGGCATCACTGAAGTGATGTTGTCTTCTTTTTTCCTTTCTTATTTTATATCTGTTTTATATGATCTACTATAATAAATAACTGAAAAGACAACTGCTAAGCATTCTGAAGTGTTAATTAGAAGTTTCCATTACATCTTTTAGAAAACAGAATCTACCAAATTCGTGAGGAAATCACATGCAGGCACAAAGAAATATAATTGTGCAAATAACTGCACTGGTTCTTCTTCTTTTGGCTGCTCCCGATTAGGGGTCGCCACAGCGGATCTTTCGTCTCCATTGCTCCCTGTCTTCAGCATCCTTCACTAACACACCTGCCACTTTCATGTCATCTCTCATCACATCCATGTATCTCCTCTTTGGCCTTCCTCGTTTTCGTTTGCCTGGCAGCTCCATCCTCAACATTCTCCTTCCCACATGCTCTGCATCTCTTCTTAGGATGTGCCCATACCATCTCAGTCTCATCTCTCTTAGCTTAATTCCCAAGCTCTCCACATGTGCTGTCCCTCTGATGTGCTCGTTCCTTATCCTGTCCAACCTTGTCACTCCCATTGCAAACCTTAACATCCTCAACTACACCACCTCCAACTTTGCCTCCTGTCTCTTCGTTAAGGGTATGGTCAGCAATCCATACATCACAGCTGGTCTCACTACTGTCTTATACATCTTACCTTTCACTTTTGCTGGGACTTTCCTATCACAAATGACTCCCGAAATCCTTCTCCAACTGCTCCACCCTGCCTGCACTCTCTTTCTCACCTCAATACCGCTGACCCCATTTTCCTGCACAGTTGACCCCAGGTACTTGAATTCACCAACTTTCATTATGTCTACTCCTTGCATCTTCACTATACTCTCATCCCCATTCTCACTGATGCACATGTATTCTGTTTTGCTACTGCTCACCTTCATTCCTCTTCGTTCCAATGCATATCTCCATCTCTCCAAACCCAACTCAACCTCCTTTCTACTTTCACCACATATCACAATATCATCCGAAAACATCATGTTCCATGGCGACTCTTGCTTCACTTCGTCCGTCAAGCTATCCATCACTATGGCAAACAAGAAAGGACTCAAAGCAGATCCTTGATGGAGTCCCACCTTCACCTTGAACCATTCAGTCTTTCCAACCGCACACCTCACTGCTGTTTCACTGTTCTCATACATGTCTTGCACTACTCAAATATACTTCTCATTCACTCCACTCTTTCTCATACAATACCATAACTCATCTCTCAGCACTCTATCGTATGCCTTCTCCAGGTCTACAAACACACAATTTAGCTTTCTCTTGCCTTCTCTGTACTTCTCCATGAACATTCTTAAAGCAAAAATTGCATCCAACATGCTCTTCCTTAGCATAAGCCCATACTGCTGTTCACAGATTGCTACCTCTCTTCTCAATCTCACCTCCAATACCCTTTCCCATAGCTTCATGGTGTGGCTCATCAATTTTATCCCTCTGTAATTACTGCAGCTCTGTACATCTCCCTTATTCTTGTATATTGGGACTAGCACACTCTTTCTCCATTCATTTGGCATTTTCTCATTCTCTAGGATCTTATTAAACAATCTCATTAGGAACTCCACAGCCATCTCACCCAAACATCTCCAAGCCTCAATTGGGATACCATCTGGTCCGACTGCTTTCCCAGTCTTCATTCTTTTCATGGCTGCCCTCACCTCATCCTTACTAACCAACTCTGCTTCCTGATTTGCCGTCTCCAATGAATCTGACCTCTTCTCTCTTGAATTCTCCTCATTCCACCTTCTTAATGCATTCTCTTTGTCAGCACATTTCCATTTACATCTTTCATCACTCTTACCTGCTGTACATCGCTCACTTCCCTGTTTCTCTGCCTAGCTAGTCTGTATAGGTCTTTCTCTCCTTTGGTCTCCAGTCTGTCGTACAACTCCTGGTATGCATCTGCTTTCGCCTTTGCTACCGCTTGTGCAAATAACTGCGCACATATTTAAAAAAAAAAAATCTGTCTCTCTCTCACGTCTCTATTTTAGCTTGCTGACGATGCTGGCATTTCTAGATCTAAACATTTTTCAAAAGGCACACATCTAGGATTCATATTTAATTCAAAATATATTCACACCTAGTTGCAATTTAAACATAACCAATTTACTTATGAAGAAACCAGTGGACCCAGAGGAAACCTACACTAACAGGGGGAGAACTTGCAAAATTTCACACAAACAGCAACCCAAGCTTAGAATTGATTCCAGGACCCCGAAGCTGTGCCACTGTGATGCCCCTAAATCCATATTCAGATATTTGGACACCTGTCCATCACACCAATATGTCCTAACTGAACATCCCATTCCAGGGGTATACTGAGGGACATACTCTCTGTCCCCTGTTAATCACAGCCAACTAGGGTCTTCTGCGAGCTCGCGCATGTGGGGAAGAAAACGCACAGCACTTTCCTCCAGGTGCATTTTGCTATCCTGTGACACAGCCTGAGCTGCATTTGGAAAAGAGGAGGTTGATGGCTTCACATGTCTGCCGTCACTCACATAGTTAGAGATCTGGCTTGTGGGTGGATACTAGCAGGTGACCACACTGGGGAGAAAGTGGGTGGAAGAAAAAAAAAAAAAAAAACTACAATTTTCTAATGTGGTGAAGACGCAAGGACACATTTATTTAACATTTATGGAAGGAGACCCAGGTATTAGTCAGTAAGTTTGCCAAGATGGGAGAGTCTTCAGGACAGAGGAGTTTGGGCTTTCTGGTTTCTCAGGTCACAACCTGAATTTCTTTTGGTCTCTGAACAAAACACAGGAGTGGCTGGAGAGAAAGACAGACATTCTCCAACATTAAATGTAACTAGAAATAAGCAATGTGTCATTCGTTAATAAACTAAAAATTGTACTCATAGGCAAATCACCATGGTACAAGGGGAACGATACACTTTAGGCAGTGCTGTTATACAACCCCGATTCCATAAAAGTTGGGACAAAGTACAAATTGTAAATAAAAACGGAATGCAATAATTTACAAATCTCAAAAACTGATATTGTATTCACAGTAGAACATAGACAACATATCAAATGTCGAAAGTGAGACATTTTGAAATTTCATGCCAAATATTGGCTCATTTGAAATTTCATGACAGCAACACATCTCAAAAAAGTTGGGACAGGGGCAATAAGAGGCTGGAAAATTTAAAGGTACAAAAAAGGAACAGCTGGAGGACCAAATTGCAACTCATTAGGTCAATTGGCAATAGGTCATTAACATGACTGGGTATAAAAAGAGCATCTTGGAGTGGCAGCGGCTCTCAGAAGTAAAGATGGGAAGAGGATCACCAATCCCCCTAATTCTGCGCCGACAAATAGTGAAGCAATATCAGAAACGAGTTTGACAGCGTAAAATTGCAAAGAGTTTGAACATATCACAGGGGTGATAGCGTTCCGGCGCCGCGCCGGATTTCCGGCGTACCGTGGCTGGGGAAAAAAAAAAAAAAAAATCTAGTTCGCCCATTGTCCTGTGTCATTCTGAGATGCGCAGATAGACAGTAAAGGGAATTCGCATGATATGGAACTAGTGGGAAAAAAGTGCCGTCACGGCACGAATTCGTGCCGTGACGGCACTTTTTTCCCACTAGTTCCATATCATGCGAATTCCCTTTACTGTCCATCTGCGCATCTCAGAATGACACAGGACAATGGGCGAACTAGATTTTTTTTTTTTCCCCAGCCACGGTACGCCGGAAATCCGGCGCGGCGCCGGAACGCTATCACCCCTGCATATCATCATCTACAGTGCATATCATCATCAAAAGATTCAGAGAATCTGGAAGAATCTCTGTGCGTAAGGGTCAAGGCCGGAAAACCATACTGGGTGCCCGTGATCTTCGGGCCCTTAGACGGCACTGCATTACATACAGGCATGCTTCTGTATTGGAAATCACAAAATGGGCTCAGGAATATTTCTAGAGAACATTATCTGTGAACACAATTCACCGTGCCATCCGCTGTTGCCAGCTAAAACTCTATAGTTCAAAGAAGAAGCCGTATCTAAACATGATCCAGAAGTGCAGACGTCTTCTCTGGGCCAAGGCTCATTTAAAATGGACTGTGAAAAAGTGGAAAACTGTTCTGTCATCAGATGAATCAAAATTTGAAGTTCTTTCTGGAAATCAGGGACGCCGTGTCATTCGGACTAAAGAGGAGAAGGACAACCCAAGTTGTTTTCAGCGCTCAGTTCAGAAGCCTGCATCTCTGATGGTATGGGGTTGCATTAGTGTGTGTGGCATGGGCAGCTTACACATCTGGAAAGACACCATCAATGCTGAAAGGTATATCCAGGTTCTAGAGCAACATGTGCTCCCATCCAGACGACGTCTCTTTCAGGGAAGACCTTGCATTTTCCAACATGACAATGCCAAACCACATACTGCATCAATTACAGCATCATGGCTGCATAGAAGGAGGGTCCGGGTACTGAACTGGCCAGCCTGCAGTCCAGATCTTTCACCCATAGAAAACATTTGGCGCATCATAAAACGGAAGATACGACAAAAAGACCTAAGACAGTTGAGTCAATTCACAATTTGTTGACTATTTCTTAGACTGAGGCTACATAATGTACTATAAAATGAGGCTCCTAAATGTACTCTATTGCACTTTTAGTGCACTAGATAGTGTGTAGGGTAGAATAAACAGTAAAGTGTTACTGAGGACCAGAGTTGGCTGATGCCTTACAGAGGTTGTCTTTCTTGTCAGGATCTTCCACTTTAATGGAGAGATCTTCAGGTGGGTTGTCAAGGTCGTCTCCATGGTTGAAGATGTTCAGCTCCAGTGTCTCCTCTTTCTTCACATAAACTTCTGACGCTTTGCATATCTCCGATTTCATGTCCTCACACAGCTAAAGATCAAACAATAAGAATTATTCAGCAAAAAACATCAACACAGTTTATAAAGTTTGTGTGGCAGCAAGGGCTCGATCGTGTGTCAGCTATGGATGGTGAGGAATCAGGTAGAACCGGCAGGTAACACGTGAGGAGTTGCACCTGTGTTTTACTAGCAATTTACTTCGGTATCTTGTGTTCTTTCACAGAGGAGAAGTCAGTCATCAAAGAGAAAGAGAGACCTAAGCAACCCAGCACCATGTGTGTGCAAAGTAGAGAAAAATAACGTCACAAAAAAGTGATCTCTAAATTAACAATAAAGCCCAACTTGAGTTGTCAAGCCTGTCTCCCAGTTCCTCATTCCCTGAGCTGCAAGACTACTACAGTTTGTTCAACTCAAAACATTGTTTTTTGTAACAAATTCATCATTAAACTTTACCTGTGAGGGATCAGGAGCCCGAGACTTCCTGGAGGAGCGCTGTCTTCTGATGAACTCCTACCAGCTTAAACAAAGATTAATAATAAGAATAATAATGAAAATAAAAATAATAATAATTTTTACATTTCTATAAAAATTAGTGGAAACAAACAAGGTTTGTTCTATTGCTAAAAATTTCTCAAAGAAAGATACAAATAAACAGATTACAGCCGAACTAAAATACTGACCTAACTATCACGGAATTATTATTATTATTAGTAGTAGTAGTAGTAGTTGTTGTCGTAGTAGCAATAACATCCATGCTTTAACAGTAAGATGACATGAAAAGTCTTTAATGGTATTCTTTAACCATTTAAACAGCAATTTTTCAATAAAATTTTTTGAAACATTTGAAAATATCAGAACATATGTTTTTTTAGCTGCTCCGTTACATTACATTACAGGCAGTCTACAGTTTATAAAAAAGTTATGATAATCATTCACATCAAGATCTTTAAAATTCTTTGACTGCATGCACTAGAACATTCAAAGAAAAATAATTCAATCAATACTTTAAATAGAAAAGTTTGTTAATATTATTATCTTTCTTTTCATTACCAGTAAACACAAATAGGTGGGAGAGCTCTCTAATATTTCCAGAAAGCAGCTGAACAATGTCAATAGTGGCCATGACATTCAATTAAATGGCTTTTACAGCTTTATATTTTAAGTGTCACTTAAAATAGAGAGCTCTGAGAAATTATAACTTACACCAAACATTACAACTAAGTGGAATTTACTTCCCACTTTCCTTACTAGATTTAAGTCAATTATTACTAGAAAATACATAGTACCTCTTTTGTTCGCTCGCTTTTCTCTTTCCCGCTGGGGTCTCTTCTCCCTCTGACGGCGTTACTTCTGGGGGTGTAAGCTCACCCACCACTTTGCCTTCGCCTGCCTCCACTTCTCTCTCTGCTCCTCTTGAGCAGCTCGAGTCAATCTAGGTTGCTCTGGCTGCTCTACTTTTTTCGGGCTCTCATCACCTGCATCCGAAGCCTGCTTTGTTCTCTCTGAATGGCCTGCACAAACACACACAAAAGTTAGCTTTGTATTTGGCAACTTTTCAACACATTATGATGAATAACCCTGTGTCGGTGCATGGGGCGTCAGGGCCCGGAGCCCTGCCTCATGCAGTACCTCCCCCTCCCCTCTGTCGTCCCATCATGAATCGGCTTGGGCAGGGGGGGCTGGCACCATAGCCATAACAGGTGCTCAGGTAGTCATCATAATTAACTATTAAATAACTATTATTTTTAGAATTTCTATCTATAAAAAATTTACTAACACAAATGATTAGCAAATAAAATAATACTCCCCCTCCCCCTCTCTCCTTCATTATGATCCAGCTTCCTTCTCCCTGGCCCGACACAGACCAGCACTGCTTATACACACACACACACACACACACGTGCTTACTTTCACATATCCCGCTCCCCCCCAACATATACACACTGTCCCTCCACCCATAATTCAAGGCCCAACACCCCTCCAAATCTCCCCCACCTACCCTCCTCTATCTCATATGCACATTCATTACCCCTAATCAACCCCACCCATCCTCCTCTATACAGCAATATAGCTCTTGTTTATCTTTGTCGAATTTGTCTCCATGTGTTCTGTTACATCTCTTTGTTAACATATTAGTAGTATTGTCCAGCCTTTGAAATTGTTGTTAGTTACGTCAGTGCTTCTGTTGTATGTCATGTGTATGTATTGATTTGTTTCATTCTGTCCTTTTTACTTTGTATTTGTTTGTATTTGTTAGCAAATAAATTAAAAAAAAAAAAAAAAAAAAAAGAATAACCCTGTTACATAAAAATGAAACTTGTACTAATTGCAATATTCAGGTATCCTTCGCTTCATTCACTTATACTGCCATACACATTCTTATTGACAAATATATCAACAATAAATGCATTTGCAAAATATGTCTAATGCACACTTTGATTTAGGTTCTTGTTAAAAAAAAAAAAAAAAAAAAAGCACCTTTTTTTCAGAACAATTTTTTCTGTAGACTTTTGTTGCCTCTCTGCCTCTTTAGATGTATTCAGCCCATCTCTCAGGTTCATTTTGTTTCAGTCGGTCTTTCCAATCGCGTGTCGCCTCAGCGGCAGTTTTCCTTTTTTTGGGCGGTGGGGGTGGAGTAAGGCTAGGAGTGTGTATCTCTAAAAGACAAATCCTTAGCCTTGAACTCTGGCGCGAAGCCATTGACCTAATTAAAAGTAAAACAGCTTAATGATTTTTATTAGAAAATTTTGAAGGGGGGGAGGGTTGTCACGTTATGGCGGTGAGCTGAGCAGACGCTTTTGCCAGAGTTCCGTGCCACCCGGTGCTAATTTTTTTCATTATCCTGACAACAACCGGGTGCGATAAGCTATTTTTGTTATGAACATAAAACAGGCTATGTCCTTGGAAAACTTTTGGCCACAGTCTTTTGACAAGATGGGAAGAACCAGAGGAAATAAAGACAAAAAAAAAAAAAAGATGTCCTGTCCGAGCCCGGCGACAACACACAAAATGGCGACCAGGCCGAATTTGTAACCGCAGATGGGCTTGACCCTGCCCTTGCTAAAGCCCTGAGCATAATGACTTCCAATATTATTAAAGTTAATAACTTAGTTATTAAAGAAAAATTTAGCCCTCTGGCCGAGACTATCCACAAGCATGCTACGGAGCTCCAGGCCGCTAGCAAGCGGCTAGATGAAGCAGAGGCTAGGTTACTAGCAGTTGAAAACTCCAACACAGCACAAGAGCCAAGAATTGTGAAGCTGGAAAAGCAGGTTAGCGCCCTCATGGAGAGTTTGGACATGGCTGAAAACTATAGTAGGCGCATAAACATTCGAGTCGTCGGCTTGGCGGAGGATACGGAGACTGGGCAGCCGGTGGAGTTTTTCGAGTCATGGCTACCCCGCATCCTAAAGATGACCACGAAGGCTGGCCGCATAAAGCTGGAGAGAGCCCACCGCACCCTCGCACCGAAACCGGACTCGAACAGGAGGCCCAGGTAGCTATGATTCCACGCGTTCAGAGACAAACAGAGGGTCATGGAAGCGGTGTGCCGGGCAAGCCAGGACGGTGACTTAATCTACAAAGGATCCAGGGTCTCTTTCTACAGCGATTTTTCCTCGACGGTGATGAAGAAACGCAAGGCATACGATGCGGTGAAACAGCAGCTGCGAGAGCGAGGGATGCCATATGCTATGCTGTTCCCGGCTACTCTACAGGTGATACACGGAGGCTCCAAAAAGAGGTTTTCCACCCCGGAGGAGGTTCGCGGTTTCATTGACTCTCTGCCTGGATGATAACTTTGCGGAGCACGGAGCTCCGTTTGTCTGGTTTGGGACACTTTTTCTGTAACAGACGTAGTTTTCCCACTCAGGCTGGTATGTCATGCTCCGTGTTCTAGACGCTGCCGAATCTTGAACACTCTTAACATTTTGAACATATCGAACATTTCCTAACTGAGTGGCGCGGCTG
The DNA here is from genome assembly GCF_027579695.1 of Neoarius graeffei. Taxonomy (NCBI): domain Eukaryota; kingdom Metazoa; phylum Chordata; class Actinopteri; order Siluriformes; family Ariidae; genus Neoarius; species Neoarius graeffei. Next base: position 13,911,554 of record NC_083579.1, on the reverse strand, counting down.
CTCGTAACGTGAATATTTTGTTTCCACCTTATTTTGTTCACTCCCATCCTTGGTAGACCTTCGATCCGACAATGTCAATGTGCAGTGGGCCTCCTTTCGTGGGCACGGGTGTGGCTGGAGAGACCAATTCTGGAGGCACACACTCGTGGGCAGTAAGGGCATTGGAATGTGGCTGCTGCAGGAAGGGAGGATGTTGAGGCCTTTCTTCTTTCTCTTGCTTGGGTGATGTAGTCATGGCGACTGCTTTCAAAATTGTCCTGGGCCTGCCGGATTTGACTACGCCATGCTGGTCTGTCTTGTGCACAAGCCTCGAGGTCTTTTGCAGGGATGCCGACATGTTTCAGGCTGTCTTTGATGCAGTCTTTGTACCGTTTTCTCGGTCGGCCCCTGGGTCTGTGGCCCTGCCTCAGCTCTCCATAGGAGTAGGTGGCGAGGCAGTCTGTAAGGCTCCATGCGAATGACGTGACCAGTCCAACGGAGTTGAGCCTTCAAGACCATAGCTTCTATGCTAACTAAGTCTGCTGTGTCCAGGACTTCGAGGTTCGTCACTCGGTCTTGCCACTTGATGCCCATGATCGACTGTAGCAATCTCATGTGAAAATGTTCAAGCTGTTTGATTTGTTTCCTGTACAGCGTCCAGGTCTCACAGCCGTAGAGGAGACTTGTGATCACGACAGCTTTGTACACTTTGATTTTTGTCTTGAGCCTGATGCTTTTGTGACTCATCACACGAGATCGAAGGCGACCAAGAGCCTGACTGGCTTTATTGATCCTGGCAGAGATTTCCTTGTCAAGGGAGCTGTTGCTGGATATAATGCTCCCGAGGTTTTTGAAGTTCTCAACGTTCTTCAGTGCAGTACCTCCAATAGAGATGGTGGGGGGAGGGTGCACAGCGGGGCCTGGGGATGGTTGGAAGAGGACTTCTGTTTTTCCTAGGCTGATTGTCAGGCCAAAGAGTTGGGAGGCTTCCGCAAACTTGCTGACGATGAACTGGAGGTCCGCTTCTGTGTGTGCCATCAGTGCACAGTCGTCGGCAAACAATGCATCTGTCACAAGTCTCACCATTGTTCGGGTCTTAGCGTTCAGCCGGCGCAGGTCAAACAGAGAGCCGTCTAACCTGTACTTAATGTAGATGCCTCTGTCGAGATCTCTGAGGGCATGGTTCAGCACGCATGTGAAGAACAGGTTAAACAGGACCGGGGCAAGGACACAGCCCTGTTTGACACCGTTTGAAATCTCAAAGGGAGCAGAAATGTCACCCCCAGCAAGTACAGTGCCAACCATGTCGTCGTGGAAGAGGCGGATGATGGTAGTGAATTTCCTCGGGCAGCCAAGCTTGGCGAGGATGACCCACAGCGCTTCTCTGTTCACCGTATCAAAGGTCTTCGTAAGGTCTATGAAGACTGCGTAAAGATCCATCCGCTGCTCGATGCACTTTTCCTGGACCTGTCTCACCAAGAAGATCATGTCGATGGTGCTGCGACCTCGTCTGAAGCCACACTGGGACTCTGGCAGTGATGGTTCTGAGACGGCGCTGACAAGGCGGTTCAGGATGACCCTGGCAAGTATCTTCCCAGCGATAGAGAGGAGGGAGATGCCGCGGTAATTGCCACAGTCAGCTTTGCTGCCCTTGTTCTTGAATAAAGAGACAACAATGGCATCTCGAAAGTCCTGTGGCATGGATTCTTCTTCCCAAATGCTGCAAAGTATCTCATGGAGTGTGTCCAGGGCCAATGGGCCGGCTGCCTTGTATATCTCGACTGGGATGCCGTCCATGCCTGGCGCCTTACCCGAGTTCGTCTGCTTCACTGCGGCGGTGACTTCTTCAAGGGTGGGTGGCAGGTCAAGTTCCTCAAGCGCTGGCTTCTCTGGGATTACGTTCAAAGCTGTAGGGTCAACTGTGGACGGTCCGTTGAGGAGGGTGAAGAAATGTTCCCTCCAGCGTTGTGTGAGGCTGTCCTTATCTTTCAGCAAGGTCTGACCATCTGCCGACAGTAGTGGGGTTGTGCTGGGTCTCTGTGGTCCATACACGGCCTTGAGCTCACTGTAAAACTCCTTAGAGTAATTCAGGTCGGCGTAAAGTTGAACCTTTTCAGCTTTTCTGTCCCACCAGCTGTCTTGCAGTGCACGCAGTTCTCTCTGGGATTTGCTTTGGAGGTGCTTGAAGCTTTCTTTCTTGGAGATGGAAGATGGGTCATTCTGCCAGATGATGTAGGCATTGTGCTTCTCCTCTAAGAGTTGGTTGATTTCAGCATTGTTCTCATCAAACCAGTCCTGATGGACACGCCTCTGCAGACCTAGAGTGGCTTTGGCTGACTCTGTCACCGTGTGCTTGAACTGGTTCCGTTGTTCTATTGGGTCGCCAGTCAATGGTCCTTGAGCAGACAGAGCGTCGTCTAGGTGGGATTGAAATTTCTCTCTTGTGGAAGGGTTCAGTAGCTTTGTGAGGTTGAATTTTGGGTGAGCAGTTTTGGGCTTCTTGCGATGAACTGTGGCTATGTGAAGGTTGAGGATCACCCTCACCAGCCTATGGTCAGTCCAACACTCCGCTCCTCACATGGCTCTTGTAATCATCACGTCCCGTGTATCCTGCCGCCGGACAATGACACTCTACGAGATGCCATTGTTTGGACCTTGGATGCATCCATGTGGTCTTGTACTTGTTGGCCAGTCTAAAGAGGGTGTTGGTGATGGCGAGACCATTCTCAGCACACATAGTCAGGAGCAGCAGCCTGTTGCTGTTCATCTCGCCGACTCCCTGGGGGCCTAAAACTCCTTCCCAGCTCTGGTGATCCGTCCCAATTCTTGCATTGAAGTCCCCTAGGACTACTAGCTTGTTGCTTGCAGGAGTTGACTTCAAGAGGAAGTCCAAAGCTTCATAGAAATTCTCCTTGTCCTCGTCACTGCATGTGAGCGTGGGAGCATAGGCACTAACGATGGCAACATGCCTTGAGCGACTGACAGGGAAGCGGATTTTCATCAGCCGTTCATTGATGCCGGTGGGGAGATCAGGGAGTTGGCATAGCAAGGTGTTACGAATAGCGAATCCAACTCCATGTTGTCTGTCTTCAGCTTCTGCCTTTCCTTTCCAGAAGAAGGTGTAGCCCCCATCTGGTTCGCAGATTGCTCCTTCTTCAGCAAAGCGGGTTTCACTGAGCGCGGCGATGTCGATCCTGTATCGTGCCAATTCTCTAGCTACCAGGGCAGTTCTTCTGTGAGGCCTTGCTGTGTTCTCTCTGTCTAGCAGGGTGCGCATGTTCCAAGTGCCAAGGATAATTTTCTTTATTTTTTCTTTTCGACCGCCAAGAGGGTTAACTGCCAGCCGCGGCATGCTGGCCAGTTAGTGAATTAGGGCAGGCAATGTTTAGGCTACCTTTTCTAGGCCCCTCCCTTGCTAGGGTGAGCAGTGCTGTCCTAAAAAGGGCTGCTCAGTCACCAGGGATGCTGCCGAACTTCACTGCTGCCCCAGGTACAATGAAGGACGACCATCTGTCCCAGACTGCCTACGTGCAGGTTTGAGGCTACGACTGCCAGTAGTAACCGCTACCTGTCGCTTCACCCCGCTCCCATCGCCACAGGACTTTCAGGAGAAGTTGAGAGGAAGGAATTGGGGAAAGGAAGGGGGATCTGCACATAACCTGTACGTGAATTGGATTTTGGTGGAGAAGCTGTTGCACGGGAACAACCCCACCCTCTCGGCCACAGAAGCCAGGGTCCAGTGGCACAAGGGAATGTTACAACTGGGTGCCTCCTTGGCTGCAGTGGATGACCAGGACTTCTTTGGGTGCCGCGTCCATGCTCTAGGCGTTCCACAACGCTTGCTGCCACCACCTTCACAACCGTTGGATCTACAGATCTCTTCTGTTCGTTCCGCTGGGAGTCAGTCTCCACATGCAGTGGGGCTGACACCGCCCAATTCTAATTCACCGAGGGTTTGGAACTCATCAGCTACCCTCACCTGGTTTAGCAAGCCCGCCAAGGCCAGTGCCCAGGGTGTGGCCGCTGCTGCATGCGACAGCTACGTGGAGCCACAGGTGAGAGCTGAGTGTCAGGTGAGGACCAGTAACAGACAAGCTGTCCTGACAAGGACATGGCGAGCCCTCCTGCTAAAGGTACTACCTCTTCCTGGACACCCCATACACTCCCATAGGGAGGACTTTTTTCGGTTTCTTGGCATGCTACTCATCATATGCAGTCAGTTCGCTCATGGTGAGTTTGAAAGGTGCTTGTATGGTGAACAGTCCCTGTTTATTTGGGGAAAGGCCCTCAGTTTGTTTTTCTCTGTTGTACATTTATTATGCTTGTTTAGTGTAGTTCATGTGTTTAACTCAGGACATGACTTATGTATAAGATTTATGTGGGGTATCAGTGTGGCATTTTCCATTCCTGTTAAATGTAACTGTCCTATGTATCTGATAATGTGGGTCATGGGATGCATATATAGGGCGAGTGTAGGTATAAACTGCTCTGACTTTTTTATCTTGCCCTTATGGCAAATAGTATCTTATGGCCATGTCCAATTTATATAATACCTGTTTTTGGAACATCCGTGGCCACCAAAAACCTGCCAAGAAAACGGCAGTATTATCATTTTTGAATAAGGAAAATGTTTCTATTGCGTTCCTCCAGGAGACTCACCTGGAGGACAAGGATAATGCTAAATTGCAAAGGAGTTGGGTGGGGCAGCTCTTTGTTACTTCGTGTTCTTCTTTCAGTAGGGGCGTAGCCATTTTGATTAGTAAAAAGCTAGCATTTAGGTCTCTTGATTGTGTTAAAGACAGCCAGGGCCAGTATAGAATTGTTAAAGGAATACTAACAGGAAAAGAAGTAACATTTCTGAATCTATATTGTCCCCCAGCCTAGTCCCCTGATTTTCTCTCCAAGGCTTTTGCAGGTTTTATGGATCGGGCCTCAGGGGACTCTTTTGTGGGGGGAGATTTCAATTGTCACCTTAATCCCTCTCTTGACAAACTTCCATTTGACATTTCTCCCCCTTCTAAACAAGCGAGGGTACTCACTAATATAGGTCACGATATTGAATATTCTGATGTGTGGAGGCAGCTTCACCCTACTGATTCAGAGTTCACTTTTTTCGGCCCCATATAAAAGCTATACCAGAATTGATTACATTTTCATCCCCTCCTCAAAAATGTCTCTTGCTTTATCATGTTCTATAGGCAACATTGTATCATCAGACCATGCCCCCCTTTATTTGGTATACTCTCTCACTGAGAACAGGGCATTGTCACGGTGCTGGAGATTTCAGCCTTATCTCCTCAAAGATAAGATTATCTCCTACTTTACTTCAGAATTTAAGATTTTTTTATTCTATCAACTCACCATCCACAAATAATCCCTCTGTCCTCTGGGAGACGTGTAAAATATACTCTCGTGGACTGATTAGGTCTTTTGTTGCATCCAAAACACCCGCGAAGAATGAACAGCGTAAACTTCTCGAATCTCGACTAGCTGAACTGGAGAAAAATCATATATTTAGTCCGAGTACTGATTTCCTTAAGGAACTGTTATTTGCACGTGCTGCATTAGATACTTTTCTGATTCAGGACTCTGAACAGTCCCTTACATTTCCCAGGCAGAAATTATATGAGTTTAGGGACAAACCTGGAAGGTATCTTGCCAAGCTTGTCAAAAAGAGAGCAGATGCTCAAAATATAGTCTCCATTACTGACTCTAATGGTGTAAGATCGTTCGATATTAAAACCATTAATAAACACTTTGCATTGTTTTATTCCAACCTATATAGTTCCGAGCAGCCTGATGGTGCCCTGATCCTTATGCGTCAGTTTTTTTGCAGACTTAAGACTCCCCAAAGCTACGGATGATCAAAAATTACAACTAAATGCCCCAATTACTAGAGAGGAAGCGCTACTTGCTTTGAAATCTATGCCGTCTGGTAAGGCCCCAGGGCCAGATGGATTCGGATGAGAGTTTTATAAGGAGCTTAGTGGTATTCTTTTAGACTCTCTGTTGTCTATGCTCAATCACTCATTTGAAAATGGGATCCTACCTCAATCCCTTAGGGAAGCCAACATTTCTCTTATCCTTAAAAAAGGAAAATGCCCAGATAGCTGTGCCTCATACAGGCTGATAGCCCTACTTAACTCTGACCAAAAACTGCTCTCCAAAATTTTGGCCTTAATTACGCCTAGAGAGGGTTCTGCCTCATATTGTCAGGGAGGACCAAACTGGTTTTGTCAAGGGCCGGAACTCCTGTAATAATATGAGGAGGCTCTTTAACATCATCCAACTGACCCAGAATTGCAAGGACCTGGCCCTCGTGCTGTCTTTCGAAGCCGAGAAGGCGTTTGACTGGGTCGAGTGGTCGTATTTGTTCTACGCTCTGGAGGAATTTGGCCTAGGTGATAATTTTGTGAATTGGATTAGGGTTCTGTATAATTCTCCGATGGCGGCGGTTCTGACTAATGGACTGAGATCCGACAACTTCCCCCTCCACCACGAGAACAGACAGGGCGACCCCCTCAGCCCCCTGCTCTTTGATATTGCTATTGAGCCACTGGCCCAAGCAGTAAGGCAAAACACTTTAATTTCTGGTATTTTCATTGGTGAAAAGGAACACAAAAAGTTACTTTATACACGGATGACATTTTGATACATTTATCGCAACCCCAAACTTCTGTTCCCCACCTGATTAAGGTCATTTCGTCATTCAGCGTCTTTTCGGGATATAAAATTAACTTTACAAAATCCGAGGCTGTGCCCCTAGGGTCATTAACATGTGTTCCAGATATGGCTGAGCCCTTCCCGTTCCGCTGGTCTCCCACCGGTTTCGTTTACTTAGGAGTGCATGTAACACCCTCTTTTAGTCAGATGTTTAAGTCCAACTCTCCCCCAAGAGGTGGCCAAGTTGCAGAAGGAAATTTCCGATGTGTTCTTGCCCCTTCCCAGCCACACCCACCTCATAGAACACCACACTGAGCCGCCCCCGGGGTTGGTGGTGCATAGCCGCCCTTACCGCATGCCCAAACAATAAATGTAAAAAAAAAAAGTTGGTTTGGGATGAAATCAAGGCCATGCTCGAAATGGGCATAATTGAGGAGTCCCACAGTGACTGGAGCAGCCCAGTGGTCCTGTTTCCCAAGACCAACAGGTCGGTCTGGTTCTGTGTGGACTATAGAAGAGTCAGTGCAGTAGTGTAAATTTGATGCATATCCAATGCCTTGCATTGAAGAGTTGCTCGATTGGTTAGGTGCTGCTCGCTTTTATTTGACACTGGATCTAACGAAGGGATATTGGCAGATCCCCATGAGTCCTCCATCCCGGGAGAAAACTGCCTTTTCCACACCGTTTGGGTTGCACCAATCTGTCACGCTTCCTTTTGGGTTATTTGGGACTCCCGCTACGTTCCACTGGCTCATGGACAAGATCCCCTGCCCTCACTCCACCTCTGCGGCAGCGTACCTTGCCAACATCATTATTTATAGCAATGATTGGCCGTGGCACCTGGAACACCTTAGGGACATCCTCAAGGCGCTGAGGCACGCGGGTCTCACAGCTAACCAAAAAGGAGGTGAGACAGTTCCTGGGGCTGGCTGGCTACTATCGTAGGTTCATACCTAATTATTCGGATGTCACCAGCCCACTAACTGATCTCACGAGAAAGGGAGCACCAGACCCAGTCCAGTGGACGAAGCAGTGCCAACAGGCTTTCACTATGGTAAAAGCTGCACTGTGTGTGGGGCCACTTTTACACTCCCATGACTACTCTCTCCCCTTTTTTTTTTTTTAACACATGGATGCATCGGACAGAGGGCCGGGGGCCGTTCTGTCCCAGAACGTGGAGGGCGAGGAGCATCCCGGGCTGTACATCAGCCACAAGCTCTCGATGCATTACAGCAAGTGCAGCATCTGCAGTTGTTTAAAAATGGCTCCAAGAGACATTCTGGAGTTGTGTACTTCTGCGATCCTCTTTCTCAGATCTGCACTGAGCTCCTTGGACTTTGCCATTTTACTGTGCATTGGTCAATCCAATGAGTGCTGTAAACAAACCCTTTTTATGAAGTCACAGAGACTCTACCAGCTGTAGTCAATCATGATCATTAACAGGAAGTTAAGAGACAGCCTTGGTTAGATAAGAGACATTTTGGAAATTTCAGCACCTCTGAATTAATAATCCAAGTGAGCGTACGTAAACTTTTACCCTGCATGTATAATTTTGACCCTGTGTTGATTTCAGAAAACCCAAAGAAAATTAAAACTTGTGCACCAAATTCTAGTGGGGGTTTTTTTTTATTAAAAGATGTCATTCTGCCACAATAAAAGAACAGTTCAAAGAAATTACAGAAAGCCCAAATATTGCCATGACATTCATGTCACTGTATGTCAACTTCTGACCACAACTGTACAATACATTTCTACAGCAATTATACCTGTTTGTGCAACCTACTTATAGTGCAATATCAATTTCAAGACACTAATTACAGGGCAATATATTCTGTGGGCAACATGGCAATGCGTCTTTCTCTTGTGCAACACAATTTTAATGTAATATACATTTCAACACATTCATTATAGTGCAATATATTTATACATATTCTGTATATTGTGTATATTCTGCAGAACACTCCATCACATTCTTATTTTCTTTTTATTACATTAAAATTTTACTCCCTCTTTTTTTTTTAAACCACCCCCAACTATCCTCAAGAACGCAGCTGGATTGAGGTGTTTGAACTAGTTTTGTTGGAACTTTATTGATGTAACTTTTGAATAATTATGATTAAAATGGTGATTTTCAACAAATATTCAATTTGTCCGTATGACAGGCACATGCGGATTTGACTTATCTGCGCCAAACATTTGGTCGTCCCAGACAGTTAGACTACCGTTAATGTCGAGCCCCGAGTCTAAATATACACTTTAGGACTGCAGTTGTCAGGAACAGTTTTACACTCAAGTCTCCATCAATGAACAGTTGGTAATATCAACAAAATAGACTTCATGTTAAAACTATAATGAATTTCCTGGGTACACAATTGCACTTTTTAAACCATCTAGGATGTAAGCTTACAGAAGTGAGTTATTTACAATCACGTGACCTGTCATCACCCAAATAAGGATGGATTCCCTTCTGAGGTTTCTTCCTCATGTCATCTCAGGGAGGGTTTCCTTGCCATTGTTGCCTCAGGCTTGCTCATTAGGGATATGTTAATTAATTCACATGTTTAAAAATCTGTATTTTTCTATAAAGCTAGTTTGCAACAATATCTATTGTTAAAAGCATTATACAGATAAATTGACCCTGTTGGACAAAAAAAAAAAAAACTGCACTGAATACACAACCTCCCTGGCAGAGGTAATAACAATGCTGTCCAAACGTTCCTACTCCACATGAACTAAGCTATTGCGTTATCAGTAATGACACGATTAGGATGACACTCTGAACAATCTACACATCTTGGAGGTGTAACTTGTTTTGTAAACAGAAGACAGCTTGGCAGATGAAGAATAGCAGCAAAAAGACCAATATCCTGAAAGAAGCATCAAAGCGGTGGAGATACAAATCACTTCTGGTCATAACTTTAAGAATAAAACCACAGCGAAAACAGGATGCAGAGATTTGCGAGTTGGGCTTTTAGCCTTGAGTTAAAGTAACATGTTTTGTTGCTGCCAGAGCTAACTGTTAGACAGAATTCTCTCTCTCCATGGATCAGAGGCTTAGAGCTCAATACCATACGATTCTTTCAGTAACAAGATCTCCCGGTTCGGGAAACCATGCGCAAAATAGTCACCTATGATTGCATCCAGTTTACTACATACTCTGCAGAAGGGGCAATACTACTGATGTACTAGTAAGAGACAGCAAGGAAGGTGCTCGGGTGGTCATCAGGAAGGAGGAAGGAAGACAAGGAGAGATGGTAGTGGAATAAAGAAGTGCAGGAAATTATAAAAGAGAAGAGGCTAGCAAAGAAGAATTGGGATGATCAGAGAGACGAGGAAAGCAGGTGGTTATACAGAGAGACGACACAGAAGGCAAAGAGAGCAGTAGCGAAGGCGAAAGCAGATGCATACCAGGAGTTGTACGAAAGACTGGAGACCAAAGAAGGAGAGAAAGACCTGTACAGACTAGCTAGGCAGAGAAACAGGGAAGCGAGGGATGTACAGCAGGTAAGAGTGATGAAAGATGGAAATGGGCTGACAAAGAGAGTGTATTAAGAAGGTGGAAAGATTACTTTGAGGATTTATTAAACAAGGAGAATCCAAGAGAGAAAAGGTCAGATTCAATTCAGCGAATCAGGAAGCAAAATTGGTTAGTAAGGATAAGGTGAGGGCAGCCATGAAAAGAATGAAGACTGGGAAAGTAGTCGGACCAGATGGTATCCCGATTGAGGCTTGGAGATGTTTGGGTGAGACGGCTGTGGAGTTCCTAAGGAGATTGTTTAATAAGATCCTAGAGAATGAGAAAATGCCAAATGAATGGAGAAAGAGTGTGCTAGTCCCAATATACAAGAATAAGGGAGATGTACAAAGCTGCAGTAATTACAGAGGGATAAAATTGATGGACCACACCATGAAGCTATGGGAAAGGGTATTGGAGGCGAGACTGAGAAGAGAGGTAGCAATCTGTGAACAGCAGTACGGTTTTATGCCAAGGAAGAGCATGTTGGATGCAATTTTTGCTTTAAGAATGTTCATGGAGAAGTACAGAGAAGGCCAGAGAAAGCTACATTGTGTGTTTGTAGACCTGGAGAAGGCATACGATAGAGTGCCAAGAGATAAGGAGTGGTATTGTATGAGAAAGAGTGGAGTGAATGAGAAGTATATTAGAGTGGTGCAAGACATGTATGAGAACAGTGAAACAGCAGTGAGGTGTGCAGTTGGAAAGACGGAATGGTTCAAGGTGAAGGTGGGACTCCATCAAGGATCTGCTTTGAGTCCTTTCTTGTTTGCCATAGTGATGGATAGCTTGACGGACGAAGTGAGGCAAGAGTCACCATGGAAAATGATGTTTGCAGATGATATTGTGATATGTGGTGAAAGTAGAAAGAAGGTTGAGTTGGGTTTGGAGAGATGGAGATGTGCATTGGAACGAAAAGGAATGAAGGTGAGCAGTAGCAAAACAGAATACATGTGCATCAGTGAGAATGGGGATGAGAGTGTAGTGAAGATGCAAGGAGTAGACGTAAAGAAAAGTTGGTGAATTCAAGTACCTGGGGTCAACTGTGCAGGAAAATGGGGGGCTGCGATAGTGAGGTGAGAAAGAGAGTGTAGGTAGGGTGGAGCAGTTGGAGAAGGATTTCGGGAGTCATTTGTGATAGGAAAGTCCCAGCAAAAGTGAAAGGTAAGATATATAAGACAGTAGTGAGAACAGCTGTGATGTATGGATTGGTGACCATACCCTTAACGAAGAGACAGGAGGCAAAGTTGGAGGTGGCGGAGTTGAGGATGTTAAGGTTTGCGATGGGAGTGACAAGGTTGGACAGGATAAGGAACGAGCACATCAGAGGGACAGCACATGTGGAGAGCTTGGGAATTAAGCTAAGAGAGATGAGACTGAGATGCAGAGCATGTGGGAAGGAGAATGTTGAGGATGGAGCTGCCAGGCAAACGAAAACGAGGAAGGCCAAAGAGGAGATACATGGATGTGGTGAGAGAGGACATGAAAGTGGCAGGTGTGTTAGAGAAGGATGCTGAAGACAGGGAGCAACGGAGATGAAGGATCCGCTCTGGCGACCCCTAATCGGGAGCAACCAAAAGAAGATGATGATGATTGCATCCATTTTCAATGTGTAAAACTTTCTGATTGACATACTGCAGAAGGGATGACGCTGCCTGATTGGCTAAAAAAAAAATACAAGAAAAAAATCTGCGAGAAATCAAGTCGAAATTTCGAGAAAGAAAAAAAAAGTTGGAACATCGAGCAATGAAGTCGGAATTCCAAGAAATAAAGTCGGAATTGCGAGAAACATAGCCGTTATTGGGAGAAATAAAGTCGGAATCGCGCAATTGAGCTAAATAAATAAATAACCCTGATGAATAGGGAACTTGAAGTTAAGATTATTTAAATAATTTCAACATACAACTAAACAGGTTAGCCGAACTACAAATCTCTCCTGAGTGGATAAATAGTGCACTACATCGAGAGTACATGGCATAATTTCATATTGAATGTAGTTCACTTAAAAAGTGAAGTGGAGATACATTTGGGATTCAGCGACACAGCTTCAGTTTAACTTACCTCAGTGTTTTAAAGCAGAGCAAGGTTTTAAATCCTCAGAGCCAGACACAATAACGTGCTTTTATTTTTATAAATCGAAAGACTAAAGTTCTTCAGGCAAGCAGCGGCTTTTTCTTCTCCAATATTTTCTGGCAGTTGGAGAAACAGCTTACTGGACGCGTTACCGCCACCACCTGGACTGGAGTGGAGTTTCAGGGTGCAGGACGCCTGTCTTCTTCTTTGGGGTTTTACGGCAGTTGGCATCCACAATGTTGCATGACTGCAATCGACAGATTTATTTTCTATATTCTTGTCATTTCATTTTAAAGCCGTCTTTCCAGTCCAATTGTTTTTAAAAAATGTAAATAAACATTTCCCCCCGTAGCCCGTTAGGGTGATCAATGGAATGCTGATTCTCTCTGTCCTCCTGTGAGTCACTGAAAACAGCTGGGTTTTGGTGTGCATTCAGTTGTCTGGGAAGTGTGCCAAGGACTGCGTTGTAGGTGGCTGATAAATGATGTCTTAGACCCCCACCTCTGTTCAGTGATGGCCGTTCCAGGTTGACAAAAATGGCTTCTTTAACTCCTCTCTCATACCAACGATCCTCTCTGGCTACAATGCGTACGTTGCAATCCTGAAATGAGTGTCCTTATAGATAGTTTTCACATGACGTCACAGAGTCAGGGATTCCCTAGTGGCGGCCATCTTGCGGGTCAAGCTTACCATACGGGTCACTGAGCACACATTGTAACGCACGAGTACAAAGTCTTCAAAAGAACCCAAGCAGGCTATTTAAAGCTAGCAATGGTGCACACCTGTTGTATTCACAGCTGTCGTAATAGGTCAGATGATGACGTCAAGCGGAGCTTTTATGGAATTCCCACTGTACGGGAGCACGAAGGTGAGCAAACAAAGAAACTCAGCATACCAAGGAGAAATCTATGGCTTGCAAGAATCAACCGCAAGGATTATCAGCCTTCCAAACACAGCAAAGTCTGCTCCGATCATTTTATAAGTGGTAAGTTGTTTAAATAAACAATCAATTGTGTTTAAGTTTGTTTTTGGAAACCAAAACATCGTGTAAACAATCTCTGGAGGATACCTAACTGTAATACCACTAATGGATGTGAAATTTGTCTTAAATCAACTTGATATTATACACACACATATATTTATATGCAGTGTTGAGAGCTCTAAAATTCCAATGTTTACATACCTTGGCTGTAATTAGGACACGACTGTCACTTGGTTTTATATGGTGGACTTCACGGACCCAGCCACAGACAAAATAATTGTATGACTCCAGCGACTTGTATGCTTTGAGGTCATCAAGTGTGTAGGCACTTTTACTATTCACGAAATAGTTCACAATATCAGGGTATGATATGGATGGCAGCCCTGCATAGTCACTTGAAAATGCATCTTTGTCCACTTCGTAGGGGTCAATTCCCCCAATCAAGGCCAGTTTGGCTGCATACCGTTGTCGTGAGATGTTGTCCAATGTATCCATATACTTCCGTTTGCTTGATTTTGCCGATATTGATCTTTATTTTAGAAAACTGACTATATAACTTTATAAATTCGTCCGAGATAACGTAGCCGGTAATAGTGATGGTCCATTTTGTTAGCCCCACAAGATGGCAGTTGGAGGGCATTCCCTGGAATGCCATGACATCAGTGAAAACTATCTATTCCCAGACAACTGAATGCACACCAAAACCCAGCTGTTTTCAGTGACTCACAGGAGGACAGAGAGAATCAGCATTCCATTGATCACCCTAACGGGCAATCCATTGATCATCCTAACGACTCTCAAGACCGTTCACAACCAGCCCCCAGTGACCCACACCAACAGGATGACTCAACGACACCTTAGATGAGCTTTTCATCCATGAGAGGATAAATACCTAATACTCCCTACCAGTCAGACAGAACTGAAGAAGCCTTTCAGATGAGAGGTGAAATGTCTTCAAGAATCTTCAAGCAAGTCCAGTTGCTCTCTTTTACCACCCACAGTTTACTATGACCTGGCTGACTGAGAATCTTCACAGACTTCCCCCCGTAGCAGTGTCTCCCTTAGCCCCTTTCCCAAATCCCAGCATGCATCTCAGTGGTTAGGCTCACGTTGCTGATAACAGTACAAAAACAAATATTGGGCAATATAATCATTTATTGTCCAAATATCGGATGTAAGCTGAAATGTGATGGCATTAGATTGCCTTTATTTGTCCAGTTACTGATTCCATTGTATTTTTCTTCAGCACAGAAGCTTTTAATCGATCATCTTGATATTATCGCATTGTCTTTGGCTCTGACTGACTGCACTGCATTCTGTGGTTTTCACTAATCTAATACTAGCAGACGCCCAGTGAGAAATAAATCCTTTGATGTAGATTGTATATTAAACATTAAATGCTTTAGCCTAGGTTTGACTTTGACATGGCATGCTTGCAGCTCAGCAACAGTCATCTTAGCTACTAGCTGCTTGTACATTTGACTCGAATTTAATACCTTTTACCTCTTCTGCTTCCAGTGCAACCAGGAACATTCAACATTGATTCCAGTGGTCCACGGTGGTGAATAAAATATTTGGAAAGTAATTACTGATGATTCACTTCATGAACTGAAGCGATCTCATCCATTTGTATGGGTGTAAAGCAGACCGGAATTAGGGGCCAAGCAGCGAAGCTGGCGAAGGCCCCTAATGAGTTTGTCGGTTTTCTTATTATTAGGGGCCAAGCAGCGAAGCTGGCGAAGGCCCCTAATGTGTTTGTCGGTTTTCTTATTATTATTAGGGGCCAAGCAGCGAAGCTGGCGAAGGCCCCTAATGTGTTTGTAGGTTTTCTTATTATTATTATTAGGGGCCAAGCAGCGAAGCTGGCGAAGGCCCCTAATGTGTTTGTAGGTTTTCTTATAGTTAGGGGCCAAGCAGCGAAGCTGGCGAAGGCCCCTAATGTGTTTGTAGGTTTTCTTATAGTTATTATTAGGGGCCAAGCAGCGAAGCTGGCGAAGGCCCCTAATGAGTTTGTCGGTTTTCTTATAGTTATTATTAGGGGCCAAGCAGCGAAGCTGGCGAAGGCCCCTAATGAGTTTGTCGGTTTTCTTATAGTTATTAGGGGCCAAGCAGCGAAGCTGGCGAAGGCCCCTAATGAGTTTGTCGGTTTTCTTATTATTATTATTATTATTAGGGGCCAAGCAGCGAAGCTGGCGAAGGCCCCTAATGAGTTTGTCGGTTTTCTTATTATTATTATTATTATTATTATTATTATTCAACTTTCTTCTCCTATGGGATGTCAATGGCAGCCCATAGAACCACACATAGGAAAATGCTCAAATTTGGCACACACATTCTAGACAGTCTCAGCATTCCCCACAACAATTTTTAGGTCCCCACCCCCAACCCTCTAGCGCCACCAGCAGGTCAAAGTTGCAGGTACATTTCTGGTTGTAACTTTTGAACCGTTGGTCCGATTTTCAAAAGCTTGGTATCCCTGGAATCCTTGGGTCAAGACGAATCCAAAGCACCCCATGACGTCATTTTCCGCCCATATAGTTTTCCCGCCATTTTGAATTTTGTGAAAATCAATTAAAATGCTTCTCCTCCCTCAATTTTGGACCAATTTCTCCCAAACTTGGTAGATGGCAACTTTCCACTAAGCTCCACAAGAAACTTACCCGGTTTTTAGAATTTCATAAGCGTTTGGCCGTGGCAGCCAATCAAAATTGGAGGCGCAGACGCCAAACAGGAAGTGTGCTCATATTTCGGCCGCCCTTTGGTATATCTTAACGAAACTTGGTGGGTTTATGCCCCACCCCTCCATGAAGGACCCCAAAGAATTTGGAACAAATTGGCTGCTAGGGGGCGCTATAACTAGGAAAAATGTCTTTTGGCTCATATCTCATGATGCGTTTTGGCTAGAAACAAAATTCCACTGCCTATGGAATCCTTGGGTCAAGACGAATCTATCGCACCCTATGACGTCATATTCTGCCTTGAGGATTTTCCGCCATTTTGAATTTTGTTAAAATCAATGAAATTCTATGGCAACCCATAGAACCGTCTGACGACAGGTTTTCAAATTTGGCACACTGATTCTAGGCTGGCTCAAGGTTCTTGTCAGCAAATTTCAACTCACCACCTCAAACTCTCTAGCGCCAACAACAGGCCAAAGTTGCATGTACATTTCTGCTTGTTACTTTTGAACCGTATGTCTGATCGTCAAAATCTGTGTATCGCTGGAATCCTTGGGTCAAAACGAATCCAACGCATCCTATGTCGTCATATTCCGCCTTGTATATTTTCCGCCATTTTGAATTTTGTGAAAATCAATTAAAATGCTTCTCCTCCTTCAATTTTTGGCCAATTCGTTCCAAACTTGGTATATGGCAACTTTGGACTAAGCTGCACATAAAACTTACCCGGTTTTTTGAATTTCATAAGCGTTTGGCCGTGGCAGCCAATCAAATTTGGCTGTGCAGATGCGAAACAGGAAGTGTGCTCATATCTCGGCGGCCCTTTGACCATTCTTAACCAAACTTGGTGGGATTATGCCCCACCCCTCCAAAAGGGCCCATACCACATTTGGTGCACATTGGCCATTAGGGGGCGCTATAACTTTCCAAAATGTGTTTTGGCTCATATATCATTGAGCTCATATCTCAGCAGTCTTTTAGCACACACACACACACACACACACACACACCTAGTACACTTGAAGTAATTTCAGCCATCACAGTCAATCGAATTTGACGGTGAAGCCGTGTATGCCTCTAACAATCTGGTTGGAGGTACATTTCTGCTTGTAAACACTTCCTGTGCGTGCCTATGACCGTCTGCCTGGTCAGTTCTTTCTGTTGCCATGGCAACTTAGGCTGGGTCACCCTGCTTGGCCCCGCATTGCTGCTTGCAGCTATATTTATTATTATTATTATTAGGGGCCAAGCAGCGAAGCTGGCGAAGGCCCCTAATGAGTTTGTCGGTTTTCTTATTATTATTATTATTATTATTATTATTATTATTATTATTATTATTATTCATCTTTCTTCTCCTATGGGAAGTCAATGGCAGCCCATAGAGCCACACATAGGAAAATGCTCAAATTTGGCACACACATTTTAGACAGTCTCAGCATTCCCCATAACAATTTTTAGGTCCCGACCCCCAACCCTCTAGCGCCACCAGCAGGTCAAAGTTGCAGGTACACTTCTGCTTGTAACTTTTGAACCGTTGGTCCGATTTTCAAAAACTTGGTATCCCTGGAATCCTTGGGTCAAGACGAATCCAAAGCACCCCATGACGTCATTTTCCGCCCATATAGTTTTCCCGCCATTTTGAATTTTGTGAAAATCACTTAAAATGCTTCTCCTCCCTCAATTTTTGACAAATTTCTCCCAAACTTGGTAGGTGGCAACTGTGGACTAAGCTGCACAAGAAACTTACCCGGATTTTAGAATTTCGTAAGCGTTTGGCCGTGGCAGCCAATCAAAATTGGCTGCGCAGACGCCAAACAGGAAGTGTGCTCATATTTCGGCCGCCCTTTGGCGTATCTTAACGAAACTTGGTGAGATTATGCCCCACGCCTGCATGAAGGAACCCAAAAAAATTGGAACAAATTGGCTGCTAGGGGGCGCTATAACTAGGAAAAATGACTTTTGGCTCATATCTCATGATGCGTTTGGGGTAGAAACAAAATTCCACTATCTCTGGAATCCTTGGGTCAAGACGAATCTATCGCACCCTATGACGTCATATTCTGCCTTGAGGATTTTCCGCCATTTTGAATTTTGTTAAAATCAATGAAATTCTATGGCAACCCATAGAACTGTCTGACTAGAGGTTTTCAAATTTGGCACACTGATTCTAGGCTGCCTCAAGGTTCTTGTCAGCAAATTTCAACTCATCATCTCAAACTGTCTAGCGCCACCAACAGGTCAAAGTTGCAGGTACATTTCTGCTTGTTACTTTTGAACCGTACTTCTGATCGTCAAAATCTAAGCATCTTTGGGATCCTTGGGTCAACCCGAATCCAACGCACCCTATGGCGTCATATTCCGCCTGGTATATTTTCCGCCATTTTGAATTTTGTGAAAATCAATTAAAATGCTTCTCCTCCCTCAATCTTTGACCAATTCCTTCCAAGCTTGGTCGATGGCAACGTTGGACTAAGCTGCACATAAAACTTACCCGGTTTTTCGAATTTCATAAGCGTTTGGCCGTGGCGGCCAATCAAAATTGGCTGCGCAGACGCCAAACAGGAAGTGTGCTTATATTTCGGCCGCCCTTTGGCGTATCTTAACGAAACTTGGTGAGATTATGCCCCACCCCTGCATGAAGGAACCCAAAAAAATTGGAACAAATTGGCTGCTAGGGGGCGCTATAACTAGGAAAAATGACTTTTGGCTCATATCTCATGATGCGTTTGGGGTAGAAACAAAATTCCACTATCTCTGGAATCCTTGGGTCAAGACGAATCTATCGCACCCTATGACGTCATATTCTGCCTTGAGGATTTTCCGCCATTTTGAATTTTGTTAAAATCAATGAAATTCTATGGCAACCCATAGAACTGTCTGACTAGAGGTTTTCAAATTTGGCACACTGATTCTAGGCTGCCTCACGGTTCTTGTCAGCAAATTTCAACTCATCATCTCAAACTGTCTAGCGCCACCAACAGGTCAAAGTTGCAGGTACATTTCTGCTTGTTACTTTTGAACCGTACTTCTGATCGTCAAAATCTAAGCATCTTTGGGATCCTTGGGTCAACCCGAATCCAACGCACCCTATGGCGTCATATTCCGCCTGGTATATTTTCCGCCATTTTGAATTTTGTGAAAATCAATTAAAATGCTTCTCCTCCCTCAATCTTTGACCAATTCCTTCCAAGCTTGGTCGATGGCAACTTTGGACTAAGCTGCACATAAAACTTACCCGGTTTTTCGAATTTCATAAGCGTTTGGCCGTGGCGGCCAATCAAATTTGGCCGTGCAGATGTGAAACAGGAAGTGTGGTCATATCTCGGCAGCCCTTTGACCTTTCTTAACCAAACTTGGTGGGATTATGCCCCACCCCTCCAAAAGGTCCCATACCACATTTGGTGCACATTGGCCATTAGGGGGCGCTATAACTTTCCAAAATGTATTTAGGATCATATATCATTGAGCTCATATCTCAGCAGTCTCTTAGCACACACACACACCTAGTACACTTGAAGTAATTTCAGGCATCACAGTCAATCGATTTTGACGGTGACACCGTGCATGCCTCTACCCATCTGGCTGGAGGTACATTTCTGCTTGTAAACACTTCCTGTGCGTGCCTCTGATCGTCTGCCTGGTCAGTTCTTTCTGTTGCCATGGCAACTTAGGCTGGGTCACCCTGCTTGGCCCCGCATTGCTGCTTGCAGCTATATTTATTATTCAACTTTCTTCTCCTATGGGAAGTCAATGGCAGCCCATAGAACCACACATAGGAAAATGCTCAAATTTGGCACACACATTGGAGACAGTCTCAGCATTCCCCACAACAATTTTTAGGTCCCCAGCCCCAACCCTCTAGCGCCACCAGCAGGTCAAAGTTGCAGGTACATTTCTGCTTGTAACTTTTGAACCGTTGGTCCGATTTTCAAAAACTTGGTATCCCTGGAATCCTTGGGTCAAGACGAATCCAAAGCACCCCATGACGTCATTTTCCGCCCATATAGTTTTCCCGCCATTTTGAATTTTGTGAAAATCACTTAAAATGCTTCTCCTCCCTCAATTTTGGACCAATTTCTCCCAAACTTGGTAGATGGCAACTTTGGACTAAGCTGCACAAGAAACTTACCCGGTTTTTAGAATTTCATAAGCGTTTGGCCGTGGCAGCCAATCAAAATTGGCGGCGCAGACGCCAAACAGGAAGTGTGCTCATATTTCGGCCGCCCTTTGGAGTATCTTAACGAAACTTGGTGAGTTTATGCCATACCCCTCGCTGAAGGACCCCAAAAAATTTGGAACAAATTGGCTGCTAGGGGGCGCTATAACTAGGAAAAATGTCTTTTGGCTCATATCTCATGATGCGTTTTGGCTAGAAACAAAATTCCACTGCCTATGGAATCCTTGGCTCAAGTCGAATCTATCGCACCCTATGACGTCATATTCTGCCTTGAGGATTTTCCGCCATTTTGAATTTTGTTAAAATCAATGAAATTCTATGGAAACCCATAGAACCGTCTGACGACAGGTTTTCAAATTTGGCACACTGATTCTAGGCTGCCTCACGGTTCTTGTCAGCAAATTTCAACTCAGCATCTCAAACTCTCTAGCGCCAACAACAGGTCAAAGTTGCAAGTACATTTCTGCTTGTTACTTTTGAACCGTATGTCTGATCGTCAAAATCTTAGTATGGCTGGAATCCTTGGGTCAACCCGAATCCAACGCACCCTATGGCGTCATATTCCGCCTGGTATATTTTCCGCCATTTTGAATTTTGTGAAAATCAATTAAAATGCTTCTCCTCCCTCAATTTTTGACCAATTCCTTCCAAACTTGGTACATGGCAACTTTGGACTAAGCTGCACTAAAAACTTACCCGGTTTTTCGAATTTCATAAGCGTTTGGCCGTGGCTGCCAATCAAATTTGGCTGTGCAGACGCGAAACAGGAAGTGTGCTCATATCTCGGCAGCCCTTTGACCTTTCTTAACCAAACTTGGTGGGATTATGCACCACCCCTCCAAAATGGCCCATACCACATTTGGTGCACATTGGCCATTAGGGGGCGCTATAACTTTCCAAAATGTGTTTTGGCTCTTACATCATTGAGCTCATATCTCAGCAGTCTTTTAGCACAGACACACACACACACACACACACCTAGTACACTGGAAGTAATTTCAGCCATCACAGTCAATCGAATTTGACGGTGAAGCCGTGCATGCCTCTAACCGTCTGGTTGGAGGTACATTCCTGCTTGTAAACACTTCCTGTGCGTGCCTATGACCGTCTGCCTGGTCAGTAGTTTCTGTTGCCATGGCAACTTAGGCTGGGTCACAGTGCTTGGCCCCGGATTGCTGCTTGCAGCTATATTTTATTATTATTATTATTAGGGGCCAAGCAGCGAAGCTGGCGAAGGCCCCTAATGAGTTTGTCGGTTTTCTTATAGTTATTATTAGGGGCCAAGCAGCGAAGCTGGCGAAGGCCCCTAATGTGTTTGTAGGTTTTCTTATTATTATTATTTATAATTCAACTTTCTTCTCCTATGGGATGTCAATGGCAGCCCATAGAGCCACACATAGGAAAATGCTCAAATTTGGCACACACATTCTAGACAGTCTCAGCATTCCCCACAACAATTTTTAGGTCCCCACCCCCAACCCTCTAGCGCCACCAGCAGGTCAAAGTTGCAGGTACATTTCTGCTTGTAACTTTTGAACCGTTGGTCCGATTTTCAAAAACTTGGTATCCCTGGAATCCTTGGGTCAAGACGAATCCAAAGCACCCCATGACGTCATTTTCCGCCCGGATAGTTTTCCCGCTATTCTGAATTTTGTGAAAATCAATTAAAATGCTTCTCCTCCCTCAATTTTTGACCAATTTTTCCCAAACTTGGTAGATGGCAACTTTGGACTAAGCTTCACACGAAACTTACCCGGTTTTTAGAATTTCGTAAGCGTTTGGCCGTGGCAGCCAATCAAAATTGGCTGCGAAGACGTGAAACAGGAAGTGTGGTCATATCTCGGCTGCCCTTTGGCGTATCTTAACGAAACTTGGTGGCATTATGTCCCACCCCTCCGAAAAGGCCGACAAAAAAATGGCACAAATTGGCTGCTAGGGGGCGCTATAACTAGGAAAAATGACTTTTGGCTCATATCTCATGATGCGTTTGGGGTAGAAACAAAATTCCACTATCTCTGGAATCCATGGGGAAAGACGAGTCCATCGGACCCTATGACGTCATATTCTGCATTGAGGATTTTCCGCCATTTTGAATTTTGTTAAAATCAATGAAATTCTATGGCAACCCATAGAACCGTCTGACTGGAGGTTTTCAAATTTGGCAGACAGATTCTAGGCTGCCTCAAGGGTCTTGTCACCAAATTTCAACTCTCCACCTCAAACTCTCTAGCGCCACCAAAAGGTCAAAATCACAGGTACATTTCTGGTTGTTACTGTTGAAGCATATGTCTGATCATCAAACTCTTAGTATGTCTGGAATGCTTGGGTCAAAACGAATCCAACGCACCCTGTCTCGTCATATTGCACCCAGTAGATTTTCCGCCATTTTGAATTATGTGAAAATCAATTAAAATGCTTCTCCTCCCTGAATTTTTGACCAATTTCTCCCAAACTTGGTACATGGCAACTTTGGACTAGCCTGCACAATAAACTTACCTGGTTTTTAGAATTTCATAAGCCTTTGGCCATGGCAGCCAATCAAATTTGGCTGCGCATACGCAAAACAGGAAGTGTGCTCATATCTCGGCCGCCCTTTGGCATATCTTAACGAACCTTGGTGGCATTATGCCCCACCCCTCCAGAAAGGGCCACAATAAAATTGGAACAAATTGGTCGCTAGGGGGCACTATAACTAGGAAAAATGACTTTTGGCTCATATCTCATGATGCGTTTTGGGTAGAAACAAAATTCCACTATCTCTGGAATATTGGAATTCCAATTATATTCCAATATCTCTGGGTCTTGCCGAATCCATCGCACCCTATGAAGTCATATTCTGCCTTGAGGATTTTCCGCCATTTTGAAATTTGTGAACATCAATTAAAATGCTTCTCCTCCTTCAATTTTTGACCAATTTCTCCCAAACTTGGTACATAGCAACTTTGGACTAAGATGCACAAGGGCATTGCCTGGCCCAAATGCATTCTGCTGGCCTTCTGCTTGTAACATTTGAACCGTGCCCCCGATTGTCAAAAACTTGGTATCCCTAGAATCCTTGGACCAAGATGATTCCAATGCACCCTATGACGTCATGTCCGCCGGAATAGAATGTCCGCCATTTTGGATTTTGTGAAAATCAATAAAATGCTTTCCCTTCTACAAATTTAGTCGGATTTTCACAAAAAGTGGTACACATGATCTGTGGACAAAGCTCCATGTAAAACCTAAAGGGATTTTTTACATCTCCTATCGTTTGGCCATAACAGCCAATCGAACGTGTCTAAAAAGTCACGGAACAGCAAGTGAGCTCATATCTTGGCAGCCCTTAAACGGATTGAAATCAAACCTGGTACACATGATCAGTGCCCCCTCCAAGGGATGCACACCAACATTGGTGAGATTTGGCCCATAGGGGGCGCTGCAAGTAGCAACAATGCTTACAAATCAAAGTTGGAGGTACATTTCTTTTTGTAAAAACTATAAGGTTCATGTCTCTCAACCAAAATTATGGAGCAGGGGCTTACAGCTTTGGCCGGACCTGAGACAAAGTCATCTCAAATTCTGGGCCCCCTCTTTCCCTGGGCCTGGGACAACTGATCACTTTGTCCCCCCTGCCTGCTTCCCCATTATGGAGTCATGCTGTCTTTGAGTCATTCATGAAGAATCAATATTGTCTTGTTTGTTTATTTACAGAGAACAGAACAATACATTTCACTACTTAATGAACTGTCTGCCAATGTAGTGCATACATAAGATAATATGGTAGACATGTACTATTCAGTTGTGTTCATGCTTATTTCAGTAAAGATTACAACACAACCTTATGAGCTAGTGAACCTTGAATTGCTCTACTACTTTATAATTCTGACTATAGTAAGATAATAAATCACATCATTTCATTCTTCAGTTTGTATCAGTGTTTATTTAAGTAAAGACATGTCTAAACATGCATTAATTAATACAAAACCAGCAAACAAGACATATAACTATATCAATGCTTTGATTAATTGAAACCAAATGTGGTAACATCAAATGTCATAACATCATTCTGGATATGCATAACACATTTGGTGGTCTTTTGTCTCAAGGTGCTTGCAAATACCAATAATTCTCAAGAAATCACTGAAACAGAGGCAATGTAACACTTTGATGTTTCTCATCCAAAGTTAAGTTATTGACTCCATTTCATCTTTATGTTGTCCATTGAGAAGCAAAGCTGTCTCCTTTGCCATGTAAAAAAAAATTTCCTTATACCATATCATACTGATTGTGCTCTGCATGCACACATTAAACATGCAATGTGTCTTAGTGTTTATTTGTGAAATCACATCTTACATGATCATGATGAACGGTAATGTTACAGTGTGTTAAAAGAAAATGAACAAAATTAATATAATTCTATGTCTATTAATTCACTGAAAGTGCTATTTATAAGTTCACATCAGAATATGAATCAATGAAGAACACAATAGGTGGAGACATAATGTGAAATTTCTCAGAATAAACATATGTAATCAAGATAATATATTAGTACAGAAGTATAACTTTGTGTGATGTGCACATTTTGTTTTTAAATTAGTGATATTATTCATGTGACTTTTTTGTGGAATCAGATATGCTGTAAATGCATATATTTATCAGATTTATCAGCCTGTTTATACCACTAGTTGGGTAATTCCATGAAATTTGGTTGCAATCGCTAACAAAAAACACACACACGCAAACAAACAAAAAAAAGTTAAGAGAAGAAAATTAGAAGTACAACACAAAACTCTATGCATGATCACATTATAACGTTAAAAGTAAATTATGTATAACTTTGGATTTTTGAAATCCAGTTGTGACTAGACATTTTCCAAACGTGTACATGTTTATTTAACACAACTATTATGACATCAAAATTTGCTAGTTATGAAAATGTAAATATATTGAATAATCTCATTGTGAGATGATTTCACACATACATACAGTACGCTTCACAAAAAGTGATCAATGCTTCTTGTTGGTTTCATAAAATGGGGCCAGTTGCACAGAACGCTCCATCACCAAAGGTCCTGAGACTCCTTAGTCAACGACCCACAGGGACCTCAGGGTGCTGTGTGGATAGAGATCTGCAAGGTAGTGGGCAGTGAGTGATTTGAGGGTAAGGAGGGGGACACATGTGGTGGGGATGTATTGAAGGTGCATGAGGATGTGGATGAGGTGCTGTCAAGGCTTCCTGTATGGCACCATTGCCACCTCCATAAGCTCAATTTTGTCGCCCAGTTAGATGTGACTGAACAAAACATAGCCACAGAATTGTGACACCTTTTCCTCATGCTGATTCCCAGACTGTTCACACACTGCTGTGGCATGGCATTCCACTCTTCAATCAGCATGTGTACAGAAATAGAGGTTTTAGTTAAAACATTTCTTGAGGTGATTAGGATCAAGGGGGTTGGGGTGGCCAGTCTGTGTGAGCAGGGCTGGAGCAGCTGGTATGGATGAGGGAAGATGGGTCTCCACTGAGGAGAGACTACAAAGGCTGTTGGTAACGGGCTCCACTGGGGCAAAGCTGGGAACACCTGGCACTGGGGGAGGACGGGCTGCATCACTGGGACCAGGCCAGTGTGGCTAGTGGAGATGGGTATGGATGGTCTTCCCAGGACAGGACTGGAATGGCAGATGTAGGAGGGTGGCATTTTGGGCTCCATGCTGATGTCAGGGCTGCGTTCAGCATCTGCTCTTCCTTACCAGGGCACCGGGCGAAACTGGTCACAACACAATGAAAAATGGGGTGTCAATATTTTAGAGTGAACTTGTATAAGTCCAGATAGAGTACTTATAACACTGACAGTCAAATTACCCTAACAGTGAAGTCAAAAGTCAGTGTAAAATTGTGCAGGTGGCCAGTGTCATTTCAAC
Source organism: Neoarius graeffei (assembly GCF_027579695.1). Lineage (NCBI taxonomy): Eukaryota > Metazoa > Chordata > Actinopteri > Siluriformes > Ariidae > Neoarius > Neoarius graeffei. Next base: position 13,885,584 of record NC_083579.1, on the reverse strand, counting down.
CTAGAGCTCTAAATATTTACACAATATTGAGTACAATTAATTCTCAAAATGTTACACTGACCATAGAGTAAAATTAACACTATATTTTGTGTGGGACCAAATATTATCTGAAAGGAGTTACTGTAATTTCAAGCACATAGCTGAGAGATACTGTTATTCACAATACACTGTTACCTCAATGTGCGGAGGCCCATGGGGCTGTGTCTCATGGTAACCAGACAGATGGTGGAAGCCCTCTGACGTGGCAGGTTTTTCCCCCAACGCAGGCACGGGGCTGTCCAGTAGCTGGGTGGGACCTGTTGGTGCAGGTGTATTGTGCGTAGGGCTCACTCCAGTCCTCGTTGGCTGGTGGCAACACTGATGGTGTCTCTCTTCACTGCGTCAACATAAGCACACACATGGAGGGGGCATACTACACACCACATAGTCACGCTTCAAAAAGGTGAGTCAAAAAAGTAGAGTTGCCAAGATTCACGTGCACAGCATGTTTTAAGCACTGTAAATAATATACACCGTAGGCTGTAATCACCTCTTCCTTGTGCTGATTCCCAGACTGTTCACACACTGCTGTGGCATGGCACCCCACTCTTCAATCAGCATGTGTACAGAAATAGAGGTTTTAGGTCAAACATTTCTTGAGGTGATTAGGATCAAGGGGGTTGGGGCGGCCAGTCTGTGTGAGCAGGGCCGGAGCAGCTGGTATGGATGAGGGAAGACAGGTCTCCACTGAGGGAAGACTACAATGGCTGGTGGTAACGGGCTGCACTGAGGCAAAGCTGGGAACAGCTGGCGCTGGGGGAGGACGGGTTTCCACTGGTCTGGGCCAATGTGGCTAGTGGAGATGGGTATGGATGGTCCTCTGGGGGCAGGACTGGAATGGCAGGTGTAGGAGGGTGGCGTGCTGGGCTCCATGCTGATGTCAGGGCTGTGTTCGGCATCTGCTCTGCCTTATCAGGGCACCGGTCCAAGCTGGTCACAACACAGTGAAAAATGGGGTGTCAATATTTCAGAGTAAACTTGTATAAGTCCAAATAGAGTACTTACAACATTGTGAGAGTCAAATTACTCTAACAGTGGAATCAAAAGTCAGTATAAAATTGTACAGGTGGCCAGTGTCATTGCAACCTAGAGCTCTTAATATTTACACAATATAGAGTACAATGAACTCTCAAATGTTACACTGATCATAGCGTAAAATTAACACTATTTTTGTGTGGGACCAAATGTTATTTCAACTCTTTAAGAGTTATATTAAGACTGACATTTTTTGAAACACATAGCTGAAGGATACTGTCACTCACAATACACTCTTACCTCAATGTACGGTGGCCCATAGGGTTGTGCCTTATGGTAACCAGACAGATAGTGGAAGCACTCTGGAGTGGCAGGAGGTTTTTTCCCCCAATGCAGGTACGGGACTGTCCAGTAGCCGGGTGGGACCTGTTGGTGCAGGTGCTTGTGCATAGGGCTCACTCCAGTCCTCATTACCTGGTGGCAACACAGACGGTGTCTTCCTTCTCTGTCAACATAATGTCAACATAAGCATACACATTGAGAGGGCATACTACACACCACACAGTCACACTTTGAAAAGGTGAGTCAAAAAGAAGAGGTGCCAAGATACACATACACAAGATGCCACATACACAACATGTTTTAAGCACTGCAAACAACATACCCCTCTAGGCTGTAAGTCACAGTGAGCAGATCACAGTGGGGTGTCAGGAACGATGACGGGGACTCCACAAGCCTGTTGTCGTTCTAGCCAAGAAAGGCGTGCTGAGATGGAGCAGGCCAAGGACAACACATAGCTACTAGTGTACGTATACTACAGTGGAGCAGGGAGGGAATCGGTTTGTCATGTGTACAAGGTTTCCACTGGTCATCATGGTACTTCATAAATGTCACACACACACAGTGTGGAAGCACTTAGCTTAATGTTACAGTTCATCAGTCCACAGTCATGGTTACCAAACACTTAGCTGAACATAACACTGAGCTGAACATAGTGTGGCTCCACAGCAGACTGCTCTTGATGGCTCTTCCAGTGCTGGGGTGGTATTCATGCGGTTGCCTCACTCCCCTGACCTCTGCTGTTTGTCACCCCTCTTCTATCTGTTCTGCTGGCCTTCCCCTTGGTGCTGATGTCCTTCTCCCTGTGCTGTCTGTGCATACTACTTCCTGTGACAAAGTCTTTCTCCAACAACAATACGAATATGCCAAACTGAACAATGTCCTCCTTGATGCTGTTAATGGGCCAAACATGTAATTTTTCCTTAGAAGATTGCACAGATCTTGATAACGAAAGGGTTAGATACTGCAGATTATGTGGCAACAGGAAAGGGCCTCATGATGTAAATGAAACATCTCAGCATGGTGTGGACTTAGTCCAATTAAGTGAATAATTTTCAAAATAATGAAAAATTATGTGAAATCAACTTGATTAGGCTTCATGGTAAAACACAAAAAGGTATTGGGAATGGAAATTTGAAGAATTTGAACATTGACAATTTCATTTCATTATAAAATACATCAATTTTATGGGTATTTTAAGAAATAATTAGCAACTGTTCTTTTTTTGATTAATTGATTTTTGTATTGCTTTCTTTATAATTTATATAATAAATAAAATAACAGATAAATAAATTATATATCTTTCATGGATGACCAAAACACTATTCATAAATAAACACAACAAACAAACAAATAAATAAATAAAACACATTGTGGCATCACACAGTTGGTCTTTGATGTGTTACAATACAAGTATACCCCCGTGCAGACTGACCAATATTGCTGATTTCTATTCTATTATATTCTACAAGTGAAATTACAAGGTTTCCGCCAAAAAGTGAAACATATTGTTATCCCGACTCTCGTCAGATGAATGTAGTTCTGCCTTGGTCTACACATACATAGGTGTGGGAATAGAATGCAGGGCCTTGTTGAGTTGGGAGAAGAGCAAAAACATTTCTGCCACCAATAAATGACTCCAACACCATTTTCTGTTCATCATTTAAAGTTACCGCAGCACACCTGAATCCCGCAACTAGAAATAATAGAATGATACAGTTTGAAAGAAACAGTTGTTTTTCTGACATATCACATCAATGATAATGTGCGTGTGCATCCTGACCAGCCCATTTATTTTTTTGACTATTTTAAAGGGCTTCCCATCGGGGAAGCAAGGCAGAACTGCATTCATCTGGCGAGAGTCAGGTAAACAACATGAAACTTGTTTTGAAAAATGTCCCATGTCCCTCCCTGTCCCATGCAAGAAGCCGTCCTGTAGTAAGCTTTCTCCTTGCCACCACCCAGCCACATTTCATGGACGGAATGTGTATGCAACTCATAAAACACACCTAAAACCATAAAACACAACTAAAACATGCACCTGCTCATGCTGTTCTTTCAATAGGGAGAAAATGGAAATTAGAGGAGTGAGATGAGTATTGCTTCATGAAAACTAAAGTATGTAGGCACAACTTCAACAACAACATCTCCTGCGTCTTTACAGTACACATGATCTATTAATGTACCTTTTTCAGTGGTGGGTGTTTGCACGCACTGACAGTATCCATGCTGCTCCAGTAACTTTGCAATCGTACATGATACAAAGATGTCCTCATTGAAGTCTCCCATTATGACTTTCCTCCCAGGGTTTTTCTCAAGTTCAACAATTACCTGCATCAAGTTTTGTCGAAATACAGCAATGTCATAAGAGCTTGGCCTGTACAAAACAGCAGCAAACAAATTCACATGAGGTATCTGAAAATATAGGCATTCCAAATTGCATCTCTGTGGAACTGACACCTGCACATCAATTTCATCTGAATAATATATGCCAACACCACCTCCTTTTTTCAGTTTCAACCCTGCAAAGATTGGTTCGGAGTCATCATAACAGCTCACTCTTGGATTGTGATCAAAGTTGTATGCTGGAAGTTGTGGCTTGTCCCCGGGGTCTCCGTTTAGCCATGTCTCTGTTAAACAAATACAATCAGCTTTCATTAGAACGTTATGGGCTTGGAGATCCTTAACGTGAGCCTTCAAACTCTGTACATTGTGCAATGCTATTCTGCATACAGTGTTAACATCAGACAAAATAGACCTTCCGTAGCTGAATTTGGGCATACTTTGCACGGCTGACTCTACTTTCTCATCACAAAATATAGCAGACTCCTTGAATTCTTCAATTATCAGTCCATTAAGATTTTTCACACGACTAAGCGCAACATATGCTTGACCAGGAGCAAAGATCTTTTTCAGTGACACAACAGCTCTTTCAACTGTAAGGCCCTGACATTTATGGACAGTCACAGCCCACGCCAAACCAATGGGAAATTGCCTTCGCACACCACCAGAATTACTGACTACGTCTTCCTGAATTTCCAGCACCGTTGAACGTTCGGAATGTCTTTTAGACTTTGATCTTTGTATCTTGCCAACATTAGGGTCTTCGAACTCCACATGAATGGCCCTCGGTATGTCATCATCTTCTTCACCTTTGATGATTTCCACAACTGTGCCACATGCTCCATTGACAAGGCCATCGGACACATCTATGTTCTTCTTCAACATGACCCTTGCGCCAATACCAACTTGAACACATTTAGGCAAACATGAATTGAAGACTTTGGTGTGGAAGCCAGCCATTTTTTCCATTCTTCCAGTTTTGGGATTTCGTACAAAATCTTGAGCTGGTATTTGGATTGCATCTGGACACGTCTTGTTCAATTTTTGGACATTATATTCCTGCACCTCCGCATTCGTAGCATAAATGTGAATGGCATCAGAGTCTTCTCCAGTTTCACGCTGCTTCAGTGTGAGCTCGTCATGGACGTTGAGAGGTTCTTTCTTTTTACGCACTCTGATGCGATTTAGTGCTTCTGCGAATGCTGCATTTTGTTGTCTCACAACAGTGGTCAGTTCAAAAATTTCAAAGTTGTTCTCCCACAGGTTGGCTCCTTTGTTGTCAGCATAAAGAGGTGTGCCTTTTACAGGTCGCAGCTGGTAAAAGTCACCTACACAGATGATAGAAACATTGCCAAATAGCGAGTAATCACCAGTCTGTTTGATTTGCCGGAGTCTACCATGGACATAGGCCAGTAGACGATGGTCGACCATCGAAACTTCGTCGATTATCAAAATTTGCAAGCTCCTCATTTTATTTCGTAAACAGTTGACTTTTTCATCACCAAGAGGTTGATAAGGCAGTTTCACATTTGCGCCAATGGAAAAAGTGTTGTGAATTGTCGCGGCATTGATGTTGTATGCGGCCACGCCTGTAGGTGCCGTAAGAAGCACAGTGAGCTCCTCTGGATTATCAGCAAGCTGGGACAATAATCTCGTCGATTCGTAATGTATGGCCTTTATTAAATGACTCTTTCCACATCCTCCGCCACCTCCAATAAACAGTCGCAATGGGTTGGGGTTCTTTTCGGAAATTTTCTGCAAACACCAATGTCTTACCGCATATAATATTTTAGACTGCTCTTCATTCAGTGATCGTAATAAATCCAATGCATCTTGTCTGGGCATCGTCATATGATTAGTCTCTAGCGAGCATGCAGTTTGTGGGTGGGCTGTCAGGTCAGGGATATATGTTGCGGTGTCATCATCATCTTCATCGGCTACAACTTTGTCTTTCATGAGATCCAAACAATGAAGGCGCTCACGCTCTGTCTCTGGGCACAAACGAGACCATGCATCTTGCAAGTCAACGTTCTCTTCAGAAAGTACCTGCCTAGCTTTGTCAAGCTCATCACTCTCTTTTTCAAACAGAGCTCTGTTGTTATCCACAATTGACTTGACAGTTTGAACGACACCACCACATTTAACTGCGCCATTCTGGTAGAATTGCTCGTATGACTCGTAGGGGGGTGGTTTAAGGTGACAGGCTTCATAGTGAGGCAAAAACAGTTGCAGCAGAGAATGGAAGTACTTTTCCGGGTCTCGTGTGGGAGAAAATCGAGCATATCTCACAACAGCAGGTTGCGATCGTGTTCTCCGTTGCACAAAGCCGCAGTTGTTGTTGAGCTCTGTTACGTCATGTGAGGCTCTGACCTGAGACTTTGAAAGAACTCTGTATTCTGAACAAAAACTGGCCAAGCACAAATCTTCAAATTCAACCAACTGAGGTCTGTTCTCATATCGCTCGACAATATTGGTCATGAAAATGCTGCTGTTGTCTTCACACTGTTGACGAGGTTGAGTTTGAAGCACATGCAAAGGTAAACTCATTCTCATGGGATTTTCACCAACGGGAATGTACTGTACATCACGTGAGCATTCCTTCAGGTGCATATGTGTTAAACGATACACTGCTTCTTGAGCTGAAACTTCTCTGTTGTGGAGGTACACACTTCCAAGCTGCCGAAATGTCTGTTTGGCGTCCAAGTTACCATTTCGGGCCTCGTTTTGGGTACGTTGTAAGAGCAAACCAGGTTCCTGTTCTCCCTTTGTGACGTAGGAAAGTATGTAAACACTAGCAGAAAATGCATCCGTGACAAATTGTATGTCCATATTGCCTTGCCAAGCTCGAAGTAAGTCTTTATTGTACTGGTTTACCCAAATTTCTGCAGGATTTCGTTTCATGACAATGTTCTTCTTTGTGGACCATATATTGTATGCCCTTTCAAACATACTTTGATCTATACCCAGAGATTGAAAGAATGCATCAGTTGTATTGGAATTAAAATCTGGTGCAGTTAATGCAGCTCTGACACTGTTAATTATTTCACTTGAACGTTTCACCTCGTCATTATTATTCAGCTCCTCTGCGCTTACGCCTCTTGTGATGAAAGTACGGTTTGACGGAGGTCTGGGGAAATGAAAACGGCAAATCTGGTTTCGTTTTCGGCAAGTCCGGGAATGTCTTGTGCTGTGCTTCTGTACACTGCTAACTGTCTCAAAAAGCTCTGGATCTCTTTCTGAAGGAAGTTGACATGTGATGTATCTGTCTATGAAAGCAGCTACTTCAGCATCGCTATTCTTATCAATCTTTGGCACGTTTTCAATCCAAAACAGGCAATGTACATGGGGCGAACCACGTTGTTGAAATTCAACACGGTAGAAATAGTCTTTTACTTTTCCAATAGGTTCAGCTGGTGACATGATTACATCCCGAAGAAAAGAGTGCCAACGGTAGTCAAACATGCGTGCTGCTGTCACAGGGTTTCTGCGTATGAGTCCACATTTGTCCGACCAGTCAAGATCAGAAACATTTGGTTGTTTTCCTTCCACCCTTTGCAGACTAGACAAAAATTCTGGCCATCTCAAATCCGCAGAACTGAACGATGCAAAAAATGTGGGTATAGAGAGTTGTCTTATCATGGCAAATAAATCTTTCTGTACTGACATCCAGTATGGAGGTGTGCCACGAATACCACGTAAAAATTTGTAGCCTTCATTGTTCCGCAATATTTGTTGGAGTGAGTCAGAGTTTAGCAACGTCTGTGGTGACACGTCTTTTTGAGAGCCTTTGCGCAATGCTATTTGGATGCTGGATTGGACTTGTTGGACTTCTGAAATATATTGTGCATAGAAAATAAAGTCTGTGTTCCGTGCAAAGCGTCCATCAGCGTTCAGTATACGTGTATTCAAGTATCGTGACAGGCTTATTTTTGACTCTCTTTCAGAATGGAATGTAGGCCCACCTAACGGATATAGGACAGGAAAGGACTTTGCTTCATTTGTCTTATCAGATAGCAGGCTAACGGGAGTATTTCCTTCAGCAGGTGCCATATTCAGTATGTCTTGAAAATGTTGATCAACAATCTCTGAACCCACATCAACAGGTTGTAATGATGTATCTGACACAAGCCCACTCTGATCTTTAATATAAGTCAAATCTTCTTCTTCTTCTTCATTTCCTTCATTATCATTTTCTTCATCACTGTTGTCAACCTCGTCTTTGTTGTGATTGTCCACTTCGTCGTTTGGGTCAGTGCCATCCAAAGAGTTCAACCACTGATCATTCAAAATGACGTCATCATACCATCTGTTGTTTTGGATTAAATACCTCAGCGCATTTCTGACTCGTTCAGTGTGAACATACATATACTCATAGTGACCTTTATAAGATAATTTGCGTTTAAGTTTGACTCTAATCATCTTATCATCGCCTTCATTTCTTGGAAGTATGTTTGTTACAGTTGAACAATTAATAGGAACACTGACACAAGGACCATGGCAAGCGCGTTGGCGCCCTCTAGGCAAACACAGCAGCTTCAAAAAACAGATATTTTTGGCTATTAAATGTTGCTCTAAAGAATTCAAACATTTCAGCTCTTCTGGAATGTCATCCAAATGCAAATTGTTAGTAACGCTTTCCTCAGGGAGAACGCAGTTACGTAATTTTCGATGACAGGTGTGGCAAATCCATAATTTGCTTAATGGGCTTTCAGCCAAATGACATTCAGGCTCACAGTCGAAGTCACACACGTGTAAATATTGGAAAGTTATGCATCTCTTAGCCAGCTCAGCAACCTCAACGCTTTTGCTTTCATAGTTATGTGGTTTGCACTCAATAACCTGCTTTCTGAACAGCAAGCGGTGACAGCATGAGCACGGAAATTCAGGTCCACGGCTGACGTTCTGTCGAAAATGAGCAATGACGCAACCCATGTCTTTCTGTTTTTTCTGAGAAGCGTTGTATCTGTTAAGACTCCTTTGGGTTTTAAGTATGCGTACATTTTCATTTTGATAGTACTTCGTTTTGTTGTACTGCTTTATTTTGTTTTGAAAAGAAATGTTTTTCCTGTATTTCGCATGACTGTAATTACGCACAGCATTCTGATGTTTCTTGTCGGTCTTATATTTAACACGACTGTAATTACGCACAGCATTCTGATGTTTCTTGTCGGTCTTATATTTAACATGACTATAGTTACGCACAGCAGTCTGGAATTTTTTGTTGGTGTGATACTTGACTTGTGAGTATTGACGGACAAGATCTTGAAATGTTGTGTTTTTATATTGGGCTTTAGACTTTTGTTTAACCTTTGCTTGAAAACATGTATCCTTTTTGTATTTCTTTTGAAAACGTTGAAGCACATACTCACGAAAGTCTGGGTTTGTCCGATATTTCTTTAGGAAATGGTCACGAGAACATTGACGCTTCTTCTGCTTCATACATTCATCTTTATGGTACTTTTCCTGCAGCCTTGCGAGTTTTGCTTGTCTGAAACTGGGGTCATTGTGATACTGCTGTCGCTTTTTCTCAGCGTCTTTTAGCTTTGCAGTCTCTGATTGGTTCAACTTTCTCTTCCGCTGTGGACGAGTGCGTTCGTCGCTATGACAGCACATTCCAGCACACGCTCTTCTGTTTTGCTTGTTTTGAACGCATACCACCACATCATAATGATTTCCAGTGTGATTTAAATAGATGCAACCTTGTCTGTTTGATAATGACTTAGTAGGACCGTGACGATTCCATCTGCCGTTATTGTATGTCATAATGTCTAATTGCAAGAAGTCGGCAGCAGCAAAAATATCAATCTCTGTTGCCCAGGAACCAGAATAAAAAATTCTTGATTTGCTGACATAGTCTTGAACAGATGTGTATTCATCTCTCAAATACCTTTCAAACTGTGAAGTGTTGTTTTCAAGATGTTTAACTACAGCCCTTCTAATTTTTAAATGTTTTTCTTCATCCCCACAAATGCTGAACGAGATGCTACGATAGAAACAATTTCCATCAGGATTGATACTTTTTGTTTTACATGGAGAACCCATATCGCTAACCTGTACAACTGTGGAAGACGTACGCTTACACATGTCATTTGGTAGTTGAAGACGTGAGCACAAACTGTCCTGTTCCTGGCTTGACAATGGTGTAAAAGCTTGCCGGTCAACAGTCACATTAGTAATCAGAACCTCATCAGCCTGTGTGTCAGCAGATACTTTGCTATTGGTTGCCTTTGCCAGTTTTGGTTCACCCTTCAAAACCTCACACGGGCTACAGCGAACATCAACAGATTTACCTGCATTTGAACACTTTGCGCCATCATCATCATATGCGGTCTGCTCAGACACCTCACCTTCCACGACATTGCTTGGAGATAGACTGCTCACGACAGGTGTTGGATGTTGATTCAGCATTGCATTGACGCCTGTTACCTCGAATGGTACTCTCTCTCTGAATTTTCTGAACCATCGTCCCAAGTTCAGTAGGTAGTTGTGAAGACTTTCTATACAGCTGAAAAAACTAACAGAACTGCCATAGCGTCTGTTTGCGTTGTTCTTTCTGCCGTGGGAATCAATTACTGCAAACCACGAACCTTCCTTCACAATTGCACATGTACTTGCAGAAACCGTGAACAGACAAGCATCATTACTAAGTAAAGTGCGTTGTAAAGCTACATCAAGTGGCATTACATAATCAGACAAAGCATGATCATATTCATTCATATCAATGAAACCTGTGTAAGATTCAGCAAAGTTTATTGAAAATTCAGAATTCCACACATTGTGTTTAGTTGGTAGTTCTGTGACTGATACATGTCCATGCATTTTATCACTGATTTGATCTGCACTTCTCAGACGTCTATACAAAGCACTTCCTCTCATCAATATGTCGTCTAAATCTCTGGCCGTCCATGTAAGAACATTCTTAGTCTTGGACCGCAAAACTGCAACCAGGCTGACTGGGCCGCACTGCTTGTCTTTGATGTCACCAAAGCGCGAATGGCCTTGATGAAACGATCCCATCAGGAGAGGCTTCGCTGGAGCATCGACAGACTGAAAACAATCATTAGTAGCATTGGTAGAAGTTACAGTAACTGACACAGAGTTTGAGGAGGGTTTGAGAGGTTCAGAGTTTGAGGAGAGTTTGAGAGGTTCAGAGTTTGAGGAGAGTTTGAGAGGTTGAGAGTTTAGAGGGCTTTGACTTTCTTTGACTTTGCTTGCAAGGCTTTGCCTTTGGCTTGGACATTCGCTCAGACATTCGCTCAGACATTTGCTTTGAGATTTGCTTTGAGATTTGCTTTGCGATGCTGGCTGTATTTCAAGAGGCGCCGCAACCTCTTCTTCAGCAGACAGCTGCCTGCTCACGTGGCGTGCCTTCGCCGCCCGGGACTGCTTGCTTCCACGTGGCATCTGCAGTAAAAGGCAAAACAGTTACATGTTAGTCCATGGCAAATTGATATGTAGACAATCATCTGTTACAGTATTTAAAAGTATAACAGATACAAGAGTAGCAATGTTTTCACCCCTATTACAATCACTCACATCTGTTACAGTGATAAGTATAGCATAGTAACACTTATCTAAAGTAATATACATGTTAGAAGAAAATTAACACCAAATACCCCAACGGAACCTGCGGTTAAAGCATTAGTTTAAAACTTTTCAAAACAAGCAGCAATGACAGAAATAAGATAACAATGGAGTAAAGAAGCTTGTCAGCACTGAACCATCAGAACAAGCCCACTCACACAGTTCATATAAAAACTAAAAACTCACAAATACAACAATCTAGGTCCTATACAATATTACAGTATAATAAATGAGGAGATACATTAGCAGAAAGTGTCATATTGTATACTATATTAAAAATACATTAGTACTGAGTTCTGTGTAGCCACTGATATCTGGACAAATACAATGCATTACACCTTTTAGTCACAAGAGGGCGATCTAATGCCACAAGCTGTATATGGCTCCTGGAACCAGCAGTGGTCATGTGCCTGGAAAATGTACATTTCTAGGAAGTGGAAATACTCAAACATCCACTTAACAGCTAAATTAACACTGTTGGGTTAAATACTATACATCAGTTTTTACATCAACACAGGTGCCACAGGCCACATTCATTTAACAGTTACATTCAGAAGACACTGAATAGGCCCTGAAACATGCGCACCAACTACACTGAGTTCTATTGGTAGCCCATAGCTTCAAAAAAAAACAAAAACAAAGTGGTAACCTTTCCTGGAAGGTCAGACGCTTGCATGCCTGCAGACAATATTGTACAGCTAGAAATACAATCTAGACAAACTAATACATGCCTTCATTTCCAGTAGGGTTGACTACTGTAATAGCCTTTTCACTGGCCTCCCCAAAAAGACCATCAAACAGCTTCGACTAATCCAAAATGCAGCAGCAAGGGTTCTTACGAGAACAAAAAAGATTGGCAACATTACTCCAATTCTGAGAACACCGCACTGCCTCCCAGTGAGCTACAGAATTGACTTTAAGGCATTACTTCTTGTGTTTAAATCATTAAATGGGATGGACCCCAGCTACCTACTGGATATATTTCAGCTGCACGCACCAACTAGGTCACTAAGATCAATGCAGAAAAACTTGTTGGCAATACCAAATGTCAAAACTAAGTGTGGTGAGGCCGCCTTTAGCTGCTATGCTGCAAAGCTTTGGAACCAGCTACCAGATGATGTAAAAAATGCTCCTACTGTGGACAGCTTTAAATCCAGACTCAAGACAAAGCTGTTCTCAGATGCTTTCTCTTAGTAATCAAAAATTTTAACTTTTGATTTTCTAATTATTTAATGCTTTTCTTAAGTAATGCCTCTATTTTTTATCTCTTTTGCTGTGTTCGTATACTTTTATTTCATCTTTTTATTTCTTTTATTTTATTTTGTACATGTTCTTATATTTTTATTTTATTTTTGTGAAGCACATTGAACTGCATCTGTGTATGAAATGCGCTATACCAATAAAATTGCCTTGCCTTACAGCTAAGCGCTGAGAAAAATTATTAACTTTCCTGAATTTAATAATGGCAAGCTGTGCATTAAAACTGGGTGAGGGCAATCATTCCACCCAGTCTTGATCACAGTGATGTCAATAAAACAGCATACTCAAACAGTAGTGAAACTCTACAGACTATACATTACATTCACAGTATAACCACGCGATTACACCAGAAGCGACTTGAAAAGACAGAAGCTACAAAGAGTCGCTGGACTGTTTTCATAGCAAGAGCGACTCGAGCAATAAAAGCGACCGAGTATGACCGTTAAAAGCAGAATGCAAGCGTTCCGGCATTCCGATTGGCTGCTGCGTTTGTCGCCGAGCGACTTCATAGCTTCATATCTTATCATAATATTCGCTGAAGTTCAACTGCAAACTGTCGCTCGAGTTGCTCAATCGCCTCTTGTCGCCAGCTCGCAATACAAAGTCAATTACTTCCGTCGCCAGTGTCGCTCAAGTTGCTTCTGGTGTTTCGAGTGTTGGTTATTTACCTGTAAAACCAGATTAATAATAATATTTACCTTAGAACTCTTTTGCGTCCTGCAAAAGAGAAACACGTTAGTTTGACAAGCAGTGGTCTCTCACAGTCACACACACACACTCAATGTAACTTAGCTCAGTGAACCCTGAAAATACCTGCACTGTATACTTGCCTAAATGGCCAAACATGTATATGTAAACTAATGTTGTCTACCAGGTGATCTGACAATGCAGTGCAATGCAGAGCTTGCTTGTAACGGACACGCACAGCCTGTGCTGCAGGTATCCAGGCGTTTGTCATGGCAAAGCATGCATGCATGTCATGGTGCATGTATATGTAAACTAATGTAGTCTACCAGGTGATCTGACAATGCAGTGCAATGCAGAGCTTGCTCGTAACTGACACGCACAGCCTGTGCTGCAGGCAGGGCTCGAAATTAACTTTTTTTCTTTGTGTCCCCCAGTGGTCCCGAATTCTGTGTTGTATTGTCCCGAATGGAAGCAATAGTGTCCCCATTTTTTTCCTCTCTGAAATAACCAGTGGTTAATATTATCATATGAAGTTACTATTATATTTGTAACTATGCGATTTTGAACCCTTTATATCATTTTTACAATAAGTCACAAGACACAAGCGACACGTCCTATACATCATCTACTTCAAAATTACAGTTATTGCATTTTCAGTTTATTAAACTTTGGCGATCTCACTGTATGAATAGATACCTGTTTATTTAAAGGGGCCAACTAGCTCATTCAGAAAATGTTTCAACTCCCTACATCTGCAGTACACTTTAGCTGAAAATAAGACCCCTTTTATGTTAATTTCATCTACTTATACCTTGAATATCTGTTGGCACTTATAAGGCCAACTTATAATTTTCACCATTACCGTTATCCATTTTTATGAACTTTCCGTTATCCATTACCGTTATCCATTTTTATGAACTTTCCGTTATCCATTTTATGAACTTTCGCTGCCGGGTGCAAATGTGAGCAACATCAACATAGTGGCAGGTCCGAGCCTAGTTGTGCTGCTGACTGACTAAACTTTCTGAACTAGAAAGACACCAAGAAAACTCACTTATTCTGTTGAACGGTATCTTCCGTCAATATCATCCACATCATTCCTGTTGTATTTTATAACGTGTCTATTGCCGCTTTTCCACTACAAACGCGGCTGAGCCGAGCCGTGCCGTGCCGAGTCGAGCTGAGTCGAGCTGAGCGGGGCTGTTGGAGTTGCATTTCGACTACAACCGCGCTGAACCGTGCTGGCTGGAAGTGGGTGGACACATTGGGTGGAGTTAGCGAAAGTGGGTGGACGTCACGTGATGTCGTTAAGCAGCGCAAACAGTGACATCAGTGACAGTGGCGGAACAAGTCAGAGCCGGGCCGGGGGCGGGGCAAATGACCGGGCACTTTATTAAAGCTTATCATAACATCATTTTAGGCTACAAAATGTCCGCAACTGCGGTGTTTACCAATTTCAACACTACCGGGTGCAACTATGTTATTTAGTACATCTAGTCCTTCAAACGAACATGTAACTCAGAAACAAAAAACATTAGGATACTGTACATGGCTCATAATAAAACATCAATAGCCTATACTGCGCACATTATTTGAAGGGCATACGAATGAGCGCTCAGAGTGGTGACAGGAAGAGTCAGAAATAAAAGGAGGGCGGTGCAAACCTCACTGAATGCACTGTGTTTACCAATTTCAACACTACGGGGTGCAACTATGTTATTTTGTACATTAAGTCCTTCAAACGAACATGTAACTCAGAAACAAAAAAACATTAGGCGACATACTGTACATGGCTCATAATAAAACACCAATAGCCTACTGCGCGCATTATTTGAAGGGCATACGATGAGCCTTGCGCTCCGCGAACTCGTCCACGATGCTCTGTATGTCACTGATTCAGTGATCTTTTAAGCAGTAGTCTCACGACCCGGATAGTAAACAATAAACATGGATGACATGGAGTCGTTAGTGTTGCTGGTCTTGGTGCTGTGGCTTGTTGTCACCGACAACGCCAACAGATACTGGCAAGAGCGTATAGATGAGGCGAGGCGCATAAGGCTTCAGAAATTCTCGTAATTCGTAATTATTCTCCTTCCGGGTTTGCGGTGTTTACAGATCCCAGCGCGCTCGCGGGGCGTGTGTGGGCATGTGAGGACACTCCTCCTCACCAATCAGTGCACAGGGGAGTGTCTGCTCACGCCCCCAACCTCAGTCAGCACGGTTTGGCTCGCTTCAGCCCCACTCCAAAACGGTGCGAGTTTTAGGGGCTAAGCAGGGCTGAAACGAGCTGAGTCGTGCCGGTTTTTGGTAGTCGAAACGCGAGCCGTGTCGGGCTGAAGTGAGCTGAAGCGAGCTGAAGTGAGCTGAAAAAGGGTAGTGGAAAAGGGCCATAACAGTGTTCATTCAGTTCATAGCGTTGCCTGCAGACCAGGCGATGACACTTTGGATCCTGAAGGTCCCGGAGACGTTATGTCTGGGCTTTCAGTTTCTTCCCCGCGGTCGGTCCGCTTCAACCACTTCAGCATTTTTGTTCTGGCAAGAGTCGGCGCAGCGTGTGCGGTAGCAATTCCATTCCAAGTCCATATAATGCGGACTCCGGCCGAAGATTCTAGAACAGAATGCGCTGCTCTGTAGCCTACGGATGCAGGTGCATCGAAAGTGTAGCTACTATGTATTTTTCGCTGTTAACGTTTTAAAATTAAAATTGACAAATTAGGTGAATGTCTACGTATGTGTTACGGCTTTGTAAATAATATTAATGTAGAACTTTTTTTTCTAGATCTATTTTTTTCCATTGTCCCGAGATTGTCCCAGATATGATAATTTTGTGTCCCGATGACATTTTTTATGGTCCCCGGGACATCGGGACACCGTTAGTTTCGAGCGCTGGCTGCAGGTATCCAGGCATTTGTCATGGCAAAGCATGCATGCATGTCATGGTGCATCTTAGCTGGCTCAAAAGTAATGACAGCCATTCCCTCCAAGTAAAACTTGACTATAATGTTAATCCAAACCTATAATGTGTCATTGCATTATTGCAGATAAATAAGTTGTTATAGTAAAGCTAAACCTACTTCTGTTTCAGTGTTAGTCACTTGACAAATAGGCTACAGTCAATTACAATTTACACAGTTTTGCTTCATTAAATATTTTACACTGAGAGCAGCTTTAAGTTAACATTTCTTCATTTTATTTTCAATGCATCACAAATTGCATATAATTTCTTTTCTTAATTGAATAAGGGGCTACGTTATCCAGTAATCCATTCTGTAACAGTCTACAGCTAACTTGGATATTGGACACAAGCAGCTCATTAAATCAGTGCAGAATTTGATTAGTTAATGGTTATTATGGTTATTCTGCTGTGGTACATGGCCTTGGTGATGATGAAGACATCAAGTTGTTTGTCAACAAAACATGGTGCAAATGTGTAAAACCAAATGAATATTCTTACCTTCAAAGTTGTAATGGCAAGCTGCGAAAGAGAAACAAATCTTGTTAGTATGACAGCCAGTTTGCTCTCACTCACACACTCTCTCACACACACACACACACACACACACACACACACACACACACACTTAATGTAACTTAGCTCAGTCAACCTTGAAAATACCTGCACTATATACTTGCCTACATGATCAAACATGTATATGTAAACTAATGTTGTCTACCAGGTGATCTGACAATGTTATATATGCAGAGCTTGCTTGTAACTTACACGCACAGCCTGTGCTGCAGGGATCCAGGCGTTTGTCATGGCAAAGCATGCATGCATGTCATGGTGCATGTATATGTAAACTAATGTAGTCTACCAGGTGATCTGCCAATGCAGTGCAATGCAGAGCTTGCTCGTAACTGACACGCACAGCCTGTGCTGCAGGGATCCAGGCGTTTGTCATGGCAAAGCATGCATGCATGTCATGGTGCATCTTAGCTGGCTCAAAAGTAATGAGAGCCATTCCCTCCAAGTAAAACTTGACTATAATGTTAATCCAAACCTATAATGTGTCATTGCATTATTGCAGATACATAAGTTGTTACAGTAAAGCTAAACCTACTTCTGTTTCAGTGTTAGTCACTTGACAAATAGGCTACAGTCAATTACAATTTACACAGTTCTGCTTCATTACATATTTAACACTGAGAGCAGCTTTAAGTTAACATTTCTTCATTTTATTTTCAGTGCAACACAAATTGCACATAATTTCCTTTCTTACTTGAATAAGGGGCTACGTTATCTAGTAATCCATTCTGTAACAGTCTACAGCTAACTTGGATATTGGACACAAGCAGCTCATTAAATCAGTGCAGAATTTGATTAGTTAATGGTTATTCTGCTGTGGTACATGGCCTTGGTGATGATGAAGACATCAAGTTGTTTGTCAACAAAACAGGATGTGTAAACGTGTAAAGCCAGATGAATATTCTTACCTTCAAAGTCGAAATGGCAATCTGCGAAAAGGAAACAAATCTTGTTAGTATAACAAGCAGTTCTCTCTCACTCACTCACTCACTCACACTCACGCACTCACACTTAATGTAACTTAGCTCAGTGAACCCTGAAAATACCTGCACTGTATACTTGCCTAAATGGCCAAACATGTATATGTAAACTAATGTAGTCTACCAGGTGATCTGCCAATGCAGTGCAATGCAGAGCTTGCTCGTAACTGACACGCACAGCCTGTGCTGCAGGGATCCAGGCGTTTGTCATGGCAAAGCATGCATGCATGTCATGGTGCATCTTAGCTGGCTCAAAAGTAATGAGAGCCATTCCCTCCAAGTAAAACTTGACTATAATGTTAATCCAAACCTATAATGTGTCATTGCATTATTGCAGATACATAAGTTGTTACAGTAAAGCTAAACCTACTTCTGTTTCAGTGTTAGTCACTTGACAAATAGGCTACAGTCAATTACAATTTACACAGTTCTGCTTCATTACATATTTAACACTGAGAGCAGCTTTAAGTTAACATTTCTTCATCTTATTTTCAGTGCATCACAAATTGCACATAATTTCCTTTCTTAATTGAATAAGGGGCTACGTTATTCAGTAATCCATTCTGTAACAGTCTACAACTAACTTGGATATTGGACACAAGCAGCTCATTAAATCAGTGCAGAATTTGATTAATGATTATTCTGCTGTGGTACATGGCCTTGGTGATGATGAATACATAAAGTTGTTTGAAAATATCTGTAATACACATCACCATGTTAAATGGCAGGCTAATAATATTTTCTTGAATTTAAGAGCAACAAGCTGTGAATTTAATCTGGTGGCAATCACTCCAAACAGTCTTGAACCCAATTGACTGCAGCATTGATCGCGGTAATGTCAACAAAACAGGATGTGTAAATGTATAAAACCAGATGAATATTCTTACCTTCAGTCGAACTGGTAATCTGCCAAACAAAAACAGATCTTGTTAGTATGACAAGCAGTTTGCCCCCCCCCACACACACATAACTGGGCGAGGGCAATCCCTCCACCCATTCTTCAACCAAACCCAGTTGACTACAGATCAGATAACTGTTCAAATTCAGTTGTTAATGTATGTTGACTCTCGACACTTTAAAATCTTAAACAAAAAAATGTCCATACAAATTGCTACTAACAACACCATGTTATTGTACACACACACACACGTATATGGAGCAATACCACCTCCCAGCAGCCAATTCCGTTACTACACAACCAGCATTAAAATGTGCATAATTCTGGCGACCGTGTAACAACAAATTTTGTCTTAGAAGTGACTGCAGTAAGTCTGATTAACTTGACAACAAATCTCCAACTTAAGCTAAGCACAAAACACAACATAGCCGAATAAATGCAAGCAGTGGCAAAAAATTTGAAATATAAAGTGTAATCCATAGGGAACTCAGCTCACTGGTTACAGAAAAAAAAAAGATTTCAAAACGGTCTCTTCCTAATCACTTACATAGACACACAAAATACACTTGACCTGAACACAAGACATTCAACATTAACGAAGAATTCCTCACTTTTCGGACAGACGCACACCCATACCTGCCAACCTTGAAAAAATTTTATGACTACAATTTTACAATTTCATGAGTACCCCCCCCCGCGTCAACCTCACCCCAACCCGGCGCGCATGCGCCCCCACAGACCACAACCAGCAGACCAAAAACACACTTTCAATCCAGTTTTATTGACTGACCTTGGGAACATAGTCCAGTTTTGCAAAACATTCCTATTGAAGGACTTTGGGAAACTGTTATTGATGGCTCTTGGGAACTTCCTTACGTTTTGAAAAGCACAACAAACATTAAATACATGTGCAAATGAAATGAAATTAAACCAGAGCCACTCTTTCAAAATAAATAACACATTAAATTAATACAGTATGTAAAAAAGGCACTTTCAACACAAAACATGGTATGCACAAATTTCCCATGCAATAGGTTTAGACTTTTGCGTTTTTTAACATGTTGGAAGTTGCAGATTTGGCTTTCTGAAGTACGGAGTCGCTGAAATTTTCATTATAGCAAATGCTGCAATTTGAGGAAATTGTGACCTTCCTTGACACAAGAGAGCTCAGCATCTCTGTACTGAGGCTTGCACGATACTGAGTTTTGTTTTTTACAACTAAACTGAAAATTCGTTCACAATCAGCATTGCTGTGAAATATTACACAGATCCCAAGCATTACCTTGGATAATTTGGCAAAGAGTTTGGTCCCTCCTCTTTCAATGGAGGAATGGGTGGCCTGCTGTAAGTGTGATAAGTGGTTTCACGAGTCATGTTTCAATGTTGTATGCTATGAGTGATTCCACGCTTATGGGTACTGAAATGGGGACATGAACTTATTTTTAAAAATTCACCTAAAACCATTTCTTTTTTTTTACCATCAGGTCACAAAACATGTAATCTTTAATGAATGATATGTTAAAAGATAACTTTAATTTTCTGAGATGTAATAAAAACATATTTATATGCCAAAGTCAGAACGTAACAGAAGTGTTGTGGACATATATATTCTCAATTTTAACAATGTAGAATTACTTTTTGAAACATAGGAAGGTGATGTTTTAGCAAATATAATTAATAAACGTGTAGTAGAATAAACATACACATTTTTTCAATAAGATTAACATGGTATATAGCTAGATTGTAATTAATTTGTAACAGACGCGTGATGGACAATCGTAACAGAAGTAATGTAACAGACATCATTTTGGAACTCATAGGCTTGACTTTGGCATATAAATGTTTTTATTACATCTCAGAAAATTAAAGTTATCTTTTAACATATCATTCATTAAAGATTACATGTTTTGTGACCTGATGGTAAAAAAAGAAATGGTTTTAGGTGAATAAGTTCATGTCCCCATTTCAGTACCCATAAGCGTGGAATCACTCATTATATATATATATATATATAGTTATTAAATGTTTATTCAAATACTACCTTTTTTACTTACTAGTTTATTCATTTACTACATTGTTATATTTTTTATGTTTGACATTAATTTGTTATAAATGTTTTAATATGCTTTAAAACAAAAAAAAAATTGTTTGTGGTCAATATATGGTCATCACACATTGTCCTACATACCAAACAAAGTGCCCCACTCAACCTGAATACATCAGCTTTGCTGAAGGGGGGTCAGATTGTGTTGAAGAATGTAAAAGGCTCTTATAAATTCACTGACTAGATTTTTTTTTTTTTTTTTTAATATGTTTATTGGACAAACCACAAAGAGAATCACAGTCAAAGTATAAAATGTTTACAGGCCATGGGTTTGTTTTTGTTTTTAAATCAAGAACCCAACACCCAAAACACCCACCCTCCCCAACCCAATAATTCCCATGAACTGAAAATGAAACTTAAAATATTATAAAGAAAGGGCAAATCGGCCTGAACTAGTAGATGCATATCTACCCATAAAGATACATACATATACACAAAGACAACAAAGACATTAAAATGAAGCAGAGTGAAAAATAAATAAATAAATAATAATAATAAACATAAAATAATGATACTACTACTAATAAAAAGCAAACAATTTAAAACAATATGTACAATAAATAAAAATAAAAAAAAGGGGGAAAGTGTCACTAGTCTTCAATGTCTAATTGTTGGTTTATGTTAAATAGATCATAGGAAAGGAGGGGCTCCCACGTTTTATAGAATGTTCTCAAAGATCCTCTAACAGTATGCTTTATTTTCTCTAGGTGTAGGAAAGACATAAGCTCTCCAAGCCAGGAACAAGAGCCAGGTGGTTTAGGGCTCTTCCAGTGAAGAAGTATTTGACGTTTGGCTATTAGTGCAGCAAATGCAATAACATCAGCTTGGTAACTGTTAAATTTCCCTAAAACAGGGGACACACCAAAAATTGCAATTAAAGGACATGGGGAGATAGGAATATTCAGGACTTCAGAGAGGGTGGTGAAGAAAGATAACCAGAAAGCATTAAGTTTGGTACAGGTGTAGAAAGTGTGTGTATGATCTGCTGGAGAGTGAGAACACCTGATGCAGAGATCATCCGCTTCAGGGAACAGTTTTTTCAGCCTGGCCCTGGTGTAGTGAAGTCTGAAAACCACTTTGAACTGAATAAGACTCATTCGTGCACAAATACAGGTGGTGTTAATCCTGGCCAAGACATCCATCCACCAGACATCTTCCAATGGAAGACCAAGTTCCTTTTCCCAATTCTCCTTAAGCCATAACAGAGGAGACAACTGGGATGAGAGGAGGAGATTGTGTATTGAGGAAATGCGGCTGTTTATAACTGGATTGTACATAATGTCTTCCAACAGAGTTTTTTCTGGCAATGTAGGGAAGGAAGTGAAATGAGTTTTTGCAAAGTCTCTTAATTGAAAATATCTAAAAAGACCTTGATTTGAGACACCACGGTTTTTGACCAGGTCAGCAAAGCTTACAAAAGAATTAACTGAGTATAGGTCATTGAAAGAGACCAGGCCCATATTTCTCCACAACATGAAGGTCTTATCTATACTGGAAGGTAAGAACAAGTGATTATTGCAGATGGGAAGAAGGACAGATGGAGCTTTTAAACCAAAGTGATTTCTAAACTGCTTCCAGATTTTTAAGGAGGAACGCACCAAAGGATTATTAGTGTGTTGAGAAGGGCGTATAGAGAGAGGACCAAAAAGCAAGGCTGGTAGTGAAGATGTAATGCAAGAGTTTGCTTCTATTACACACCAGTTAATGTCTGGGTAATGACACCATTTCTTAAGCATTTGAATGTTAGCGGCCCAATAGTATAACAGCATGTTTGGTAGAGCAAAACCCCCAACCAGCTTGGGTCTCTCTAACATTCTTTTCTGAATCCTGGGGATCTTGCCATTCCAAATAAAAGAGGACACACTTCTGTCCAGTGACTTAAAAAAAGATTTCGGAAGAAAAAGAGGGAGTGTCTGAAACAGAAATAAGATACGGGGTAACACATTCATTTTAATTGTCTCAATTCGGCCAACAAGAGAAAGGGGTAAAGCATGCCATCTCTGAAGATCTGCTTTTATATTCTCAACAAGTTTTATGAAATTGTTTTTATGAAGAGAGCTAAGTGAATGAGAGATATTGACGCCTAAATATTTAAAGCTATTAGGGGATAACTGAAAGGGTAGTGTACCTGGAGGGATTAATTTAGCAGATTGATTGACAGGAAAACAGAGACTCTTATCAATGTTCAATTTATAACCTGAGAATGTTCCAAATGTCTTAAGTAAATCCACTATTTTCTCAGTGCAGTTAAGAGGGTCACACACATATAACAATAAATCATCGGCATAGAGCGAGACTCTATGTTCAAGGCCTCCTCTAATAATACCAGAGAATAGTGGGGAAGTTCTCAAGGCAATTGAAAGTGGTTCTATGGCTATTGCAAATAATAAAGGTGACAAGGGACACCCCTGACGTGTGCCACGTGTTAGAGGGAAGGCAGGAGATATATCAGAGTTGGTTTTAACACTAGCAGTTGGGGCAGAGTACAGAAGACGAATCCAAGAAATGAATTTAGTTCCAAACCCAAACCTGTGCAATACAGAAAATAAGTAATTAAATTCTACGCGATCAAACGCTTTTTCTGCGTCAAGGGAAATGACCAGCTCAGGGGTTGGAGAGGCAGAAGGAGATAAAACCACGTTCAAGAGTCTGCGTACACTAAATGATAGTTGACGGCCCAGGATAAAACCTGTTTGGTCTTCTGAAATAATTTTAGGGAGACATGTCTCCAGTCTACGTGCTAGCACCTTCGCCAGAATTTTAACATCGTTGTTAAGAAGACTGATGGGTCTGTAGCTGCCGCATAGATTTGGGTCCTTGTCTTTCTTTAATATAAGGGAAATCAAAGCCTGATTGAGAGTTGGAGGTAAAATTCCCTGCTCCAATGAGTCATTATAAACATCCAGTAGTAAAGGGGCTAGTTGAATAGAAAACTTCTTAAAAAACTCCACTGGATAGCCATCTGGGCCAGGGGCTTTGTTACTCCGCATTTGGGCTATGCAGGAGGTGATTTCTTCTAACTTAAGGGGTTCATCTAAACTTCCCGACATATCCTCACTTAAAGTTGGAAATTCTAAGTTATCTAGAAATGAGTCCATGGAAAAGCTATTAGAAGGAGGTTCTGATTGGTAAAGAGTAGAATAGAAAGAGGAAAAGGCGGAATTTATGGAGGCGGGGTCTGTAGTCAGATTATGAGAAGTGTCATAAATCTGTGAAATAAAACGTGAAGCATATTCGTGTCTCAACTGTGAGGCTAAAAGGCGGCCAGCTCTATCCCCATGCTCATAATATGTGGCTCTTGTGCGCTGCAATAGGTATTCTGCTTTCCCAGTGGATAATAGGTCAAACTCAGTCTGCAACTGTAAGCGCTTGGCAGTTAAATCAGGATTAATTGATAATGCCTGTTGCCTATCTATATTTAGAATGGCATCTGTTAATTCTTGCTGCTTCAATCTTCTATTTTTAGCTAAATTAGAACTAAAAGATATAATACTCCCTCTAATGAAGGCTTTTAATGTTTCCCATAAGAGTGATGGCGATACATGCTCAGATCTATTAGTATCTAAGAAAAAATTAATGTTTGTAGAAACATAATCACAAAAATCAGAATCAGCAAGCAAGCTGGAATTAAGCCTCCAACCACCTTTATGACTGAGGGAACTTAATGGTAAACACAGGTCTAGAATGTGGGGGGCGTGGTCAGAAATTACAATGGCGGAGTATTGTGTAGTACCAACAAGAGGTAGAAGAGATTTATCAATAAAAAAATAGTCAATACGTGAGTAAACCTTATGGACAGGAGAATAGTAGGAGAAATCCTTCGCGCTGGGATGGAAAAAGCGCCAGGGGTCAACACATCCAATTTGTTCCATGAAAGTTTTTAACGCCTTAGACATAGCTGATGGTGTTACTGTTTTAGACTGAGAGCGATCAATAGCAGGGTTAGTGACACAGTTAAAGTCTCCACCCAGGATTAGCTGATGAGTATCCAAATTTGGTAAATGAGAAAAAACAGTGGACATGAAATTTGGGCAATCCCAGTTTGGTGCGTATAAGTTCGCTAAAACCACAGGAGTTTTAAAGAGCAAGCCAGAAACTATAATATAACGGCCACAGGGATCAGAGTGTATCTGGTCAGGAGAAAACTGAATTCTTTTATGAATTAAAATAGCCACGCCTCTGGATTTACTATTAAAATTGGAGTGAAAAATCTGACCAACCCAAGGTTTGCGTAGTCTCACCTGATCTTCCCTGCGCAAGTGCGTCTCCTGCAAAAAAGCTATACCAGTAAAAAGGCTCTTTAAGTGTGAGAGAACTTTACATCGTTTAATTGGCCCACCTAACCCACGTACATTCCAGGTAACTATTTTAATGGGGTGCCTATTCGACCCACCTTGCATTGTAGAGGAAGTTGACATCTATATCAAGTCTTGGAGATAATTAGTTCTACATGAATCATATGGGAGCTGTATCAGAGACAATTTAAGTAAAAATGGGGATTCGTGACACAAAGTTAAAAGGAAGGTAAAAAAATAAATAAAAGAGAAAGAAAAACAAGAAGGAAAAATTACACAAAAAAGAGACAATTGGCCTAAGAGAAAAACCACCCAACCCCCCAACCCCCACAACCCCAAAATTGAAACAGTAAACATAACAGACAAATGATTCTGAAGCTCGTCCGCCAGAGCGGCGAGTAGCCAGAAATGGTAAACATGCATCCGATTAATTGTGTTGTGTTAATCCTGCTCCTGAACTAAAAAGGCATTATACATTGAACCAGCAAATAATCAAGTGAGGAAATAAATGGAGCTGTAAGGAGAGAGAACACGTCATTGAAAAGCAAACAGCAAGATAGCCACTAAAGGCGACCTCAAAGAGTGCAGTGTTGCCAGCACCAGTTGCTTTAACCCAGATATCTGAGTAAAAATAAACCCCTCTGGATCACATAGTAAACTAAGCGTCAAAGAGAAAAATGACTGCTAAAAAATTATAAGAACACAAAAGGGGAGAAAAACTGAAAAGTCTTTTGCAGTTCACTATGTCAGGGTAAACATTCAGCCCCTAAATGTTCTTTCTTAACAAATAAACCAGCCAGCCAAAGGCTGGCTATCACCTGCGGTCAGCGCGTTGCTTAATCGGACGGGTCCGCGGCAGATGAGTCCTCCGTAATTGGAACCAGTGGCTGTATACGGTCAGTGGTTGAGATGTGTCGCTCGTAGAATGCCTCTGCGTCCGCTGGGGAGTCGAAGGTGTGCACTCTGTTCCTGTAAGTGAGACGGAGACGGGCTGGGTAGATCATGCCAAACTTGACGCCTTTTTTGTAGAGGAGCCCTTTGACATCGTTAAAGGCTGAGCGCTTCTTCGCCACTGCTGCGCTGAAATCCTCGAAAATTCTGATTCGGTGGCCCTCGTATGAAATATCTTTGTGCGCTTTTGCCCACTTCAGCACCGTTTCCTTTTCAAGGAATCTATGAAACCTAACAATCAGAGCGCGCGGGGCTGCTCGTTTGTTGGGCTGGTTCTGTAAGCTCCTGTGAGCGCGATCCAATACAGGTAGTTCAGACAACAGTCCGCCCAGCAGGGTATGGAACATTTTGGCCATAAAGTCTCTGCAGTCCTTCCCCTCGGTACCCTCCGGTAGTCCCAGGACACGGAGGTTTTGACGCCTAGATCTAGATTCCAAATCTTCCACCTTAGTTTGGAGCGCAGCATTCTCCTCCATTAATGTTTCCACCGTTGATTGAAGCACGCACATATCATGCTCGAGCTGCGTAACGCGGTCGCTATGGTCAGTTAGGGTAGACTCCATTTCCCTGATTGTACCAGCCTGAGTAACTAGCGTAGACTCTATCGACTCCACAGAAGAACGCACAGACTCCAACGAGCTGCTCAACAGAGTAGTCAGTTCGTCAGTCATTGTTTTTCGGAGTTTTTCAAGCTCCACAACCAGTGTCTCAGTGGTTAGCGGAGGACTATCCGCCATGTTGCTAGCAGCAGATTTGTCGGTCGGGGACGGCGTTGTTCTTCCACTGGTTTTCCTCATCTTGCGCATTACTCTTTGTCCTGCAAATAGCTGTAAAGTACTAGTATATTCCAATATCACTCCTAATGTAAGAGGCGTGAAAGGTAAAGGCACTTTCGTTAAGTTATAAACTGGAAAGTATCGGAGCTCAGGCTCACACGTCTTAACACCACATCGCGCAACCGGAAGTCCTCTTCACTGACTAGATTAATTTCCCCTTTGATATGTTATTAACAATCTATTTAAAGAAAACATACATTTGAATCATTATAATGGATTTAGATTGTTAAAACTGCATTTTATTTAAAAAAAAGTGTCCCACTTTACCTGAATTTACCCTATCCATTGCAACAGATTGGTGGTTGTAGCCAATAGAAAAACGTTAAGCTGTTTATATCTAATGTATTTAGTATTCACACATTTTTTGTAGGATATTAATCATCGTTTCCTCAACTTCAACAATCTCCGATGTCTGTTCACTTAATATCAGGATATTCTATTAACGTGAAGCCAACTATGAATAATAACCCCGCCGCTATCCTTTATCATAGCTACATGTATGACAAAAAAATGCGAGCCAGCGCATTACACCGAGTGCAGCGTAAGATGGCGGCCCCGCGTCTCGTCAGCGCTGTTAGAATTTACATTGGATGCTCTGTCTACGTAATAGGATGTCTATGGCTCTCTCTCTCTCACACACACACCCACCCCTCCCGGCTACTTATCAATATCGGTTTATTGGGCTGACCTAATGTTTTTATTTTACCTTTCCAGTGATCTTTGCAGAATATGGATTGTTGACTATCGATGAAATAAATCTCTCTTCTCTAACCGACGTTTCAATCCCCGACTCGCTCTAGCCACCTGACCTCTGGCTGCACCGCTGCACTCAAGTCAGAGACGCGAAGGAGGAAGGGGAGGGGTGAAGAGGGCGGAGCCACACGCTCTGGAAGAGGGGCGGGGGGATTGGGCAAAGCGTTCCATTCTGGCTTTGAGTTTTCTCACAGATCAGCGGTATCAACTTCAGCGAGAACTTGACTGAAATGCGAGTTCGGACGATATGCGTACTTTTTAATGTGAAAACGTACAGTCGTACAATGAGGTAAAAATTCCTAGCGGCTAAGCAAGATGCGTACAGGTTGGCAGGTACGCACACCGCGCACACAAAGGAATCCAGCAGGTCTAACTGACGTCACACTCTCAACTGAATGACTACCTTCTGGTCACAAGAGGTCGCACTGAGTCCACAAAAGGAAAAATCCCAAGTCGATAAAGTCTCGTGGGACTAACACGTGATGGACAAGCATTTCTGAGAAGTAAAACAATGTCTTAGATGCCAGTTTAACGTCCAAATTAAAGCTATAAGGTTAAAATACCACAAACATGATTAAAATCCCAAACAACGAGTCGGTAGCTTAAGAAAAGGGGACATTATAACTCATTTACAATTCCTACCATTAGTAGCCTGCGCCATGCATATCAACCTTTGAGCTACTAGCGCTGTTTAATTGGAATTAAATACTTTAAACTCTGTCTGTACTTATACATACTTGCATCCAGTATCCCACATATAACCACTTGTTTCATTTACCATATATTTCCAATTACAGGCTATCATAAAATCGACTATATCAGCGAATTCTCTGGAGATAATGGAAGGCATGCACGTCTTACCTCAGGACCGAGAACAGGAAATGGCCAGACACAGGAAGGGACTTCACAGTACTCCATCGAGGTCATAATAAAAGCCCGGCGTCAAGCTCGTTACAGAAATCGTGTACTCTGGTAGAACCTTAGCCTATGAAATGGCGTGAAAAGGACACGGGTGCGTTTTAGGTTACTCAAAATATATTAGGCATATGGTTCTGATGAATGCCTATAATTCAATCCCTACTGCAAAAGTTATGAAAAGCTATGAATGAGATACCACAATGCATGCTGATGTATGTTGCAGGCAACTACGCCTCATTTCGTCCCTAGAATATGTAAAACACTAGACATGTATTAACTATAGACCACATTTACGCACACACGCGCTTGTAACCGTTGGCCTATTTATGATCTAAATTGTCTGTAAATCCTAGCTTGCAAAAACAGCAGTTTCAACAAGCTCAATAATGCTGACGTGGTGCAACTTTTTTTTTCCTCGCTTGGTCAGAAATAAATGTGTCTTATTGTTGACCTGATATATATGTGACAGCTCGCCCGCTCCATCAGACATCTGCAGCTACGAGCAAAACGGGCCATAATAAATAATGACTTACGCCTGCGCTTGGGGCCAACCAATACGTTGTAAATATTCAGGCAACAATACTGCACTTTTTGTTTAATTTGAACTAGGTGTCGCAAGAACGCGTCAATCTACGGCAGAGGTGACACACATTACACATGCATTCTCATCGAATCTGTTTTTGTTACCAGTATATTCTTTTAAAAACTTTTTTTCCAGAACACAAACTCGCAACTGCCGCCTCTTAAATGTTTATTTTGATCTCTTCTCAGCTTCCTCCAAGTGCGCGGTGTAGTAATTGCCTGTTGCTCGATACAGTCCTCAACAACGTCCGCTCTGCCACTCGGTTCGTCATTGGCTCTCACGTTCAGCAGTGTAGCCGGTCAGGCAACAAGAACGTCGCCGCACGCTTCTTCCTTTGTCCGCAGTGACACACGTTGACAGTAGCAGACCCATTATGTGCTTGAACTAATCTGAAACAGCGAGAATAAATGTTACTTCAATGTGGGCTAAATAGTCTACTGTTGAAACAATTCAGAGAACCACTTGCAGAGCAACCACAAGCACTGAAAAGTGAGTCATTTATTTATATAGGCGTCTTCATGTTATGCGCTTTGAACATTAAACATTAACACCTGTGCCGAAGCAGTGGTACAGCTGGAACCAGCTAGAGCGCATTCCACATTTTCGACATGTGTTATTAAAAACCCCAAGTACCAAAATTTCGAAGTTGATTCGTGGCCTGTTTAGGGAACATCTTACCTTATACCAAATACACTGCTGTCACCAGCATCACCTAAGCTATGCCGAGCAGTGCGCAAAGTGAGCAGTGCGGTCAATGTTTCACTCTGTTCATTTGCTAATTGATCAGAACCTTCAAGGTTAAAAACTGTACAGCTTCACAATGTCAAAAGACTGAAGACACATTTTGTCTTTGCAAGAGCGATCGCATTTGTTTGTCAGTTTGATTTGTTAGTTCCTCACACAAGTTCATATTCACAAGTTTAACATCCCCGAATGTCAAAGACATCAGGCATATTATTTCATTGCCAGCGCTGTTGCATTTGTTGTCAGAGTTTGATTTGCTAATTGCTCACACCCGTTAAGATTCAAAAGTTTAACTTTTACCAATGTCAAAGGCTGAAGGAGAATTATTTCTTTCAGAGAGCATTTCTTGTCAGCGGTTAAGTGACGGATTGCACCTGTTACAACACAACACACCAAAATCAGTTTTAAGATTAACAGCAGTTTATTAAAGGAGTAAGAGCAAAACATTACAAATAGACGCCGGATTCGACAAGAGCATGAAAAAAAATCCGACTGAAAATCTAAGAGCATCTAACTCGTTTTCAGAACACACCAAGACGAGCATAGCAAACGGCAATAGCCAAACAGTAAAAGAACAGCGATCGGCAGTGTCCGTTGCCCGCTTCACCCATCAGTCCTCGCAATGGTCAAACAGTTCTTCCAGAGCCAAGTCCCCCTGGCCGCCTTCCGCCCCATACGCAACGGGCGGCGCAGCGGGCTCCGCCGAGCGCGCAGAAACAAAAGCCAGGACCAAGCCCTCCCCGTTGGTGGTGACCTCCACCTCGCCCTGACCAATGACGTGCTCCTCCAGGACCGAGCCGTCGTGAGCTGAGGCAGAGAGGAAGTTGTCCCGGACGTACTTAAAGACGGCCGCGTTTGTGAGGGTACCGGAGAGCTCCTCGCCATCACCCTGCACGATGAGAACGCCAGCGTAAGTGAAGGTGTAGGACTTGCTCAGCTGCAGAATTCCGCATCTCTGGCAACGGTGTGTGGTGCTCCTCTGGGCCACGTTGTCTTGGTTGGCATGGCACCTGCGGCACCGGGGCTTCACCGCGATCTGCACGCCGGTCACCTGTCCTCGGACTGTCTGCTCAACGCCGGCAGACACTGGCGCCATCGACAACGGTTGGCCGACCTCCGGTATCCTCGTTATGGCAGTGGAGAGAGTAGTGGTGAGCACTGTGGCGTCCGCTTGCTTCCTGGTGGCAGGCCCTCGAAGCGGTATGACCTGCCCTCTTGTACGGAGACGATCTGGGCCCCCCACACGCTCAGCGAAGTCTGCCCCGTCGGGTCGCACACCGCAAACTCGGTCACCTCCATCGGGTCGCCGTTCAAGGGCACCACCCGGCTACCTGTGGCCTGCACGATCTTCACGTCAACAACGCCGACCTGCGAAAACACAAACGGGGCACGAGTAAGCTGCGTGAACCTTTACCTTTAAAATAAATAAATAAATATATATATATATATTTTTTTTTTTAATACGCCTTGCGCGGTCTGGCGCCTCATACTTACTCTCTGACGA
The DNA here is from genome assembly GCF_027579695.1 of Neoarius graeffei. Classification (NCBI taxonomy): domain Eukaryota; kingdom Metazoa; phylum Chordata; class Actinopteri; order Siluriformes; family Ariidae; genus Neoarius; species Neoarius graeffei. The sequence goes on along the minus strand of NC_083579.1, from coordinate 13,854,265 downwards.
GGACCCAGGGACAAAATCTCGGCCACGGTCTTTTTCTCGGAAGAGCGAAGCTCCCGGTGCCCAAAGGGTAGCTTCTCCGCTGCCTCCACTCGGCTCCTGCCTGTAAGCATGACATCGTACCCGCCAGCATCGGACTGACCTGCAGCCAAAGACAAAAGAAAAACATCAGTGCACCGGCCTTAGCCATCAAGCGTGTTTTTATTCAACGAAGGCGCTGGATGGAGAGACAACTTACTGATGGCCTTGCGGCAGTCCACCAACTTCACCGCCTGATGATTCTCGCTGGCCTGCACGCACGCCGCCCGCTTTTCCGGCGAGAAGCACACGACTCTTCGGTACTCTGCCTGGCCGGTCTGGACGCTGGCTTCGAAGTAGCGATTGTTCTTTCGGGACACCTTCACCGGGGACACGCTGTGCAGGTAACCCACGACTGACTCGCTTTCGCCCTCACCGGTGCAGCGGGCGCGCTTGGAAGGACTGGCCATATTTGCTCTTTCCTCGGGCGCAGTTTGACCAAACTTCTCTGCCACGACTTGATCAGATTGACCCCTTTATATAGCCCGTCGTACTGGGCGTTGTCCTCCATCAGCTGTTGCTCTGTAAGTAACCATTTGCAACATCAGACCACATAGGTCCGCCCCTTCCCATATTTCTCGCTGGGGGGGCAGACTCCCTCATTCAATCACGCACCATATAGGCGTAACATATTTAGATAAGCCTTTTTTTTTTTTTTGCGCAGGCATTATCCTATTAGGCATATGGCTCTGATGAATGCATATAATTCAATCCCTACATAAAAAGTTATGAAAAGCTATCAAACAATCAGATACCGCAGTGCATGCTGATGTACCTTGCAGGCAGGAACGCCTCATGTATTCCCTGGGCTATCTAAAACACTAGACATAGCCTACATGAACGCACGCACACGCTTGTATACGCCTATTTATGATCTAAAATGTCTGTAAATCATAGCCTGCAAAAACAGCAGTTTCAACAAGCTCAATAATGCTAACGTGGTGCTGCTTTTTTCCCCTCATCACTTGGTCAGAAATAAACGTGTATTTAGCGTTGGCCTGCTATGTGACAGCTCGCCCGCTCCATCAGGAGTCTGCACCTGCGAGCAAAACGGGCCGTGACAAACAGAGCCGGCCCGTGGCATAGGCAATATAGGCAAATGCTAAGGGCGCTGCGTCCATCCAGGGGCGCAGAAACGGGGGGAGAAAAATTATGACTTCCACTATTCTGAAAACGAGTCAGCATTATAATGTCTTAGCCTAATTTAATTGTACAGCATGCATAACGTAGATAACTGACATAGATCTGTTGCTTGTTTTGAATATGGCTGCACTTGGAGCAGTCTGTCGGTGTCGTTGAGCAGTCTGGGCTGAAGTAAAGGTCTTTTATGCACCGAACACGTTTCGCAGCGAGATATTCCAATGGTGCCTGGCACGTTTTTTTTTTTTAAATAAAGCAAAGTTGCTTTGTTGATCTGTGTTCTCATTAAAATGACAGTTTAGCAGCTCATTCAAGCAACCATGTTGCGAAGAGCTTCCTGGAGGAAAATATAATAAACGCGTTGAAAACAAGAAACAATCTCAGTGCGTCAAGACTGCAGGGAAACGAACCAAGCACTCAGATGTGTTCTCTTTACCAGCGCCGGCGATTGCTATAGGCGACCTAGTGTGCCCAGGGGCGCCAAGGGCGACCAAAACCCCACCAAAAAGGAGGGATGGAGTTATTGAATGGAGATGTTACCAAGTGCATCAGTGGTGTACAGTGTTTTCAACCATTGTGCTGCCGAACTCTAGTACCGCGGAACACTAGTGTGCCGTGAGAGATCAAGTGCACCGTGGAAAATTATAGAATGACTGTATATTGTAAATATTGGCAACAGCGTTTTAGTTTCAGTCAACATTTTCTATTGGTGATGTGCCTTGAGATTTTTTCATTGAAAAAAGTGCGCCCTGGCTCATGAAAGGTTGTAAACCTTTTTTACAACACCTCTGATGCGGCTGGGGATGTAGAAATACGCGCTCCTTACCTCTGCTGTTACACTACCTGTGACAGTAGCTTCTGCTGAAAGAAGCTTTTCAAAATTAAAACTGCTGAAGACATACTTAAGGTCAACAATGAGTCAAGAACGTCTGAATGGGCTTGCTTTGATGAACATCAACCAAGAGATCTCAAGAGAAATATCATTTGATGATATTATCAAGGAATTTGCCATTAGCAAGACCAGACGAGTCCCATTGTAATGTTACTTCAATAACAAAGTACCCATAATAGCACTTTTGTTTGAAAATACAGCCCATTGATGTCGTAACAGGGTGCTTAAGTTTGCACAATTTAGAATTGTAGAATTTTTTATTCATTTAATTTGTTAATTCTTCAGAGATGACTTAACTTTTAATAGCAAAAAATAAACTAAAAATAATTTCTTGTTTATTGTCCATGCACTACACTTTGAACAGGGTGCGGAAGAGTTTTTGCCCATTATATGGAGATATGTATTGAATTTGTGTGGTGTACTTTGTGACACTTTATGTGAATAATGATAACAATAATAACAATAATGAAAAAGATAAAAATGACTTCTTGTTTATTGTCCATGCACCGTACATTGTTTAATAGTAATAGAATAGAGTGATTAGATTAAAGTGTTATTTAGATGTTATTAGAGGGTTTTTTTCCTTGGGGGGGGCACCAAAACTCAATCTCGCCGAGGGCAGCCAAAGACCTAGAGCCGGCCCTGGTGATAAATAATCAGTAATGACATGTAGAAGGCTGCTCTTATGAAGTGGCCTATACGTTGCAGATATTCAGGCAACAAAACATGTTTATTTTGATCTCTTCTCAGATTCCTCCAAGTGCGCGGTGTAGTAATAGCCTGACGCTCAAAACAGTCCTCCACAACGTCCGCTCTGCCACTCGGTTCGTCATTGGCTCTCACGTTCAGCTGGGTAGCCGATCAGGCAACAAGAACGTCGCCGCACGGTTCTTGCTTTGTCCGCAATGACAGACGCTGACATATGACAGTAGCAGGCCCATTATGTGATTAATCTAATCCGAAACAGCGAGAATTAATGTTACTTTAATGTGGGCTAAATAGTCCACAATAAGTACATCTCACAATGCACTCTTGGTAGAGCACCAAGGCGCCAATTTACCCAGGATCCGTTGCACGTCAACTATATCTAAAAAATAAAATAGGCTATACAAAAACGAAATAAAGGTTCATTTAAACCTACTCCTCTCTTTAGCATGGCATAAAAGTCACAACATTAATATACTTTTGGCACCTTCACGTCAGTCGTCTTTAAAACTATACATTAAAATCAAACTTGTGGAGGTGGCAATTTAACAGTATAATCTTGTGTATCTTATGATAAATAATCAGTAATGACATGTAGAAGGCTGCTCTTATGAAGTGGCCTATACGTTGCAGATATTCAGGCAACAAAACATGTTTATTTTGATCTCTTCTCAGATTCCTCCAAGTGCGCGGTGTAGTAATAGCCTGACGCTCAAAACAGTCCTCCACAACGTCCGCTCTGCCACTCGGTTCGTCATTGGCTCTCACGTTCAGCAGTGTAGCCGATCAGGCAACAAGAACGTCGCCGCACGCTTCTTGCTTTGTCCGCAATGACAGACGCTGACAGTAGCAGGCCCATTATGTGCTTAAACTAATCCGAAACAGCGAGAATAAATGTTACTTCAATGTGGGCTAAATACTGTTGAAACAATTCAGAGAACCACTTGCAGAGCAACCACAAGCACTGAAAAGTGAGTCATTTATTTATATAGGCGTCTTCATGTTATGCGCTTTGAACATTAAACATTAACACCTGTGCCGAAGCAGTGGTACAGCTGGAACCAGCTAGAGCGCATTCCACATTTTCGACATGTGTTATTAAAAACCCCAAGTACCAAAATTTCGAAGTTGATTCGTGGCCTGTTTAGGGAACATCTTATCTTATACCAAACTCCTGATGGAGCGGGCGAGCTGTCACATAGCAGGCCAACGCTAAATACACGTTTATTTCTGACCAAGTGATGAGGGGAAAAAAGCAGCACCACGTTAGCATTATTGAGCTTGTTGAAACTGCTGTTTTTGCAGGCTATGATTTACAGACATTTTAGATCATAAATAGGCGTATACAAGCGTGTGCGTGCGTTCATGTAGGCTATGTCTAGTGTTTTAGATAGCCCAGGGAATACATGAGGCGTTCCTGCCTGCAAGGCACATCAGCATGCACTGCGGTATCTGATTGTTTGATAGCTTTTCATAACTTTTTATGCAGGGATTGAATTATATGCATTCATCAGGGCCATATGCCTAATAGGATAATGCCTGCACAAAAAAAAAAGGGGGCTTATCTAAATATGTTACGCCTATATGGTGCGTGATTGAATGAGGGAGTCTGCCCCCCCAGCGAGAAATATGGGAAGGGGCGGACCTATGTGGTCTGATGTTGCAAATGGTTACTTACAGAGCAACAGCTGATGGAGGACAACGCCCAGTACGACGGGCTATATAAAGGGGTCAATCTGACCAAGTTGTAGCAGAGAAGTTTGGTCAACCTGCGCCGAGAAAAGAGCAAATATGGCCAGTCCTTCCAAGCGCGCCCGCTGCACCGGTGAGGGCGAAAGCGAGTCAGTCGTGGGTTACCTGCACAGCGTGTCCCCGGTGAAGGTGTCCCGAAAGAACAATCGCTACTTCGAAGCCAGCGTCCAGACCGGCCAGGCAGAGTACCGAAGAGTCGTGTGCTTCTCGCCGGAAAAGCGGGCGGCGTGCGTGCAGGCCAGCGAGAATCATCAGGCGGTGAAGTTGGTGGACTGCCGCAAGGCCATCAGTAAGTTGTCTCTCCATCCAGCGCCTTCGTTGAATAAAAACACGCTTGATGGCTAAGGCCGGTGCACTGATGTTTTTCTTTTGTCTTTGGCTGCAGGTCAGTCCGATGCTGGCGGGTACGATGTCATGCTTACAGGCAGGAGCCGAGTGGAGGCAGCGGAGAAGCTACCCTTTGGGCACCGGGAGCTTCGCTCTTCCGAGAAAAAGACCATGGCCGAGATTTTGTCCCTGGGTCCTCGTCAGAGAGTAAGTATGAGGCGTCAGACCGCGCAAGGCGTATTTAAAATATTTATTTATTTATTTATTTATTTATTTTTTTTTTTTTTAAAGGTAAAGGTTCACGCAGCTTACTCAGGCCCCGTTTGTGTTTTCACAGGTCGGCGTTGTTGACGTGAAGATCGTGCAGGCCACAGGTAGCCGGGTGGTGCCTTTGAACGGCGACCCTATGGAGGTGACCGAGTTTGCGGTGTGCGACCCGACGGGGCAGACTTCGCTGAGCGTGTGGGGGGCCCAGATCATCTCCGTACAAGAGGGCAGGTCATACCGCTTCGAGGGCCTGCCACCAGGAAGCAAGCGGATGCCACAGTGCTCACCACTACTCCCTCCACTGCCATAACGGGGATACCGGAGGTCGGCCAACCGTCGTCGATGGCGCCAGTGTCTGCCGGCGTTGAGCAGACAGTCCGAGGACAGGTGACCGGTGTGCAGATCGCGGTGAAGCCCCGGTGCCGCAGGTGCCACGCCAACCAAGACAACGTGGCCCAGAGGAGCACCACACACCGTTGCCAGAGATGCGGAATTCTGCAGCTGAGCAAGTCCTACACCTTCACTTACGCTGGCGTTCTCATCGTGCAGGGTGACGGCGAGGAGCTCTCCGGTACCCTCACAAACGCGGCCGTCTTTAAGTACGTCCGGGACAACTTCCTCTCTGCCTCAGCTCACGACGGCTCGGTCCTGGAGGAGCACGTCATTGGTCAGGGCGAGGTGGAGGTCACCACCAACGGGGAGGGCTTGGTCCTGGCTTTTGTTTCTGCGCGCTCGGCGGAGCCAGTTGCGCCGCCCGTTGCATATGGGGCGGAAGGCGGCCAGGGGGACTTGGCTCTGGAAGAACTGTTTGACCATTGCGAGGACTGATGGGTGAAGCGGGCAACGGACACTGGGGCTTGCCGATCGCTGTTCTTTTATTGTTTGGCTATTGCCGATTGCTGTGCTCGTCTTGGTGTGTTCTGAAAACGAGTTAGATGCTCTTAGATTTTCAGTCGGATTTTTTTTCATGCTCTTGTCGAATCCGGCGTCTATTTGCAATGTTTTGCTCTTACTCTTTTAATAAACTGCTGTTAATCTTAAAACTGGTTTTTGGTGTTTTGTGTTGTAACAGGTGCAATCCGTCACTTAACCGCTGACAAGAAATGCTCTCTGAAAGAAATAATTCTCCTTCAGCCTTTGACATTGGTAAAAGTTAAACTTTTGAATCTTAACTGGTGTGAGCAATTAGCAAATCAAACTCTGACAACAAATGCAACAGCGCTGGCAATGAAATAATATGCCTGATGTCTTTGACATTAGGGGAGGTTAAACTTTTGAATATGAACCTGCGAGCAAAACGGGCCGTGACAAACAGAGCCGGCCCGTGGCATAGGCAATATAGGCAAATGCTAAGGGCGCTGCGTCCATCCAGGGGCGCAGAAACGGGGGGAGAAAAATTATGACTTCCACTATTCTGAAAACGAGTCAGCATTATAATGTCTTAGCCTAATTTAATTGTACAGCATGCATAACGTAGATAACTGACATAGATCTGTTGCTTGTTTTGAATATGGCTGCACTTGGAGCAGTCTGTCGGTGTCGTTGAGCAGTCTGGGCTGAAGTAAAGGTCTTTTATGCACCGAACACGTTTCGCAGCGAGATATTCCAATGGTGCCTGGCACGTTTTTTTTTTTAATAAAACAAAGTTGCTTTGTTGATCTGTGTTCTCATTAAAATGACAGTTTAGCAGCTCATTCAAGCAACCATGTTGCGAAGAGCTTCCTGGAGGAAAATATAATAAACGCGTTGAAAACAAGAAACAATCTCAGTGCGTCAAGACTGCAGGGAAACGAACCAAGCACTCAGATGTGTTCTCTTTACCAGCGCCGGCGATTGCTATAGGCGACCTAGTGTGCCCAGGGGCGCCAAGGGCGACCAAAACCCCACCAAAAAGGAGGGATGGAGTTATTGAATGGAGATGTTACCAAGTGCATCAGTGGTGTACAGTGTTTTCAACCATTGTGCTGCCGAACTCTAGTACCGCGGAACACTAGTGTGCCGTGAGAGATCAAGTGCACCGTGGAAAATTATAGAATGACTGTATATTGTAAATATTGGCAACAGCGTTTTAGTTTCAGTCAACATTTTCTATTGGTGATGTGCCTTGAGATTTTTTCATTGAAAAAAGTGCGCCCTGGCTCATGAAAGGTTGTAAACCTTTTTTACAACACCTCTGATGCGGCTGGGGATGTAGAAATACGCGCTCCTTACCTCTGCTGTTACACTACCTGTGACAGTAGCTTCTGCTGAAAGAAGCTTTTCAACATTAAAACTGCTGAAGACATACTTAAGGTCAACAATGAGTCAAGAACGTCTGAATGGGCTTGCTCTGATGAACATCAACCAAGAGATCTCAAGAGAAATATCATTTGATGATATTATCAAGGAATTTGCCATTAGCAAGACCAGACGAGTCCCATTGTAATGTTACTTCAATAACAAAGTACCCATAATAGCACTTTTTTGTTTGAAAATACAGCCCATTGATGTCGTAACAGGGTGCTTAAGTTTGCACAATTTAGAATTGTAGAATTTTTTATTCATTTAATTTGTTAATTCTTCAGAGATGACTTAACTTTTAATAGCAAAAAATAAACTAAAAATAATTTCTTGTTTATTGTCCATGCAGGCGGCACGGTGGTGTAGTGGTTAGCGCTGTCGCCTCACAGCAAGAAGGTCCTGGGTTCGAGCCCCGGGGCCGGCGAGGGCCTTTCTGTGTGGAGTTAAAGATTTTATCTCTATAGTACCTTAATATTTCCAATGAAGTCCTGCAGTTGGTCTATTAATCTGACTGATTCTCACAAACACATATTATAGTAACTATATTTAGCAGCTTGTTCAAGGTCTGTTTTCAGGTATAACCTGTCTTTACTGAAAGCTTTGAAAATACTACACAGATTAAAGTTATCAATTTTAAGCCATTGACCTTAATAAAAGTTGTTTCAATCCTTTGTTCTGAACTGTAAACATTATATGTTCCCTGGAGATGATAATGCATGGCTGTGAAGTCAAATATATCATGGGCAATAGCTTTTCCCTCATTGTTTTCATGTTGAATATTGAATTGTAGTAGCAAACGATGTCACTGATGACCTTTGACCTGTCAAAACCACCAGAGGTCATATCCAAATTACCTCCACATCTTAAAATAACCGTCATGGTATTTGATTTGATTTATTTCAGATAATGTTATAGGTGAGAAATGAACAGCCTCAAAGTCAACAAAAACAAAATAATACCAATAGGGGAAAACACCACTTATTATGGTAGAGATGTCATGCTTTCATCACAAGGTTCACAAATGTTATGTTAATCCGCAGTGCTACACAGTTTGTTTTGCTAATTGCTCACACTTCATATTGAAAAGTTAACTTTTCAGAATGTCACAAACTGAAGGCAAATAATTTCTTTGCAAGAAACAACATGGGCGGCATGGTGGTGTAGTGGTTAGCGCTGTCGCCTCACAGCAAGAAGGTCCGGGTTCTAGCCCCGGGGCCGGCGAGGGCCTTTCTGTGTGGAGTTTGCATGTTCTCCGTGTGGGTTTCCTCCGGGTGCTCCGGTTTCCCCCACAGTCCAAAGACATGCAGGGTAGGTTAACTGGTGACTCTAAATTGACCGTGAGTGTGAATGGTTGTCTATGTGTCAGCCCTGTGATGACCTGGCGACTTGTCCAGGGTGTACCCCGCCTTTCGCCCGTAGTCAGCTGGGATAGGCTCCAGCTTGCCTGCGACCCTGTAGAACAGGATAAAGCGGCTAGAGATAATGAGATGAGATGAGAAACGACATATCATGGGATTAGGCCTATAGGCTACCCTTCACACTTTTGATTATGTTTGGTTATAACGTTCAATCCACAGAATTCATTCTTTGATGCTCATTTCCCCCTTATTCAACCAAAACTTGTTACTGGTAGTTACCCAGACATCTTTTCACATCATATGAAAATACATGCAAGCCATGACAGCTACGCAAAGGGAATGGTAGTCCACCTGGTTAACTTTATTTAAAAAAAAAGGTACAACAACAAAAAGGTTCATTTAAAAACTACTGCTTTCTTTAGCATGGCGTTAAAGTCACAGCAATATACTTAGTGTATGGTATCATGAGCTTTATATACCAAGTGTATTCAAAACAGTGTACTCTTGTGTATCCACCCAGACCTTGAAAAACTTAAGTCACGGATTGCACCTGTTACAACACAAAACACCAAAAGCCAGTCTGCAGATAAACTGCTGTTTGATTAGCAACAATAACATAAACATTACAAATAATAGCCATTCTACAAAAGCATCGTTTTTTTTAAATCAAATTAGCAAAAAGTAAACAAAATTGAAACTGAACAACACTGAAATGTAAAACCTTTTTCAGAACACAGTCAACCAGGAAAAAGCATAACCAAACAATAAAAGAACATGAATAAACCACGAAGTCTGTTGCCTGCTTCACCCATCAATGTTTATGACCAACTTTAGTTTTCATTATGCTCTACAACTATACCATTCTGCCTTCCCTTCTTACACACACACACACACACACACACACACACACACACACACACACACACACACACACACACACAGAGAGAGGGATGTGAAAGCACGTTGGTAAAGTGGCTGACTGAATCAGCAGGGCCCCACGTCTGAGGGGGCCCCCACAGGGAGTCAGTTATCTGTTTTTACATATCAAGATCGTATAAATGGGGTGCATTGGAGAAGGTTGTATATAAGGCCCACAATTTGGTACTACGTGCATGCCTCTAACCATCTGGTTGGAGGTACATTTCTGCTTGTAAACACTTCCTGTGCATGCCTACGGTATGACCGTCTGCCTGGTCAGTTCTTTCTGTTGCCATGGCAACTTAGGCTGGGTCACACTGCTTGGCCCCGCATTGCTGCTTGCAGCTATATTTAGGGGCCAAGCAGCGAAGCTGGCGAAGGCCCCTAATGAGTTTGTCGGTTTTCTTATTATTATTATTATTATTATTATTATTATTATTATTATATTATTATTCAACTTTCTTCTCCTATGGGATGTCAATGGCAGCCCATAGAACCACACATAGGAAAATGCTCAAATTTGGCACACACATTCTAGACAGTCTCAGCATTCCCCACAACAATTTTTAGGTCCTCACCCCCAACCCTCTAGCGCCACCAGCAGGTCAAAGTTGCAGGTACATTTCTGCTTGTAACTTTTGAACCGTTGGTCCGATTTTCAAAAACTTGGTATCCCTGGAATCCTTGGGTCAAGACGAATCCAAAGCACCCCATGACGTCATTTTCCGCCCATATAGTTTTCCCGCCATTTTGAATTTTGTGAAAATCAATTAAAATGCTTCTCCTCCCTCAATTTTGGACCAATTTCTCCCAAACTTGGTAGATGGCAACTTTGGACTAAGCTCCACAAGAAACTTACCCGGTTTTTAGAATTTCATAAGCGTTTGGCCGTGGCAGCCAATCAAAATTGGAGGCGCAGACGCCAAACAGGAAGTGTGCTCCTATTTCGGCCGCCCTTTGGCGTATCTTAACGAAACTTGGTGGCTTTATGCCCCACCCCTCCATGAAGGACCCCAAAGAATTTGGAACAAATTGGCTGCTAGGGGGCGCTATAACTAGGAAAAATGTCTTTTGGCTCATATCTCATGATGCGTTTTGGCTAGAAACAAAATTCCACTGCCTGTGGAATCCTTGGGTCAAGACGAATCTATCGCACCCTATGACGTCATATTCTGCCTGGAGGATTTTCCGCCATTTTGAATTTTGTTAAAATCAATGAAATTCTATGGAAACCCATAGACCCGTCTGACGACAGGTTTTCAAATTTGGCACACTGATTCTAGGCTGGCTCAAGGTTCTTGTCAGCAAATTTCAACTCACCACCTCAAACTCTCTAGCGCCAACAACAGGCCAAAGTTGCATGTACATTTCTGCTTGTTACTTTTGAACCGTATGTCTGATCATCAAAATCTGTGTATCGCTGGAATCCTTGGGTCAAAACGAATCCAACGCATCCTATGCCGTCATATTCCGCCTTGTATATTTTCCGCCATTTTGAATTATGTGAAAATCAATTAAAATGCTTCTCCTCCCTCAATTTTTGACCAATTCCATCCAAACTTGGTAGATGGCAACGTTGCACTAATCTGCACAAAAAACTTACCCGGTTTTTCGAATTTCATAAGCGTTTGGCCGTGGCTGCCAATCAAACTTGGATGTGCAGACGCGAAACAGGACGTGTGCTCATATCTCGGCAGCCCTTTGATCTTTCTTAACCAAACTTGGTGGGATTATGCCCCACCCCTCCATAAGTGCCCATACCACATTTGGTGCACTTTGGCCATTAGGGGGCGCTATAACTTTCCAAAATGTGTTTTGGCTCATATATAATTGAGCTCATATCTCAGCAGTCTTTTAGCACACACACACACACACACACACACACACACACACACACACACACACACACACACCTAGTACACTTGAAGTAATTTCAGCCATCACAGTCAATCGAATTTGACGGTGAAGCCGTGCATGCCTCTAACCATCTGGTTGGAGGTACATTTCTGCTTATAAACACTTCCTGTGCGTGCCTATGACCGTCTGCCTGGTCAGTTCTTTCTGTTGCCATGGCAACTTAGGCTGGGTCACACTGCTTGGCCCCGCATTGCTGCTTGCAGCTATATTTATTATTATTATTATTATTCAACTTTCTTCTCCTATGGGATGTCAATGGCAGCCCATAGAACCACACATAGGAAAATGCTCAAATTTGGCACACACATTCTAGACAGTCTCAGCATTCCCCACAACAATTTTTAGGTCCCCACCCCAACCCTCTAGCGCCACCAGCAGGTCAAAGTTGCAGGTACATTTCTGCTTGTAACTTTTGAACCGTTGGTCCGATTTTCAAAAACTTGGTATCCCTGGAATCCTTGGGTCAAGACGAATCCAAAGCACCCCATGACGTCATTTTCCGCCCATATAGTTTTCCCGCCATTTTGAATTTTGTGAAAATCAATTAAAATGCTTCTCCTCCCTCAATTTTGGACCAATTTCTCCCAAACTTGGTAGGTGGCAACTTTGGACTAAGCTCCACAAGAAACTTACCCGGTTTTTAGAATTTCATAAGCGTTTGGCCGTGGCAGCCAATCAAAATTGGAGGCGCAGACGCCAAACAGGAAGTGTGCTCATATTTCGGCCGCCCTTTGGCGTATCTTAACGAAACTTGGTGGGTTTATGCCCCACCCCTCCATGAAGGACCCCAAAGAATTTGGAACAAATTGGCTGCTAGGGGGCGCTATAACTAGGAAAAAAGTCTTTTGGCTCATATCTCATGATGTGTTTTGGCTAGAAACAAAATTCCACTGGCTATGGAATCCTTGGGTCAAGACGAATCTCTCGTACCCTATGACGTCATATTCTGCCTTGAGGATTTTCCGCCATTTTGAATTTTGTTAAAATCAATGAAATTCTATGGAAACCCATAGAACCGTCTGACGACAGGTTTTCAAATTTGGCACACTGATTCTAGGCTGCCTCACGGTTCTTGTCAGCAAATTTCAACTCAGCAGCTCAAACTCTCTAGCGCCAACAACAGGTCAAAGTTGCAAGTACATTTCTGCTTGTTACTTTTGAACCGTATGTCTGATCGTCAAAATCTTAGTATGGCTGGAATCCTTGGGTCAACCCGAATCCAACGCACCCTATTGCGTCATATTCCGCCTGGTATATTTTCCGCCATTTTGAATTTTGTGAAAATCAATTAAAATGCTTCTCCTCCCTCAATTTTTGACCAATTCCTTCCAAACTTGGTACATGGCAACTTTGGACTAAGCTGCACTAAAAAGTTACCCGGTTTTTCGAATTTCATAAGCGTTTGGCCGTGGCTGCCAATCAAATTTGGCTGTGCAGACGCGAAACAGGAAGTGTGCTCATATCTCGGCAGCCCTTTGACCTTTCTTAACCAAACTTGGTGGGATTATGCATCACCCCTCCAAAATGGCCCATACCACATTTGGTGCACATTGGCCATTAGGGGGCGCTATAACTTTCCAAAATGTGTTTTGGCTCTTACATCATTGAGCTCATATCTCAGCAGTCTTTTAGCACAGACACACACACACACACACACACACACACACCTAGTACACTGGAAGTAATTTCAGCCATCACAGTCAATCGAATTTGACGGTGAAGCCGTGCATGCCTCTACCCATCTGGTTGGAGGTACATTCCTGCTTGTAAACACTTCCTGTGCGTGCCTATGACCGTCTGCCTGGTCAGTAGTTTCTGTTGCCATGGCAACTTAGGCTGGGTCACACTGCTTGGCCCCGGATTGCTGCTTGCAGCTATATTTATTATTATTAGGGGCCAAGCAGCGAAGCTGGCGAAGGCCCCTAATGAGTTTGTCGGTTTTCTTATTATTATTATTATTATTATTATTATTCAACTTTCTTCTCCTATGGGAAGTCAATGGCAGCCCATAGAACCACACATAGGAAAATGCTCAAATTTGGCACACACATTCGAGACAGTCTCAGCATTCCCCACAACAATTTTTAGGTCCCCAGCCCCAACCCTCTAGCGCCACCAGCAGGTCAAAGTTGCAGGTACATTTCTGCTTGTAACTTTTGAACCGTTGGTCCGATTTTCAAAAACTTGGTATCCCTGGAATCCTTGGGTCAAGACGAATCCAAAGCACCCCATGACGTCATTTTCCGCCCATATAGTTTTCCCGCCATTTTGAATTTTGTGAAAATCACTTAAAATGCTTCTCCTCCCTCAATTTTGGACCAATTTCTCCCAAACTTGGTAGATGGCAACTTTGGACTAAGCTGCACAAGAAACTTACCCGGTTTTTAGAATTTCATAAGCGTTTGGCCGTGGCAGCCAATCAAAATTGGAGGCGCAGACGCCAAACAGGAAGTGTGCTCATATTTCGGCCGGCCTTTGGCGTATCTTAACGAAACTTGGTGAGTTTATGCCATACCCCTCGCTGAAGGACCCCAAAAAATTTGGAACAAATTGGCTGCTAGGGGGCGCTATAACTAGGAAAAATGTCTTTTGGCTCATATCTCATGATGCGTTTTGGCTAGAAACAAAATTCCACTGCCTATGGAATCCTTGGGTCAAGTCGAATCTATCGCACCCTATGACGTCATATTCTGCCTTGAGGATTTTCCGCCATTTTGAATTTTGTTAAAATCAATGAAATTCTATGGAAACCCATAGAACCGTCTGACGACAGGTTTTCAAATTTGGCACACTGATTCTAGGCTGCCTCACGGTTCTTGTCAGCAAATTTCAACTCAGCATCTCAAACTCTCTAGCGCCAACAACAGGTCAAAGTTGCAAGTACATTTCTGCTTGTTACTTTTGAACCGTATGTCTGATCGTCAAAATCTTAGTATGGCTGGAATCCTTGGGTCAACCCGAATCCAACGCACCCTATGGCGTCATATTCCGCCTGGTATATTTTCCGCCATTTTGAATTTTGTGAAAATCAATTAAAATGCTTCTCCTCCCTCAATTTTTGACCAATTCCTTCCAAACTTGGTAGATGGCAACTTTGGACTAAGCTGCACTAAAAACTTACCCGGTTTTTCGAATTTCATAAGCGTTTGGCCGTGGCTGCCAATCAAATTTGGCTGTGCAGACGCGAAACAGGAAGTGTGCTCATATCTCGGCAGCCCTTTGACCTTTCTTAACCAAACTTGGTGGGATTATGCAACACCCCTCCAAAATGGCCCATACCACATTTGGTGCACATTGGCCATTAGGGGGCGCTATAACTTTCCAAAATGTGTTTTGGCTCTTACATCATTGAGCTCATATCTCAGCAGTCTTTTAGCACAGACACACACACACACACACACACACCTAGTACACTGGAAGTAATTTCAGCCATCACAGTCAATCGAATTTGACGGTGAAGCCGTGCATGCCTCTAACCGTCTGGTTGGAGGTACATTCCTGCTTGTAAACACTTCCTGTGCGTGCCTATGACCGTCTGCCTGGTCAGTTCTTTCTGTTGCCATGGCAACTTAGGCTGGGTCACCCTGCTTGGCCCCGGATTGCTGCTTGCAGCTATATTTATTATTCAACTTTCTTCTCCTATGGGAAGTCAATTGCAGCCCATAGAGCCACACATAGGAAAATGCTCAAATTTGGCACACACATTTTAGACAGTCTCAGCATTCACCACAACAATTTTTAGGTCCCCACCCCCAACCCTCTAGCGCCACCAGCAGGTCAAAGTTGCAGGTACATTTCTGCTTGTAACTTTTGAACCGTACGTCCGATTTTCAAAAACTTGGTCTCCCTGGAATCCTTGGGTCAAGACGAATCCAAAGCACCCCATGACGTCATTTTCCGCCCATATAGTTTTCCCGCCATTTTGAATTTTGTGAAAATCAATTAAAATGCTTCTCCTCCCTCAATTTTTGACCAATTTCTCCCAAACTTGGTAAATGGCAACTTTGGACTAAGCTGCACAATAAACTTACCCGGTTTTTAGAATTTCATAAGCGTTTGGCCGTGGCAGCCAATCAAAATTGGCAACGCAGACGCCAAACAGGAAGTGTGCTCATATTTCGGCCGCTCTTTGGCTTATCTTAACTAAACTTGGTGGGATTATGCCCCACCCCTCCATGAAGGACGCCAAAAAATTTGGAACAAATTGGCTGCTAGGGGGCGCTATAACTAGGAAAAATGTCTTTTGGCTCATATCTCATGATGCGTTTGGGCTAGAAACAACATTCCACTATCTCTGGAATCCTTGGGTCAAGACGAATCCATCGCCACCTATGACGTCATTTTCTGCCTTGAGGATTTTCCGCCATTTTGAATTTTGTTAAAATCAATGAAATTCTATGGCAACCCATAGAACCGTCAGACGAGAGGTATTCAAATTTGGCACACTGATTCTAGGCTGTCTCAAGGTTCTTGTCACCAAATTTCAACTCACCACATCAAACTCTCTAGCGCCACCAACGGGTCAAAGTCGCAGGTACATTTCTGCTTGTTACTTTTGAACCATAGGCCTGATCGTCAAAAGCTTAGTATCGCTGGAATCCTTCCTTCAGACCGAATCCAACGCTCCCTGTCTCGTCATATTCCACCTGGTAGATTTTCCGCCATTTTGAATTTTGTGAAAATCAATTAAAATGCTTCTCCTCCCTCAATTTTTGACCAATTTTTCCCAAACTTGGTACATGGGAAGGATGGACTAAGCTGCACAAGAAACTTACCCGGTTTTTAGAATTTCATAAGCGTTTGGCCGTGGCAGCCAATCAAAATTGGATGGGCAGACGCCAAACAGGAAGTGTGCTCATATCTCGGCCATCCTTTGGCGTATCTGAACGAAACTTGGTGGCTTTATGCCGCACGCCACCCCAAAGGAGCACAAAACATTTGGACCAAATAGGACGCTAGGGGGCGCTATAACTAGGAAAAATGATTTTTGGCTCATATCTCATGATGCGTTTTGGGTAGAAACAAAATTCCACTGCCTCTGGAATCCGTCCCTCAAAACGAGTCCAACACCCCCTATGGCGTCATATTCCACCAGATATATTTTCCACCATTTTGAAATTTGTGAAAATCTATTAAAATCCTTCTCCTCCCTCAATTTTTGACCAATTTCTCCCAAACTTGGTACATAGTAACTTTAGACTAACCGTCTGCCTGGTCACTTCTTTCTGTTGCCATGGCAACTTAGGCTGGGTCACACTGCTTGGCCCCGCATTGCTGCTTGCAGCTATATTTATTATTATTCAACTTTCTTCTCCTATGGGAAGTCAATGGCAGCCCATAGAACCACACATAGGAAAATGCTCAAATTTGGCACACACATTGGAGACAGTCTCAGCATTCCCCACAACAATTTTTAGGTCCCCAGCCCCAACCCTCTAGCGCCACCAGCAGGTCAAAGTTGCAGGTACATTTCTGCTTGTAACTTTTGAACCGTTGGTCCGATTTTCAAAAACTTGGTATCCCTGGAATCCTTGGGTCAAGACGAATCCAAAGCACCCCATGACGTCATTTTCCGCCCATATAGTTTTCCCGCCATTTTGAATTTTGTGAAAATCACTTAAAATGCTTCTCCTCCCTCAATTTTGGACCAATTTCTCCCAAACTTGGTAGATGGCAACTTTGGACTAAGCTGCACAAGAAACTTACCCGGTTTTTAGAATTTCATAAGCGTTTGGCCGTGGCAGCCAATCAAAATTGGCGGCGCAGACGCCAAACAGGAAGTGTGCTCATATTTCGGCCGCCCTTTGGCGTATCTTAACGAAACTTGGTGAGTTTATGCCATACCCCTCGATGAAGGACCCCAAAAAATTTGGAACAAATTGGCTGCTAGGGGGCGCTATAACTAGGAAAAATGTCTTTTGGCTCATATCTCATGATGCGTTTTGGCTAGAAACAAAATTCCACTGCCTATGGAATCCTTGGCTCAAGTCGAATCTATCGCACCCTATGACGTCATATTCTGCCTTGAGGATTTTCCGCCATTTTGAATTTTGTTAAAATCAATGAAATTCTATGGAAACCCATAGAACCGTCTGACGACAGGTTTTCAAATTTGGCACACTGATTCTAGGCTGCCTCACGGTTCTTGTCAGCAAATTTCAACTCAGCATCTCAAACTCTCTAGCGCCAACAACAGGTCAAAGTTGCAAGTACATTTCTGCTTGTTACTTTTGAACCGTATGTCTCATCGTCAAAATCTTAGTATGGCTGGAATCCTTGGGTCAACCCGAATCCAACGCACCCTATGGCGTCATATTCCGCCTGGTATATTTTCCGCCATTTTGAATTTTGTGAAAATCAATTAAAATGCTTCTCCTTCCTCAATTTTTGACCAATTCCTTCCAAACTTGGTACATGGCAACTTTGGACTAAGCTGCACTAAAAACTTACCCGGTTTTTCGAATTTCATAAGCGTTTGGCCGTGGCTGCCAATCAAATTTGGCTGTGCAGACGCGAAACAGGAAGTGTGCTCATATCTCGGCAGCCCTTTGACCTTTCTTAACCAAACTTGGTGGGATTATGCACCACCCCTCCAAAATGGCCCATACCACATTTGGTGCACATTGGCCATTAGGGGGCGCTATAACTTTCCAAAATGTGTTTTGGCTCTTACATCATTGAGCTCATATCTCAGCAGTCTTTTAGCACAGACACACACACACACACACACACACCTAGTACACTGGAAGTAATTTCAGCCATCACAGTCAATCGAATTTGACGGTGAAGCCGTGCATGCCTCTAACCGTCTGGTTGGAGGTACATTCCTGCTTGTAAACACTTCCTGTGCGTGCCTATGACCGTCTGCCTGGTCAGTAGTTTCTGTTGCCATGGCAACTTAGGCTGGGTCACACTGCTTGGCCCCGGATTGCTGCTTGCAGCTATATTTATTATTATTGGGGGCCAAGCAGCAAAGCTGCGAAGGCACCCATAGTGATTCTATTGTTTCTTATTATTATTATTATTATTATTATTATTATTATTATTATTATTATTCAGTCCACTTCCGCCTCTGCAAGTCTATGGCAGCCCATAGAACCGTCTGGTAAAAAGTTGTGAAATTTGGCACACTGATTCTAGACACTCTCAACATTCCTCTCACCAAATTTCAGGCCTCTACCTCAAACCCGTTAGCGCCACCAACAGGTCAAAGTCCCAGGTACATTTCTGCTTGTAACTTTTGAACCGTTGGTCTGATTTTCAAAAACTTGGTATCCCTGGAATCCTTGGGCCAAGACGAATCCAACGCACCCCATGACGTCATTTCCCGCCCATATATTTTTCCCGCCATTTTGAATTTTGTGAAAATCAATTAAAATGTTTCAACTCCCTCAATTTTTTACCAATTTCTCCCAAACTTGGAAGATAGCATAATTGGACCAACCTGCACAAAAGTTATACCCGGTGATTTGAATTTCACAAGCGTTTGGCCGTGGCAGCCAATCAAACTTGGCTGCAAAGATGCGAAACAGGAAGTGTGCTCATTTCTCGGCCACCCTTTGGCGTATCTTAACGAAACTTGGTGCCTTTATGCAGCACCCCTCCCGAAAGGGCCCCAAAAAATTTGGAACAAATTGGCTGCTAGGGGGCGCTATAACTAGGAAAAATGTCTTTTGGCTCATATCTCATGACTCGTTTTGGCTAGAAACAAAATTCCACTATGGCAGGAATCCTTGGCTCAAGACGAATCCATCGCACCCTATGACGTCATATTCTGCCTTGAGGATTTTCCGCCATTTTGAATTTTGTTAAAATCAGTGAAATTCTATGGCAACGCATAGAACCGTCTGACTAGAGGTTTTTAAACTTGGCACACTGATTCTAGGCTCCCTCAAGGATCTTGTCACCAAATTTCAACTCAGCACCTCAAACTCTCTAGTGCCACCAACAGGTCAAAGTTGCAAGTACACTTCTGCTTGTTACTTTTGAACCATACGACTGATCATCAAAATCTTAGTATCGCTGGAATACTTGGGTCACCACGAATCCAGGGGCCCTGTCTCGTCATATTCCACCCAGGAGATTTTCCGCCATTTTGAATTATGTGAAAATCAATTAAAATGCTTCTCCTCCCACAATTTTTGAAGAATTTCTCCCAAACTTGGTACATGGCAACTGGGGACTAAGCTGCACAAGAAACATACCCGGTTTTTAGAATTTCTTAAGCGTTTGGCCGTGGCAGCCAATCAAATTTGGCTGGCATATGCAAAACAGGAAGTTTGCTCATTTCTCGGCGAACCTTTGGCGTATCTTAACGAAACTTGGTGGCTTTATGCAACACCCCTCCCCAAAGGGCAGCAACAAATTTGGAACAAATTGGCTGCTAGGGGGCGCTATGACTAGGAAAAATGTCTTTTGGCTCATATCTCATGATGCGTTTTGCCTAGAAACAAAATTCCACTATGTCAGGAATCCTTGGCTCAAGCCGAATCCACCGCACCCTATGACGTCATATTCTGCCTTGAGGATTTTCCACCATTTTGAATTTTGTTAAAATCAATGAAATTCTATGGCAATGCATAGAACCGTCTGACTAGAGGTTTTTAAACTTGGCACACTGATTCTAGGCTGCCTCAAGGATCTTGTCACCAAATTTCAACTCAGCACCACAAACTCTCTAGCGCCACCAACAGGTCAAAATTGCAGGTACATTTCTGCTTGTTACTTTTGAACCATACGTCTGATCATCAAATTCTTAGTGTGGCTGGAATGCTTGGGTCAAAAGGAATCCAACGCACCCTGTTTCATCATGTTCCACCCAGTAGATTTTCCGCCATTTTGAATTATGTGAAAATCAATTAAAATGCTTCTCCTCCCTCAATTTTTGACCAATTTCTCCCAAACTTGGTAGATGGCACCTGGGGACTAAGCTGCATAAAATACTTACCCGCTTTTTAGAATTTCCTAAGCGTTTGGCCGTGGCAGCCAATCAAATTTGGATGGCAGATGCAAAACAGGAAGTGTGCTCATTTCTCAGCCACCCTTTGGCGTATCTTAACGAAAGTTGGTCGCATTATGCAGGACGCCTCCCCAAAGGGCTGCAAAAAATTTGGAACAAATTGGCTGCTAGGG